>NC_057814.1:43017707-43332834 GCF_018294505.1 Triticum aestivum | reverse complement strand
CCCAGCCCCTGAACCGTCGACGCGTGGACGCTTTTTGGTCCCGGATGGTGCTACCAACCGGGACAAAAGGCCATCCTGCCTGGGCAAGCCGCAGCGGCCACGTGGAGCCCCATCTGTCCCGGTTCGTAGGCGAACCGGGACTAAAGGTGTTGTTGGGCTTTAGTCCCGACCCTTTAGTCCCGGTTCCGGAACCGCGACAAATGGGCCTCTGGAACCGGGACAAATGGGCCTTTTTCTACTAGTGCCAGTATGTTAATGTGTTTTGAAGACAGTGAACTTGGTAGAAACACTATTTGAATCAGTTATGTAAGTTCTTGATGTTTTTTTGGAAATTTAATTTAAATATGTGCAGATTAGTGTGCTCCCCGGTATATAGCTCAAGTTTGAACTGCATACCGGGACAGGACACAAAATTTACATTCAATCCAAATAGGCCTAAATATGTCAATCCACACCTCAAGGCTAAATAAATAGGTCCATCAGTGTAATAATCTATTATATATAAAAAGTAGTTTATGGGTTAACCAGAAAAAAGAAACTAATCTAGAAATTCTCACAAAAATCAGAAAAACCTAACCATTTATTTAATACACTTAAAATTAATAGCCGTTCGATTTAAGTAACGTAAAATTACCCACACCTTTGCCATTACATACCCCATGAAAGGTTAATTTCCTTTTTCTAGCATCTTCCTTCTCTATTGTTTAAAAAGAAAATATTATATTCCTTTGCGTATTTTCATCCTTCCCTACAGATTTGGTTCTCTGACCCTAGCAATCACGGGAGATCAATTAGGGTATGAGGCGAGCGGCGCCCAGCAGAAAAATACAACGAGGTCTAGTAATGAAGCATCAAGCAGGAGGAGCATAGCGAGTCAGCATCGCTGTTTATATACCCGCCGCTCTTACCCTAGCAATTACGGGAGATAAATTAGGGTATGAGGCCAGCGGCGCCCAGCAGAAAAATATGACGAGGTATACCAACGAATCATCAATCAGGAGGATCTTAGCGAGTCAGCGCCACTGTTTATATACCGGCTGGCAGGGAAGTGGCGGCACTGTGTACCAAAGATTCCTGGCGCAGGACACCTCTCCACTTGAAGGGCCAGGTCAGTCTCATCGATGCAATATTACATCTAGCTAGCTGACTATCCTAACACAAACAACCCAGCTAGGTACGTACTACTACTGTATCTGTTGCACATGTACGACATACAGTCTCGTGAATCCTGATGCATGCACATCAGCATCTCATGTACCATTCTTGCTGGCCCATGCACACACGAGCGCATACGTATCTCTATTAATTATGCATGCACATCATACAATCTTTAGATTTTTTCAGCAATAGGATCAGCATACACAATGTAAAATAGATGTGCATATCTATCATGGCTTTGTGTACGCCGATTCCACTAGAAACATGTCACATGCAAATTAAAAATTCCAGTGCAAATAACTCTAGCATAATAGTACTTATTATTATTATTTTGTAAAAGTCAAGGTATAAGCTATAGTTTTTATGTAATGTACAAAATCCACAGAAACATATATTTTAATTTATAGATAAAATTGTTTGATTTGTCTTCCAAACTGAGATATATCATGTCACATCATTCAGTTAGTTGTACTAAATCTGCATTAATCTTCTATTATACATTAAAAATGCTAAACATGCATAAACAAATTATTGTAGATAGATCCATTTGAGTGACGTGAACAGGAAAGGGGGAAAAGAAGAAGAAAAACAGGGAAATATTGACGTGAATAGGAAAGGGGAAAAAGTTGGACCTCCATTTGGAAGATGGCTGCCGCTATGGAGGACGAAGACGACACGGCTACCGGTGTCGATTTTCACTAATATGAATGCGTCTTATGGAGGATGAACTCAATCTGGATTATAGCTGGCAATGGGAGACAAGATCCGTGCCCATGATGGATCAGCAACAGCACGAACGTTGCTCTTTGCGTAACTGAACATCAGCCGGCAGTACGAATCCGAGAGTCAACGGAGAAAACAAGGAAAGAAGGAAAAGAAGGAAAAGAGAGAAAGGGGACAAAGGGGGAAATTAATCTTATACGACCGGGTCGTATGTGCCCAGACGGGAGACCCTCTTCCGCGAGCGACACGTGGCTGACCAAATCTCAAAGCAGCATTAAGCGTTCCCAAATCCTAATTTCACCTCACCTTGATTCCCACGTCCAGAAAGCCATCTGCATTCTTCCATGATTTCAGCTCGCCGCCGTCGGCGCAGCGAGATGGCACAACTTGACGACGGCAAAGCACTGACTCAAGAATCAACGAACAGACACGGCAGCCGGCAGGCTCTCTACTTGAACCTCCTCTGCCCACAGCTTTTCCACTCCGACAAGGATAAGCACTGGGACGGTGCCGCGAGGTGAGCCGGCGAGGAACCTGGCCGTTTCCGGCAGGGATGGAGCACCGTGAGTTCGGCCTTTGTCGAGGAGCTCACCGGGGGCGAAGCGGCGAGCAGCCGGAGTGGATCACATCAGCGGCAGGCTGAACATCGACGGGAAATTGGCAAAGGGGAACAATGAGAACGACGCTTCCTGCTTTAAGATTCGGATCGCCAGGTGTCGTGCTTCGAGTAGGGTCTCCAGTTCTGATGCGTACGACCTGGGTCGTATAGGATTATTTTCCGACAAAAGGGGGTCGGACATGACCAGCCTAGCGAGTTAATTGCAGGGAAGTACCATATTTGGGGCAGGTGTGATGGATCAGTACCACTATTCGGTTTTTTTACATGTCAGTACCATGTTTGGGGCATTCTGTTACATATTGGTCTAAACTGTGTATAACAGTGTATTGATGTTGTACCTGACCGTTGGGGCCCGCCTGTCGGGGATGACCTGGCATGTTCTTTTGCGAAAAACACCCACAGTTTTCATTTAATCGCGCATATATCCGTTAGTTGCGAAAAAAAGGACCTGCCAGAAAAAAAATTCACAAGCGCGGGATCTGGGATTCGAACTCGAGCCGGAACGTCGACGAATGACGACCGCTACGCTAGAGCATTTTCGTTGTTCAACTACAGGCAATCATATATTTTATATGATGACTTCATACGTTCCGCTTTTTCAGGTGCTATTCTTTCTTACTTTTTTTATTATCCATAGCAAGGCGCATTCTCTAAACATTGATGGCGAAACATAGATAGTTTATTCCATTTTTTACCATCATTAATACAAGATATGAAGTACAGTTTATTAAAAACTATACTTTTACTTCTCCATTTGCTTCGGATTTTTCATTGTAAACGTCGGTAGAAAATTTAGAGAAACTCACAGCAAGCTGTATTTTCTAACTGCAAGAGGTTCAATTTCCATGTTGATTGAGTACTTTTTATATATAAATTTGCATAAAAAAATATTATATACTCAATCAATCCACAGTGGGTAGATGCACTATATGCAAAGCTGGGTCCATGTATACATTTTTGTAGAGCCTCGCGATGTGCAAGTCGCCTCATTAAGAATTACAATTTCTGAAGCGGCAGAAAACAAAAATTTGTTTGACATATAATTTCTTATTTATTTCTGCACGCACAATATTAATTATCTAGTATTTCAGGCTTTTATGTCGTATTTCCTCCTTTCTTCATTATTTTTAGATAAAACGTTTTGTCTATCTCAGGTGCTAATTTTATACAGTGAAAAAAATACAATGATCGTATTTAAATATACGATGAACATTTTTATGTATAAGACACAATGAACTTTTTTCGCATTATAACATTCATCGTCTTACTAAAATATTAGATACACCCGAAGAAATATTCAGAATGTTACAATGTTCAGCGCAAAGTTCTTATTATTATATATAAACTTGTATATATGATGAACTTTTAACATATAATATGTATAAGTTTTTCAATATACGATACGCACATTGCGTACGGGTGAAGAATACCCACGATTTGCAAAAACATAAAAGAAATCTGAAAAAAAAACTATACAATAAAACGGAACGTCCAGAGTAATAATAGTACAAGTGACGGTTGCCTCAACATGAGGCCAACAGTGCAGTTGCGTAGTGCTCGTCGCGCTCGTACAGAGTACGCGCCAGCTCGCGTTCGAATCCTGGCAGGCTCGGCCGCGCGTTAGAAATTTTTGTTTCTGATGGTCCTTTTTCTCGCAACTAAGGGATATATGTGAGTGTGGGTGTTTTTTGCAAAAAGAACATGCCACGTCATCCCTGACAGGCGGGCCCCAATGGTTAGATACAGTGTCAATACACCTTTATACACGGTTTAGACCAATATGTAACAAAATGCCCCAAACATGGTACTGCCGTGTAAAAAAAACGAATAGTGATACTGATCCGTCACGCCTGCCCCAAATGTGGTACTTCTCTGCAATTAACTCCAGCCTACCAGGGTATGTGGAAATTTTGAAAAGTCAAACTGAACAAAGTTTGACCAAGTTTATTGAGAAAACCATCTATGTGTACAATAAAAAACCTATACAACATGAAAATTTAGTTCACAACATATCCAGAGATATGAATTTGGTATTATAAATGCAAATATTTTTATCTCTAATCAGGGTCAGAGTTTGCAAAGTTTAACATTTGAACAAATCTATATGCACCATATTATAAAACAAAGGGAGTACAATTTTTGGTGCTACAACATTAAAAAAAATCAATGCTGATGTATAGTACTCCCTCCGTTCTGAATTACTTGTCTCAGATTTGTCTAGATACGAGTGTATCTAGACTCATTTTAGTGCTAGATACATCCGTATCTAGAGAAATCTAAGACAAGTAATTTGGAACGGAGGGAGTACATGGGAATATGAAGAGAAAAAATATCTTACGGCTACAAATACCGATGATTAGACTTAACTATTACGCATATGAAGTTCAAAAAACGAAACTATGATGCATATGAAACTTATATGGTAAAAAATAATATACTAAAACTAAAACCTTTAATATGACACAATGGGCCAGTCAAGCCTGCCCCACACCACGAACACAACAATGCGCCCGCATCAGGAAAACCTACAGATTCAAGCATGTTTACCACTGAAAAACATCAACACCGACATAGCTTTCAGATATTACCCAGAAACATGAAATGGATGGCTCTTTTATATGCTAAAAATAACAAGTACACGACTAGCCCAAAGGACCAGCAAATATTTACTTTTTTCAAACTAACTTTATTAAATACTAGCCCGCGCGAGCGTGAAGAGCGGGCCACTTTGCTAGTTGGATGAAATGGTGTATAGAGTCTATAGACACCCAAATGAAACAGTCAACAGTCAAACATGAACATGTGTCTGCATGTCACCGTGGAGACACCGGGAGGCATGGCGTTCAAGAAGAGCTCTTCATCTGCGCGCTCTGGGTACCCGGGATTCCGGCGGCGGCGGCGCCGCCGCCGCCTTCGCCTTGGTCTCGGCAAGCTCGGCTCGCAGCTCGTCGGCGTCCCTCACCCTCTCTTCGAGCTCCAGAGCGTAGCCCAGCGAGAACGCCACCCCGTTCGCCGTCTACAGGACTCCGTCCAGACCGGCATCGGCATGGATGTGTGTCAGTCGAGATCAACAAGCAAATCGTGCTAGAATCGAATGCACAGCTAGCGCATGGATGGTTCGTAAGTAAATTCACCTGGAGCAGCGACACGTAGCTCGAGGCGACGACGTCGGCCGGCCTGGACGGCGCGTGCTCACGCTGCCTCTCCGGCGTGACGATGCCCTGCAGCAGCTGCCTCGCCGCCTTCCAGCCGCTCGTGTCCCCTTCTTCGCCGCCGTGGAGTTGCTTCCCCTGTTTGCTCGTGGTCGTAGCGGTGGTCCGTGTCTTCCGGTGATGTGGCGAGAACCCCGGCGGGAAAGAGAGGCATCCCGACGCTGAGCTCTCGCCGTTTGCACGGTGCTCCGGCCGCTTCCGCTTCTTCTCTGTTCCGGACCACGATGGCGCATCGCAGTCCGGCTCGCTCTTCACCGTCGCCTCCCCCGCTGGCGAGGGCGCTGCTCCTTTGAGTAGCTCACCTTGAGGAGTCGGCGGCGGAGGTGACAGTGCCCCGATGATCTTGGCCGCGGCCAAGTTGCTGTCGCGGAGATACGCCGTGAGATCGATCGGGGAACCACCGCGAGTGCGCACCAGGTTCGCCGCCACGGCCTTCTCCGGGCCGGTGAGCGAAGGGTCAGACGTGGCGGACCTGAATGGCCTCCCCCACTGCACAGGGCACGGCCACGGCGCCGATGATGACGACATGAAGAAGAACTCCTCCTTCCACCCCGCATTCTTGGCCTTCGTCGGATGGAAGAGCAAACCGGCGCCGGTGGCGTCTTTGCCGCGGAGAGGGTAGAGCCTATGGGGGAACGCGACCAGCGAGAAGAAGTGCCGGAACACCGGCAGCGACGGCGGCGCGCCAGCGAAGTGGGAGAGCACGACGAAGCCCGCCATGGCGCGCCAGCCGTTGGGGGCGAGCTGGGCCGGGGCGATCCCGAAGTGGTCGAGCACCACGCCGAAGAAGGGGTGGAGGGGCAGGCGCATCCCGGCCTCCAGCGCGTCGACGAACACGCAGACGGACCCTGGCGGTGGCGGCGCGCGCGCCGATCGGTTGCCGGCGAGGAGCGGGGTGAAGCCATCGGGGATGGAGTACTTCCTGCAGATGGCTCTCAGGGCTTCGACACCGCGCACCCGCGAGGCGTCCCGCCAGGGCGAGACGTCGTCGTCGTTCTCGTCGCCTCCGTCGCGGGCTATTTTGCTTGGAGCTCGGACGTGGGTGGGCTTGGTGAGGAGGTGGTTCTCCGGCGACCAGGATGAGGAGGTCGGGGAGGAGGATGCCATGGGAGCTAGCTAGCTGAGGTTGTACCTAACGATCGAGACGGCAACAAAGTTGTGTATGCGAAAATGGAGATATGTTTCCCAAAGGAGTAATTATATATATTTTTCATTTTACCTACTGAATTAATTTTATTTTTTTGCGGTGACCTACTGAACTAATTTTAACATGAGATTGGTGCTAGAATTGATTTAATCATCATATTGAATGTTCTCACAGAAACTCATCAAATTTGAGCATAAAAATATATGGTCAAATCAAATAAGCATCGCGAGATACTCCACCTGCGCGTCCACGAACGTTGATGCAGTCTTCCACCGTGCGGCGTGGTACGGGATGGTCAGTGGCGAACCCAGAAATGGGGCAGACCCCTGGCAGCTTTCGTGTACTGTAGCAAGCAGCTACACTATTCGCTATAATGGGTGAAGGAATTGGGCCTCACGCCCCAGGCCGCCGATCGAGCTGCCTGGGGCCTGAATCCGCCACTAGGGATGGTCATCAGTGGCGGAGCCACAGGGTGGACATGGTGGGCCGCGGTTCACCCTGGGATTTTGGACTGGCCTGTATAGCATAGGTTATTCAGATATGGGCCCGGATGAGGAAAAAGCCTAGTAACGACCAGCTTGTGCTTCTCGTCTATTTCACTGCTTGTCCCGAAGCTAACGCAGCCACACACGAGATTGATCCGCCACCAATGGAGCGCCCGAGCCGCCTGCCTCGCCGTCGCGGCGTCGCCTCGCCGGACCGCCCTGACGCCTGACGCCCGCCGCACGCGGCCTGACTGGTGCCTGCCCCGCCTGCCTCCCGTAGGCTGTTGTCTACGTAGGCGCGCACGGCGCACCACCGCGCAGCAGTGCGCCCAGCCCAGCCGCGCTGCTAGCCGGAGCCGCCTAGTCCGCTAAGGCGCTCAGCAGGCAGCAGTTGATACTCCCCATCCCCTGACCAGGCCTTCTTCATGAAGAAGTAATGAGGTACTCCATCCCCTTCCGTATTTTATAGTACAAATACACATAATTTTGCAGTACATCCCCGTCTGAATTTGACTTCTGTACATAATTTTGCAGTACACCATTCTGATTTTGGCTAGATGTGTATGACTTCATAATTTTGGCTAGATGTATGACTTTATACTTTGACTGAAGGTAATTAGTTAGAACGTCCAAATGGATTTCTAAAAAGAATGACGTTCATATTTGTTGTCATTTTTTTGAGCCGGACCACCCCGTTGTCAAATGCTAACTCGGCTATTGGTGGTGATGGCGTTCCATCGTCGACCGCGCATTTCTGTATTGTTGTTGGCCGTCCTACCTCCCTGCTCTACTACCTGGGTCAATCCATAGTCGTCAGCTTTCGTCTTCCATTTTCGCTGCCACTTCCTCGCCTCCTTCATCCCAGGTGTGCTAGGAGTATACCTGACCATGGGCAGCCCGGCCCGGACGGCCCGGCCCAAAAAAGCTCGGCCCGACGTTGCTCACGAGACGTGCCTGGGCCTAGATATTGAGCCCGAAAGCCGGGTCGGGCCGGGCCCGCCATATTTTCCATTTCACAAAGAGACTGGACCCGAGGCCCGGTGGGCTTTCACACGTATGGGCTGGGCTTGGGTCTGATTTCTAGGCCTGACTCCTGGGCCGGGCCGGGCCTGGGTTTTTTGCGTCCGGCTTGGTTAGGCCCGGCCCGAGGTATGGCCAGGTATAGCTAGGAGCATCAGGGTCTACTCTACGTGTCGATACCTGACATGCCCTACATGCTCGGGTACAAAGTTTACTATGTCGGTGGTTGTGCGATTTTAACTAGTGACGACTATTATTACTCTTTTAGATGGAACATCCACGACACACATGGTCTTTTGATTGCTCAACCTTTTTCAAGGTGTTATCCTTCATTGTTAGCGGCTACTTACAACGGCGAACAACAAATGGCTATGTGATCACAAATTCACAATGATGCAAAACCAAGGGTTCAATCTCCTTTTCGGAAGAAACAAAAGACATCGACGACGACAACCAGGACTACAACCTCTACTCTTTCTTCTCCACCGAGACTAACCTAGCTAGAGTGCAACTACAAAGTGTTTTATCGAAATGTTGTGACACCGCAATGATGGGTTCTCATCTCTGCTATGGAATGACAATGTCGTCATATGTCGTGGCACAAAAGCTCATGCAGTACTTCTCGAAAGATATGAACTTGTAGAAATACTACACCGAATAATCAGAAAATGAAGCCAGGCCAAGATATGCTCCGGTAAAGCCAGTGTGGGTGCACCTCATCGGGGTTCCACCACCACTTTGAGATTTTTATTGTTGTGTGGGCAGTGGGATCTAGCAAGAGCTGTATCTTGCTTATAGCGAGACTAGCTTGTGTCTCGTCTCAAGAGTTTTCCTGTTCTGTAGAGTACTGGGACGACCCGTTTTTAGTGCTCGATCAATCGTTCAAGCAAGCGCTCGCTAGCTTTCTTGTTTCTTTTTGTTGTTTACTTTGGTTTTTTCTTTCTTCACATGTTTCTATGGTATTTAGCTTTTCCATTGTGTTTCACCGGTTCACTTTGTTTTACTCCCGTTTTTAAAGGTTTTTTATTTTCCTTCTTTTTTCTTTCATTTTTCTTTCGTTTCTTTCTCTGTTTCGTTGTTTTTATTTTCTTTTCTTTTCTTTCCTATTTTCTTATTTTTCTTTGGTTTTCATTGGTTTTTCTTTGTTTCTTTTCCATTTTTCCTTTTCCATTGGTGTTTTTGTGAGGATAACTTATGATCTATGCATCAACTAACAAGACAATACAAAGAGAACACCAGAAGTAAAAAATGCATCTAGGTCTATAGACCATCTAGCGACGACTACTAGCACTGGAGAGAGCCGAAGGCGCGCCACCATCTTCGCCCCTCCCTCATCGGAGCCGGCCAAACCTTGTTGTAGTAGACAGTCCGGAAGTCTTCATGCTAAGGCCACAAAGGACCAGCGCACCAGAACAACAACCGCCGCCGATGAAGAGAAGCGTAGATCAGAAAGATCAAAACTGTAGACACACGAACACAGACGAACAAAGACAAGATCCACATGGATCCATGGAAGACAAACGTCGATCCAATCCCGCGAGATCCATCGGAGACAAACCTCCACATGCCCTCCAACGATGCTAGAAACACCACCGGGAAGGGGACTAGGCAGGGAGAACCTTATTCCATCAGCGGAGAGCCGCCGCTGACTCGCCTCTTTGAGAAGGACACAAACCCTAACAAAACTCAAAAGAGAATGAAAAAACGGAGCCCTCCCACTAGCAAAGGCCGGGATCCATCATGCCTCCATTGCCATAAGACCACAGGTGATGAAGTAGACTAGCGGCGGCACCGGCAGGAGCCATGAGAAACCCTAGCCAAAGGGTACTCTTTCTTCCACGGAAAAATTGTCGATGTTCATCGGTTTCATTTTTTTCAACCCATGCCAACTTTTTTCAATACACATTCTAGATTTTCATATACATCAGAAACATACCCTCTATAAACTAATATAAGATCATTTAAATCACTACTTTAGTGATCTAAATGATCATTTAAATCACTATCTAAGTGATCTAAATATATTTTTTGAAATACATGGTTAACATTTTTCAAAAATTAATTATTTTCTATCTAATTTCTTCCACACACATTGTACATTTTTGGTATATGTCTACATTTTTATATACACTTTTAACATTTTTCAAATACAATATTAACATTTTTTGAATAACTCTCAACATTTTGAGTACTAGTAGCACTAAACCAGAAAGGGAATAGAAATATTGCGACGAATCAATATAAATCAATACCTAATAATAAAGGAGCTATTGCTTCCGGCGGTATGTCACGAAAATTGCCGCTAAAGTTGCATTATATTACCCACCAAGGCCATCCATAAGTGACAAAAAACATTTCACACAGGGCAATCCCCCGCCTAGGCTGGCCCAAACAGTAGGGACCTCCTATACAGCTCTCTGCGCGCCGGAGAAGACGCAACGCGTCCGTTTGGGCCGGCCCATATCGGAGTGGCCTGTATTTTAAATTATATTTTTATTTTTTTATTTCCTTTTCCATTTCATTTTTTCTACTTTTAATAATTTGGGACTTAACAAAAGTTCCTAAAGTAGAAAAACTGACATTTTTTAGATAAAATATTTTTGTATTAGAAAAATGTTTGGGATTTTGTAAAAAAATGTTTGCTTATTCAAAAAATGTTCGTAATTTTGAAACAAATGTTTGGGAAATAAAAAAAGTACGTTATTTTTTAAAAGTTCTTGTATTAAAAAAGTTAATCAAATTGAACAAAATTTCACAAATTCAAAAAATATTAATAAATGGAAAAATATCTTAAAATTTCAAAAACTGTTCGTGACTTACAAAATAGTTTATTCATTCATAAAATGTCCACTGATTCAAAAAATGATCATGCATTTCAAAAAAGTTCGTCAAATCAAAAACATGTTTGTGAATTTTAAAAATGGTTCCACCAATTTCAAAAAAATGCTCGTCTATTTTAGAAATGTTCACCGATGCTAGAAAATTAGTTAATCAAATTTGTAAATAGTATTAAAAATGTATGAATTAAAAAATGTTCTTGTTTTTGAAAAATGTTCAAAAATTTGTAAAAGTGTTCACGAATTTGAAAAATATTCATGATTTCAAATATGTGCACGGGTTTAAAATAATGTTCATGATTTCTCGAAATTGACAGTGATAGTGCATCTCGGTGCTGCAGCAAAATGTGGTCATGGCCAGGAAATTCTGATTTTTTTTCTTCCATTACAACGCATGTGCCCTTTTGCTAATCGACTGGTCCTAAACCCCCCACGCTCATGCATATCGAGACGGAACTTTAGGTGCTTTGCATCCGGACTCCACCAAAAATATATATTGCTGATTCCAACACGGAATCCAACCCAGCCGAGTCGGCCTAGTCTATATATTCTCACACCTATGCTAGTTCTCAGCGACCGATCAATCTGCTAGAGCTTCCTGCAGCCACGCTGTCGAGATGACCTCCTCCATCAGCCCTTTCAACCGGCCGGTGAGGCTAGCGGCGCATGCTTTCTACGACGACCTCCCTTCGGAGACCGCCCCCGCCGGCCAACCGCGTGTGCAGCAGGGCACGGCCATCGTCGTCCTCGACGCCCTCGCCAGACGTAACAGACGGTGGGTCCGAGAGGATGATCTCGCCGCGTCCCTCAAGTTGCAACCCACGTTGCTCCGCGAGGTCCCCCGCCACCTTGAGAAAGACAAGATAGTAGCGCGAGACGTCCGAAAGGAGCCAGCCGCTACCACCGGCAGCACCAAGGAGGGTGAAGAGGAGGACAAGGTGAAGCTGCACCTTGAATCCTACGGCTGCCTGGAGTATGCGCAGGCCTTCGACGCCATCGGGTACCGGATGCACCGCATGCGGAAGAAGATAAAGGACGAGCTCGCGGCCGACAGCAGGGCTACGGTCCAGCAGTACATGTGCCCTGCCTGTGGGAGGAGGTACTTGGCGTTGGATACCATGAGACTCCTCGCCGGCGACTGCGAGTGCTTCCGCTATGAGCACCGCGGCAGCGAACTGGTCGTGGAAACTGATGCCAAGATCACGTCTCAGGGGTCAGGAGTGAAGGAAATATGCCCTAGAGGCAATAATAAAGTTATTATTTATTTCCTTATTTCATGATAAATGTTTATTATTCATGCTAGAATTGTATTAACCGGAAACTTGATACATGTGTGAATACATAGACAAAACAGAGTGTCACTAGTATGCCTCTACTTGACTAGCTCGTTGAATCAAAGATGGTTATGTTTCCTAACCATAGACATGAGTTGTCATTTGATTAACGGAATCACATCATTAGAGAATGATGTGATTGACTTGACCCATTCCGTTAGCTTAGCACTTGATCGTTTAGTATGTTGCTATTGCTTTCTTCATGACTTGTACATGTTCCTATGACTATGAGATTATGCAACTCCCGAATACCGGAGGAACACTTTGTGTGCTACCAAACGTCACAACGTAACTGAGTGATTATAAAGGTGCTCTACAGGTGTCTCCGAAGGTGTTTGTTGAGTTGGCATAGATCGAGATTAGGATTTGTCACTTCGATTGTCAGAGAGGTATCTCTGGGCCCTCTCAGTAATGCACATCACTATAAGCCTTGCAAGCAATGTAACTAATGAGTTAGTTACAGGATGATGCATTACGGAACGAGTAAAGAGACTTGTCGGTAACGAGATTGAACTAGGTATGAGGATACCGACGATCGAATCTCGGGCAAGTAGCATACCGATGACAAAGGGAACAACGTATGTTGTTTTGCGGTTTGACCGATAAAGATCTTTGTAGAATATGTGGGAGCCAATATGAGCATCTATGTTCCGCTATTGGTTATTGACCGGAAATGAGTCTCGGTCATGTCTACATAGTTCTCGAACCCGTAGGGTCCGCACGCTTAACGTTCGGTGACGATCGGTATTATGAGTTTATGTGTTTTGATGTACCGAAGGTAGTTCGGAGTCCCGGATGAGATCGGGGACATGACGAGGAGTCTCGAAATGATCGAGACGTAAAGATCGATATATTGGACGACTATATTCGGACATCGAAAAGGTTCCGGGTGATTCGGGTATTTTTCGGAGTACCGGAGAGTTACGGGAATTCGCCGGGGAGTACATGGGCCTTATTGGGCTTTAGGGGAAAGAGAGAGGAGAGGCTGCGCGCCCCCACAAGGCCTAGTACGAATTGGACTAGGGGGAGTGGCGGCGCCCCCTCCTTCCTTCTCTTCTCTTTTCCCTTTCCTTCTCTCCTACTCCTACTACATGGAAGGGGGAATCCTACTCCCAGTGGGAGTAGGACTCCCCTTGGGGCGCACCTAGGAGGGCCGGCCTCTCCCCCTCCCCCACTCCTTTATATACGGGGCGGGGGGCACCCCTTGGAGACACAACAATTGACCATTGATCTCTTAGCCGTGTGCGGTGCCCCCCTCCACCATATTCCACCTCGGTAATATCATAGCGGTGCTTAGGCGAAGCCCTGCGTCGGTAACATCATCAACACCGTCATCACGCCGTCGTGCTGACGGAACTCTCCCGCAAAGCTCTGCTGGATCGGAGTTCGTGGGACATCATCGAGCTGAACGTGTGCTGAACTCGGAGGTGCCGTGCGTTCGGTACTTGGATCGGTCGAATCGTGAAGACATACGACTACATTAACCGCATTGTCATAACGCTTCTGCTTTCGGTCTACGAGGGTACGTGGACACATTCTCCCCTCTCGTTGCTATGCATCACCATGATCTTGCCTGTGTGTAGGAATTTTTTTGAAATTACTACGTTCCCCAACAGTGGCATCAGAGCCAGGTTTATGCGTAGATGTTATATGTACGAGTAGAACACAAGTGAGTCGTGGGCGATACAATTCATACTGCTTACTAGCTTGTCATACTTTGGTTCGGCGGTATTGTTGGATGAAGCGGTCCGGACCGACATTACGCGTACGCTTACGCGAGACTGGTTCTACCGACGTGCTTTGCACACAGGTGGCTGGCGGGTGTCTGTTTCTCCAACTTTAGTTGAACCGAGTGTGACTACACCCGGTCCTTGTTGAAGGTTAAAACAACACTAACTTGACGAAATATCATTGTGGTTTTGATGCGAAGGTAAGAACGGTTCTTGCTCAGCCCGTAGCAGCCACGTAAAACTTGCAACAACAAAGTAGAGGACGTCTAACTTGTTTTTGCAGGGCATGTTGTGATGTGATATGGTCAAGACATGACGCTATATTTTATTGTATGAGATGACCATGTTTTGTAGCGAAGTTATCGGCAACTGGCAGGAACCATATGGTTGTCGCATTATTGTATGCAATGCAATCGCCCTGTAATTGCTTTACTTTATCACTAAGCAGTAGCGATAGTCGTAGAAGCAATAGTTGGCAAAGACGACAACGATGCTACGATGGAGATCAAGGTGTCGCGCCGGTGATGATGGTGATCATGATGGTGCTTTGGAGATGAAGATCAAAGGCACAAGATGATGATGGCCATATCATATCACTTATATTGATTGCATGTGATGTTTATCCTTTATGCATCTTATTCTGCTTTGATTGACGGTAGCATTATAAGATGATCTCTCACTAAATTTCAAGGTAAAAAGTGTTCTCCCTGAGTATGCACCGTTGCCAAAGTTCGTCGTGCCGAGACACCACGTGATGAACGGGTGTGATAAGCTCAACGTTCATCTACGGGTGTAAGACAGTTTTACACACGCAGAATACTCGGGTTAAACTTGACGAGCCTAGCATATGCAGATATGGCCTCGGAACACTGAGACCGAAAGGTCGAGCGTGAATCATATAGTAGATATGATCAACATAGTGATGTTCACCATTGAAAACTACTCCATCTCACGTGATGATCGGTTATGGTTTAGTTGATATGGATCACGTGATCACTTAGATGATTAGAGGGATGTCTATCTAAGTGGGAGTTCTTAAGTAATATGATTAATTGAACTTTAATTTATCATGAACTTAGTCATGGTAGTATTAGCATATCTATGTTGTAGATCAATAGCTCGCGTTTAGCTCCCCTGTTTCATTTTTGTTATGTTCCTAGAGAAAACTAAGTTGAAAGATGTTAGTAGCAATGATGCGGATTGGATCCGTGATCTGAGGATTATCCTCATTGCTACACAGAAGAATTATGTCCTTGATGCACCGCTAGGTGACAGACCGATTGCAGGAGCAGATGCAGACGTTATGAACGTTTGGCAAGCTCGATATGATGACTACTTGATAGTTTAGTGCACCATGCTTTACGGCTTAGAACCGGGACTTCAAAAATGTTTTGAACGCTATGGAGCATATGAGATGTTCCAAGAGTTGAAATTGGTATTTCATACTCATGTCTGTGTTGAGAGGTATGAGACCTCTGACAGTACTTTGCCTACATGATGGAGGAGAATAGCTCAACCAGTGAGCATGTGCTCAGATTGTCTGGGTACTACAATTGCTTGAATCAAGTGGGAGTTAATCTTCCAGATAAGATAGTGATTGACAGAATTCTCTAGTCACTATCACCAAGTTAGTAGAACTTCGTGATGACCTATAATATGCGAGGGATAACGAAAACAATTCCCAAGCTCTTCGCGATGCTAAAATCGGCGAAGGTAGAAATCAAGAAAAGCATCAAGTGTTGATGGTTGACAAGACCGTCAGTTTCAAGTAAAAGGATAAGGGAAAGAAAGGAAACTTCAAGAAGAACGACAAGCAAGTTGCTGCTCAAGTGAAGAAACCCAAGTCTAGACCTAAGCCTGAGACTGAGTGCTTCTGCTGCAAAGGGACTGGTCACTAGAAGCGGAACTACACCAAGTATTTGGTGGATAAGAAGGATGGCAAAGTGAACCAAGCTATATTTGATATACATGTTATTGATGTGTACTTTACTAGTGTTTATAGCAACCCCTCAGTATTTGATACTGGTTCAGTTGCTAAGAGCAGTAACTTGAAACGGGAGTTGTAGAATGAACAGGGACTAGTTAAGGGTGAAGTGACGATGTGTATTGGAAGTGGTTCCAAGATTGATATGATCATCATCGCACACTCCCTATACTTTCGGGATTAGTGTTGAACCTAAAATAAATGTTATTTGGTGTTTGCGTTGAGCGTGAATATGATTGGATCATGTTTATTGCAATACGGTTATTCATTTAAGTTAGAGAATAATTGTTGTTCTGTTTACATGAATAAAACCTTCTATGGTCATACACCCAATGAAAATGGTTTGTTGGATCTCGATCATAGTGATACACATATTCATGATAATGAAGCCAAAAGATGCAAAGTTAATAATGATAGTGCAACTTATTTGTGGCACTGCCGTTTAGGTCATATTGGTGTAAAGCACATGAAGAAACTCCATGCTGATGGACTTTTGGAATCACTTGATGCTTGCGAACCATGCCTCAAGGGCAAGATGACTAGGACTTCGTTCTTTGGAACAATGGAGCGAGCAACTGACTTATTGGAAATAATACATACTGATGTATGCGGTCCGATGAGTGTAGAGGCTCGCGGCGGGTATCGTTATTTTCTAACCTTCACAGATGATTTGAGCAGATATGGGTATATCTACTTGATGAAACACAAGTCTGAAACATTTGAAAAGTTCAAAGAATTTCAGAGTGAAGTGGAGAATCATCGTAACAAGAAAATAAAAGTTTCTACGATATGATCGCAGAGGTAAAATATTTGAGTTAACGAGTTTGGCCTTCAGTTAAAACAATGTGAAATTAATAGTTTCACTACTCACGCCACCTGGAACACCACAGTGTAATGGTGTGTCCGAACATCGTAACCGTACTTTATTAGATATATGGTGCGATATATGATGTCTCTTGCCGATCTACCACTATCGTTTTGGGGTTATGCATTAGAGACAACTGCATTCACGTTAAATAGGGCACCATCTAAATCCGTTGAGATGACATCGTATGAACTATGGTTTGGCAAGAAACCTAAGCTGTCGTTTCTTAAAGTTTGGGGCTGCG
Organism: Triticum aestivum; assembly: GCF_018294505.1. Classification (NCBI taxonomy): domain Eukaryota; kingdom Viridiplantae; phylum Streptophyta; class Magnoliopsida; order Poales; family Poaceae; genus Triticum; species Triticum aestivum. The sequence continues at coordinate 43,315,476 of NC_057814.1, read as the reverse complement.
ATGCTTATGTGAAAAAGCTTCAACCTGATAAGCTCGAACCCAAATCGGAGAAATGTATCTTCATTGGATACCCAAAGGTGACTGTTGGGTACACCTTCTATCACAAAACCGAAGGCAAGACATTCGTTGCTAAGAATGGATCCTTTCTAGAGAAGGAGTTTCTCTCGAAAGAAGTGAGTGGGAGGAAAGTAGAATTTGATGAGGTAACTATACCTACTCCCTTATTGGAAAGTAGTTCATCACAGAAATCTGTTCCTGTGACTCCTACACCAATTAGTGAGGAAGCTAATGATGATGATCATGTAACTTCAGATCAAGTTACTATTGAACCTCGTAGGTCAACTAGAGTAAGATCCGCACCAGAGTGGTACGGTAATCCTGTTCTGGAGGTCATGTTACTTGACCATGACGAACCTACGAACTATGAGGAAGCGATGATGAGCCCAGATTCCGTAAAATGGCTTGAGGCCATGAAATCTGAGATGGGATCCATGTATGAGAACAAAGTGTGGACTTTGGTTGACTTGCCCGATGATCGGCAAGCCATTGAGAATAAATGGATCTTCAAGAGGAAGACAGACGTTGATAGTAGTGTTACTATCTACAAAGCTTGAATTGTCGCAAAAAGGTTTTCGACAAGATCAAGGTGTTGACTACGATGAGATTTTCTCACTCGTAACGATGCTTAAGTCTGTCTGAATCATGTTAGCAATTTCCACATTTGATGAAATCTGGCAAATGGATGTCAAAACTGCATTCCTTAATGGATTTCTTAAAGAAGAGTTGTATATGATACAACAAGAAGGTTTTGTCAATGCTAAAGGTGCTAATAAAGTGTGCAAGCTCCAACGATCCATCTATGGACTAGTGCAAGCATCTCAGAGTTGGAATATACACTTTGATAAGTTGATCAAAGCATATAGTTTTATACAGACTTGCGGTGAAGCCTGTATTTACAAGAAAGTGAGTGGGAGCACTACAGCCTTTCCGATAAGTATATGTGAGTGACATATTGTTGATCGGAAATAATGTAGAATTTTCTGGAAAGCATAAAGGAGTGTTTGAAAGGAGTTTTTTCAAAGAAAGACCTCGGTGAAGCTGCTTACATATTGAGCATCAAGATCTATAGAGATAGATCAAGACGCTTGATAAGTTTTTTCAATGAGTACATACCTTGACAAGATTTTGAAGTAGTTCAAAATGGAACGTCAAAGAAGGAGTTCTTGCCTGTGTTGCTAGGTGTGAAGTTGAGTAAGACTCAAAACCCGACCACAGCAGAAAATAGAAAGAGAATGAAAAGTCATTCCCTATGCCTCAGTCATAGGTTCTATAAAGTATGCTATGCTATGTACCAGATCTATTGTATACCCTGCCCTGAGTTTGGTAAGGGAGTACAATAGTGATCTAGGAGTAGATCACTGGACATTGGTCAAAATTATCCTTAGAGGACTAAGGAAATATTTCTCGGTTATGGAGGTGATAAAGAGTTCGTTGTAAGAAGTTACGTCGATGCAAACGTTGACACCGATCTAGATGACTCTGAGTCTCAATCTGGATACATATTGAAAGTGGGAGCATTTAGCTAGAGTAGCTCCGCGCAGAGCATTGTAGACATAGAATATTTGCAAAATACATACGGCTCTGAATGTGGCAGACCCGTTGACTAAACTTCTCTCACAAGCATAACATGATCACACCTTAGTACTCTATGGGTGTTAATCACATAGAGATGTGAACTAGATTATTGACTCTAGCAAACCCTTTGGGTATTGGTCACATGACAATGTGAACTATGGGTGTTAATCACATGGTGATGTGAACTATTGGCGTTAAATCACATGGCGATGTGAACTAGATTATTGAATGTAGTGCAAGTGGGAGACTGAAGGAAATATGCCCTAGAGGCAATAATAAATTTATTATTTATTTCCTTATTTCATGATAAATGTTTATTATTCATGTTAGAATTGTATTAACCGGAAACTTGATACATGTGTGAATACATAGACAAAACAGAGTGTCACTAGTATGCCTCTACTTGACTAGCTCGTTGAATCAAAGATGGTTATGTTTCCTAACCATAGAAATGAGTTGTCATTTGATTAATGGGATCACATCATTGATGTGATTGACTTGACCCATTCCGTTAGCTTAGCACTTGATCGTTCAGTATGTTGCTATTGTTTTCTTCATGACTTATACATGTTCCTATGACTATGAGATTATGCAACTCCCGAATACCGGAGGAACACTTTGTGTGCTACCAAACGTCACAACGTAACTGGGTGATTATAAAGGTGCTCTACAGGTGTCTCCGATGGTGTTTGTTGAGTTGGCATAGATCGAGAGTAGGATTTGTCACTTCGATTGTCGGAGAGGTATCTCTGGGCCCTCTCGGTAATGCACATCACTATAAGCCTTGCAAGCAATGTAACTAATGAGTTAGTTACGGGATGATGCATTACGGAACAAGTAAAGAGACTTGCCGGTAATGATATTGTACTAGGTATGAGGATACCGACGATCGAATCTCGGGCAAGTAACATACCGATGACAAAGGGAACAACGTATGTTGTTATGCGGTTTGACCGATAAAGACCTTCGTAGAATATGTGGGAGCCAATATGAGCATCCAGGTTCCGCTATTGGTTATTAACCGAAAACGAGTCTCGGTCATGTCTACATAGTTCTCGAACCCGTAGGGTCCGCACGCTTAATGGTCGGTGACGATCGGTATTATGAGTTTATGTGTTTTGATGTACCGAAGGTAGTTCGGAGTCCCGGATGAGATCGGGGACATGACGAGGAGTCTCGAAATGATCGAGATTTAAAGATCGATATATTGGACGACTATATTCGGACATCGGAAAGGTTCCGAGTGATTCGGGTATTTTTCGGAGTACCGGAGAGTTACGGGAATTCGCCGGGGAGTACATGGGCCTTATTGGGCTTTAGGGGAAAGAGAGAGGGGAGGCTGCGCGCCCCCCCGCAAGGCCTAGTCCGAATTGGACTAGGGGGAGGGATAGTGCCCCCTCCTTCCTTCTCTTCTCTTTTCCCTTTCCTTCTCTCCTACTCCTACTACATGGAAGGGGGGGGAATCCTACTCCCGGTGGGAGTAGGACTCCCCTTGGGGTGCGCCTAGGAGGGCCGGCCTCTCCCCCTCCTCCACTCCTTTATATACGGGGAGGGGGGCACCCCTTGGAGACACAACAATTGATCATTGATCTCTTAGCCGTGTGCGGTGCCCCCCTCCACCATATTCCACCTCGGTAACATCGTAGCGGTGCTTAGGCGAAGCCCTGCATCGGTAACATCATCAACACCGTCATCACGCCGCCGTGCTGACAGAACTCTCCCGCAAAGCTCTGCTGGATCGGAGTTCGTGGTACGTCGGAGGTGCCATGCATTCGGTACTTGGATCGGTCGGATCGTGAAGACGTACGACTACATCAACCGCGTTGTCATAACGCTTCCGCTTTCGGTCTACGAGGGTACGTGGACACATTCTTCCCTTCGTTGATATGCATCACCATGATCTTGCCTGTGCGTAGGATTTTTTTTGAAATTACTATGTTCACCAACAAGGAGATGGTGGTGACCATCACAACAATGCACAGCGTAGGTGGCTTGAAAAGTTGGAGGACATGCAGCCCAGGATGGATGAGAAGCTAGAGCCATTGCAGGCGCACATCCAGAGGGTGGAGGGTGGAGAGACAGAGGTTGAAGTTGGAATATTATTTCCTGGTGCAGGTCGCTGTGGCACAAGCAGTGCCTCAAGGTCGAAAGTCTTTCCTCCATGGATGTTAAAACAAGGCATGGATTATACAAGTATTGACAATGATAAGAAGATGAATTCAAGTAGTGAAGAAAAGAAGAAACGTATATTAAAATGAGAGGATGAAGACGATGACGAAGAAGCTGAGATGGAGTGGGAAGATGGCTAAGAGTGCCAGTGGCACATTGAAGAATTTCCTATCACCTATTTTTAAAAGATTTAAGTCTATTAGTTGAACATTATTAAACTACAGTAGCACTACTAGTACAAGACCAGACTATTAGCAACCACTATTATAAATGGTTAGGGCATCTCGAACGATGACCCCTAAATAGGCCACTGTTAGCAGCCACTATGGAAAATGGTTAGGGCATCTCAAACGCCGACCCCTAAATCTGCCACTATGGCAAATGGTTAGGGTGAAAATATGCCATACGCTAATCGCATGTGCTGGCCCAGGACGCCCCTTACGCGAGTGATGCACATCACGAATGGTAGGCTTTAAAATCTCATGCCCAATGAGTCCTCACATCATGGACAGTGGCAAATCTAGAAAGAAAAAGAAAGGTGGGATCAAACTTAACAATGATTACTTTGGTTAAAAAAAGAGAATTGACACATAAAAAATCACATTATACTCATGAGGCAAACTTTTGCGGCTTCCTCCCACCGGTGCGGGCCGGCTGGCGTTCCCCACTACAGAGGGATGCAGCCATGCGAGGCTAACATTCATGTCCTGCTATAGGCCACCCAAGCCTGGTGTCGGCTGCCATTTGCAAATACTAGAACCTATTGTTATGGCCTTGCTCATGACAGATTCACCACAACAATTTCCAATACACCTTGTTAGCTCCACAACTAATCCTAATACCAGAACCTATTGTTATGGCCTTGCTCATGGGAGATCCAGATCTACATGTTGCAGTTGCAATGTCCAAATATTTCCCCATGTACAGCCTTACAGCCTTCTTATTACTTGGCTCGTACTGTTCTTGTTCATGCACGGATATGACAGAAACAAGGGTGCTCTACTGCAATTTTTGTTTAAGTTGTTGCTGCCTGGATGGCTACGTCTTGAGAAATACATCAATTTAAATTGAATATGTGGAATGCCATCAGTGCTAGCTGAATGTGTCAAACTGATGTGCTTACAAATTAGTCATTGTGCAAACTGCAACCTGATAGCAGTCAGTGAAATACATTTATTTCCATGCATTGTAGCATCATATTTACTTGCTTTCCGTTTACTGCGCCGCTTGTGGATTTTGCTCTTGTTGAAGTTGTGTTTCTACGTCCTGCGCAGTTCCTGTTCTTTTAACATGCTCTTGTTGAAGACAACAGATGAATTCTGACTGTCCGCATGTTGCTCTTCTGCCATGTGCATCGCCTATACTGATTGTAAATGGAAGAACTGCAAATGGCTAGGTGCAGGATTCAATTATCAATATAAGTTGAACTTGAAAGCATAAGATACACAACTGAACAAAAGGAGTTGAGAAACAACAAACAAACTAGGTTCCAATAGGACCCAGATCTCAAGACAAGATGAGGTAGCAGAACCACAACTAACTCTTTTTTCATGGCAGCACAAAGGGCATGCCGAATAGCAGCAGACAAAAGAACAAGCGGAACAAATCTACCGTGCTAACGATGACCCGAGGAGCTTATGCTCAAAACATGCCTTGTTGCGGATGGAGTTTCTAGATAGCCAACCTAAGGAAACTGTCCAATGCTCGAAAAGATAAGTGGGACAAGTGCAACCCAACCACCACAGTGTAAGGCCATCCATGTTGGACCAGTACTTTGGCGTCGACAGCCCAGAAGTTACCTGCAGAGTCCATCACCATACGGAAGGAAGGCTAACTGGCCGTGATGGGTTAGTATACAAGTATAGGAAAGGAAAGAAATGCTTGCATAATACACAAAAAAGGAAAGAAACACCAGCAATATTTCTTGAATCTGAATTTGCATACAAGTACTCCCCTGTCCCGAATTACGTCCTGAAAATGGATAGAAATTGATGTATCTAGACCTAAAAATACGTCTAGATACATCCATTTCTGCGACAAGTAATTCGGGACGGAGGGAGTATATACTGAACATATCGTTATCCTATATGAATTTTCATTGACGACAACATGAATGGAAATAAATTCTAAAGAGATTTTAGTCTAAACATATCCAAAGCCAGGTTATAAGTTTCCAAAAAAAACCAATCGATCAAGAGTGTGTTTCCTGCCTATTCTGTATCCCCTATATCGTATCAGGACATGCTTTCACACCAACGGTTGAATATTTAGATAGAATACTAGTACACACCAGGATAAGGCGTCAATAAATCTTTACCTTTTCATTCCTCTTTCTAAATGGATTGACACATGAAACATACTAGTATATATATGCCCACATATGCATCCAAAGATTCATCGAGCAAACAACAAACACTCCGGCCTACCATTGCATCCATCCCACAACGTTGTCAACTCTTCTCTTTGAAATGGAGAATGTTGTAGTGTTGATTGTTGGCGCTGGGCCAGCAGCCCTTGCAACAGCAGCATGCCTTAGCCAATTCTCAATTCCCTACGTCATTGTCGAGCGTGAAAGTCGCAGCGCGTCGCTTTGGCGCAACCGCGCCTACGATCGCCTCAAGCTGCATCTTGCAAAGGAGTTCTGTGAGTTGCCACACATGTCATACCCACTAGATGCGCCAACATACATACCAAAAACCTTGTTTGTGAAGTACTTGGATGACTATGTTGAGCGTTTCAATATTCAACCCTAGTATCTCACTAGTGTGGAGTCATCCACATTTGACAATGACGATAAATGTTGGTCCATCGTTGCACATGACATGGCAAAGAGCACAATAGTCAGCTTCACAGCAAAGTTTCTTGTCGTGGCAAGTGATGAGAATAGTGCAGAGAATATTCCAATGATCCCCGGACTGCAAAGTTTTCTAGGTGATGTCATCCACTCCTCAAGCTACATGTCAGGCAAGAGCTACTCTGGCATGAATGTATTGGTCATTGGATCTGGCAACTCTGGAATGGAAATTGCTTATGACCTTGCGGCCCATGGTGCCAATACTTCAATCATTATACGAAGCCCGGTATGTACATGCACTATATATTATTTTCTGACGTGGAAACACTAGGGGATCCCCCACCCCCACCCTACGGGCAGTATATATTTTCAGTGGGCACAGGGCAATTTCTTATTATAGTCACCACTAGAAGGATGCAATTTTTAGAGTAATTACTAGAAAGTACTTCATTGTATAGAGCGATAGACTGTTTTATAACATGCACAAACAACTCAACAATTAGATGAACTACACCGAAAAAATAACTCTTGAAAGAAGATGATTCTATGAAATTTTATTTTAAGACGCAGGCTTCAAAAGAGATATGACATGTTTTGTGGTTGCAGATTCATGTAATGACAAAGGAATTAATCCGGTTGGGGATGACACTTGCTCACCATCTTCCACTAAATCTAGTGGATAACCGCCTTGTGATGGTGGCGAATTTAATATTTGGAGACCTATCGAGGTATGGCATCAGATGGCCAAAAATGGGTCCAATGATCCTCAAGTCAGAAACCGGCCGATCCGCTGTTATTGATGTTGGCACTGCTGGATTAATCAGAAAAGGTATCATCAAAGTAAGTATATCCTTGACATGACATAAATTTCATAACATATGTTGTCTTCATATGCCAAGTTATCAATATTCTATTCATCTCCTATAGGTACAGGGGAGCATTAGTAAGATCATGGGCGATATAGTTGAATTTCAGTGTAGTAAAAATATATCATTTGACGCGATTGTGTTTGCAACTGGATACAAAAGCACAACAAATATATGGCTCAAGGTAACAACATCGATGTTTGAATATGTCTGAGTTTGTTTTCTTGGTGCATCAATTGTTAAATCTGCTAATAAGCTCTATGTTATTTTTTTATCCCAGAATGGTGAGAACATGTTAAATGGCAATGGACTGCCCATCAAAGAATATCTGAATCATTGGAAAGGTGAAAATGGGCTCTATTGTGCTGGGTTAGGATGGAGAGGATTGGCTGGTATTGCAGCAGATGCCAAGAATATCGCCAATGACATCAAATCAGTGATAGGCGATATGTCTGGCTAAATTATCAAATTAGCGAATGTGTCTTCGACAAAGCGATGCCTTCCATCGCTAGGCTCCTCAACAAGATCAAGGATGAGCTCCGATGTTGGGCTAAGGCAGGGGCACAAGGCCTGCGGGTTGTTCTGCACCAATCCTGGGATGTCCACTGAGTTGTATGATATATTGTAAAACTAACCTAGGACTGTAACTTTTCCCCATCCTTTCAATGGAATGAAACGCAAAGGTGTTTTGCGTTTTCTCGATTTTTTTGATCTTTTACATGTTGTTTACCAGGGCTAGTGTGCTAGACGGTTGATTGTTTGAGAAATCTATCCACTGCCACCTGTCTATCTATCTTTGATAGAACTAGACTTTTGTTTATTTCAAGGTTCATATGTGCCAGGGAGTATGCACTACTTTTATAATATAATCAAGGGCTTTATACTCACATCACTACAAAAAAATACACTTCCGTGATGATACATGTTTGTCACAGTAGGTCACGTTTTCTGTCATGCATGTACATCCATGACAAATTTATGGCAGAATCAAGATAGTCATACCTGTGCCGTCGTACAAGTGTTCCATGACATTACCAAAATTATCATCCGGAAGTGTCCACTTCCATGACGATAAATCGCACGTCACAGAAGTGCTTTCGTCAAGGGTGACCGACACGTGGCATCCACCGTAACGGAACGCCGTTAAGCTATCGAGTCCGGTTTTGGATCCGATAACCCGTTAACAGCCTCGACCAATGGGGATTTTCCACATGTAAAATCATCATTGGCTGGAGGAAACACATGTCGGCTCACCTTTGGGACAGATGTCATCCACTCATTGGACCCAAAGCGCCTATGATATGTCAACACGTGGCACGGCCAAACAGAGGCCCATTCCTGTGAAAAGGCCGGCCCATTTGACTTGGTCAAAAGGTGGCGGGCCGGCCCACGGCAAGCCTGTTAACGGCCTGTTCGCATATAGCCCATTTACAGCCCGCTAACCCAGGGCCCGTTTACGGCCTATCCGAATTAGGCCCAGTAGCGTCATCTGGGCCGTCCAATATAATTACAGCCCGTTTTAACTTCTGGCCCATGTATGGCCCATGACGTCTTTTGGCCCATATGAGGCCCTTAGTAACCTTCGGCCCATTAACGGCCCGTGATAAAACTGGCCCGTAATGAACAGTGTATCACTTTATACCCATTAACGGCCCATTATTCTGTTGGGCCGTTTCCAGCCCATGTTATCTTTCGGCCTTCTCAGGGCCCATTTATTCTTGGGCTCATTTCCAGCATTCGGTTACTTACGGCCCGTTACCGTCATTTTCTGCTTGTGGGCCAAATTCAGCCCGTGCTTACAGTCGGCCCGTTTGTGGCCCGTTAATACGTTGCGCCGTTTTCATAGCGTCATCAAATACGACCGATTAACGATGGCCCATTATGGTCAGCCCATGAACGGACGATTCCAACTCTAGCCCGTTTACGGCCATAAAGCGATATGTTATTGGCCCATGTTTGGGCAATCGATCATACGGCCCGTAGAAGGCCCATTGATGATACGGCCCGTAGAAGGCCCATTGATGATACGGCCCGTAGAAGGCTCATTGTTTCTATGCCCCGTAGAAGGCCCATTGTTGCTACGGCCCGTAGAAGGCCCAGTGTCACTACAGTAAATATGTAGCCCATGGTTATTGTGGCCTAGTTTAACAAAAAAGGTTATTGCGGCCACTAGAAAACCGCGAAAAAAGAACAACACTGACTACAAGCAAACAAATAAACAAGACAACAAGGAAATAAATAAGCAAGCAACTTACGCTAGGCTATCATGGCTATTACACATATTACATCCACTGGGCATCAAAGTTCGCCACCAGTGCAAATATAGGGAACAAAGCAGCATATCATATACACTAGTTGTCAAAGTTGGCGACCAGTGCAAATAAACGCTGTAGCAAAACAAGTCCAGAACTGAAACCACTTCAGAAGATCTCAAGAAACAATATCCTGGGTACCCATAATGCTGGCAAGATGCTTAGCAAGCTTATTAACTTTCTCTTGTTTGGCGCTTAAATCCTCCAGCGCTTGCTGTTGCACCAGAAAGTATGCATCTGAATTCTGCAAGGACTTCCTCAATCCTTCAGCTTCCTGTCGAAACACATCTGGTCGATGTCTTTCAACTTGAAGCTGAGACTCAAGAAGATGAATTGATTCAGGCAGCGAGTTCGAAGAGCTTGTGCCAGCAGTAGTGGCCAGTAACTCGAACACTACATCAAGACAGGACTTCTGGGTTCTCTCACTGTTGTCAAGGTAGTTTTTATCAGCTTTCTTGGAGACCAACAGGGATGTCTCACTATCTTGAACCTTATCTGCATTACTTCCTTCACCATTGCATAACGGGGTACTGTTCTCCAATATTTTGTCCGCATTCTAAAAGAGAAACAAGCAGACACATCACAGGTTTACCATGTTGTATATGAACACATTTTGGTAAATCAGTTCAGTAGTAAAGTGCACAGGATAACAGCATGAAACAAACATATATCTATGTACCATGGTCACTTTATGGTCTATATCATTCTAGTTTTTGTTGCCAAATCAAGATAGAGACACAGTTCAAATAATATTTGTTCAAGACAAAGCAGAATAGACAGAATATAAGTGTGGGAAACTATAGAGACACTTGTAATGTGCATGACATGAGAACATAACTGTTTATTCAATTGAAACTGAAATCAATATAGAGCAAGTTACAATAGCAAACCAGTTAAAGAAACAAGTTTAAAACATACCTGTTGCGCCATTGGAGTTTCAATTCCATCCTTCAAATTTGAAAATAGTTGGTCTGAGTAAATACAGTGATGCAAGAGAAAAGGAGTATGAACCATAGCTACAGAACCTGACCTGAGAACAATTCTTCTTCTCCTTTAAGCGTTGAGTTGGGATTCGGAGTGGTGGTCCTCATGCTTTGGGCACTGTAGTTCCCTTACTAACTGCTCGTGTTTGGGTGCTCTGTGGTGGAGACGGTGCTGTGTTAACTGGAACTGGGTTACTATCTGCTGGGTTGGGGTTAGAAGGGGTGTAGTTGGTTCTCTGTCCAACTGGGTAGGGGTACAATCTGCGAGAGTCTGGGTTATGTGTGGTGGGGCTGGTTCTTGGGCAAGTACAACCGTGGTTCTATCTGCATCAAGTGGTAGCACTATCTTTTCTGAAGACCGTGTTGTTACTCCCTTAGATACTGCCATCACCCTCTCCAATTCAAATGGCTGATAAACAAGAAAAGTAATTGAATGTACAAACATTGTATGATAGATAGGTGCAATGGATAGTGGGGAATAAAAGAGGGCATGAAATAATTCACATTTATGTTGTCTAACCAAACAGGATAGCATGACACAATTTCACATATATGATGGCTAACTAAACAGGATAGCATGATACAATTTCACATTATGATGGCTAACTAAAAAAGATGGAAAGACATAGTTCAAAATATGATGACTATGTAAACAGGATGACATGATATAACTATATAATGTGTTTATTAAATAGGTTGGCATGCCATAATTCACATACATGCTGCCTAAACATGATAGCATGATATAATTCCCGGATAGAATGACATAATTCAAAATATGATGACTGTAAACACTAAACAGGATGAAATGATATAACTATATGATGTGTTTATTAAATGGGTTGCCATGCCATAATTCAGATAGATGTTGTGTATGTAAACATGATGCATGATATAATTCAAATATATGATTTATATAGTAAGCAAGTAAGCAGATGGCAATCCATATATGATGTAAAAACTAAGCAATGCAAGACAACATGCATGACATGGGTAATATAACCCTGCCAAGTTTGAGCATAGACCTCAGGGGGGAAATAGGACTGGTCATCAGTCTCTGAATCCTCCTCTGAGGAGCTCTCTGTATCCAGCAAGATGTCTGCTTCAGCAGGTAGCATTGTCTGCTCTAAATACCTTGTTTTCATTCCAAATACTTCCATCACCGCTTCAAATGGATGATGCATAGGAAGAGTAGTTGAATATACAAATGTTGTCGACAAATGGAACACGTAATACAAAAAAAATGATAGCATGATATAATTCACATACATGATGATTGGCTCAACAGCATGGCATTGCATAATTCACATATATAATGCCTTTGCAACAAGATAGCATTGCATAATTCACATATATAATGTCTTGCAACAAGATGGCAATGCATAATTCACATATATGGTAATTAGACACTAAACATGTGGCATTCACACAAAGCATGTCTAAACTAATCAAATGACATCGCAATGCAAGACACCATACGCACGATATGAGCAAAATAACCCTGCCAAGTTAATTAGAGCATACACCTCGAGGGGAGAATAGGAATGGTCATCTGTCTCTGAATCCTCCTCTGAGGAGCTATCCGTAACCAGCAAGTTATGCGCTTCTTCAGATAGCATAGTCTCCTCTGAAGACCTTGTTTTCACTCAAGAATTTTCCATCACCGTGTCAAATGGCTGATGCACACGAAGAGTAGTTGAATGTACTAACATTGTTGACAAATGTAATACGTAACGAAAAAAAGGATGGCCTGATATAATTCACATATAAGATGACTGGTTAAGCAGGATGGCATTGCAAAATTCACATATATGATGCCTGGCTAAACAAGATGGCATTGCATAATTCACATAAACGATGAATAAACTAAACATATGGCATTCACACAAAGCATGTCTAAACTAAGCAGTTGACATATTTGATGTATAAAGTAAGCAATGCAAGGCACCATATGCATGATATAACCAACATCAGCATGCCAAGTTAGAGCGAAGACCTCATGGGGTAAATAGGAGTGGTCTTCTGCTTCTGAATCCCCCTCAGAACAGTTATCTTCCTCTTGATTACGATCCGAAATGGGTGGAGGGGGGCTGCCTTTGCGTCCACCATGGAGCGACGTCTGCATGAAATTTTATTGCCACGCAAGGCTCGTCTCTTTTGCTCTACATGTTCAGTTCCATTGTGTACAATAACTGACATGCATAGGAATAAAACATAGTGAGATTATGTAAGGAGTGCATGCACAAATCCAGAGTAAGGGTAGCAAACTGTGGATAGACCCAAAACCAATGATAGCAGGCAGATAATAGCATTAGTTAAAAAATACAGATAATGGCTCCTTTAATGTTTGTTTGCACCCAACATGAAACTCATAGTAGACACCCGAGATTAACCAGATAGTAGACAGATAGTACTGATTGCTGCCCCAATATGTACCCCACAACCATTTAAAAACTCAAGTTTCAGCATAAGTTTGGACCTGACTCGGAGTCTAATAGGTGAATAAGGCGATAAAGTAGCATGTCATCATATTAAGCGATGCATAACGTAAGCAGACACGGAAGAGTGTGACCTCTCTTGCGGACCCGTGTAGTCCTCAAGGTCATCTGCTCAGTTGATGATGGTAATGCAGTTGTCGTGGCTGCCGGCGGCGGGGAAGAAGATCTGAGGCGGCGAAAGACAGCCTGGAGAGCGGATCCCTGCTGTGGTGAACCCTTCCGTCATTGGAGCAGCTGAGCTTGGGTGGAACACAGCACCGCAGGAGCAGGACAAACCACACAAGGTTTTCTTTGACACATATCTGTAATAGAAGTAATTGTGTAAGGGCTTGTTTGAATTTGAGGATTCTAACAATGCAGGGATAGGAAATAGACAGGAATAGGATAGGAATGTATGTGCAAAAGAGAGAATTTATAAACATAGGATTTCTGCCAATCTGGGTGTTTGGTTAACAAGAATTGGAAGATCACAGGATGCAAAGAAGCATGGTGAGATTAAGTCAAACGACAAGAAGTGTACAACCTCTTTGGCGAAGCCATGTCGATCTCAGCATGATTGGGTTGGCCGGTGAGGATGCTCCGGCTGACTTGGCTGTGGGAGGAGGGGAAGAAGATCTTAGGCGTCTGGAGATGGAGCCCGAGGTACTGCTCCGCTGTGATGGAGGGTTTCGTCATTGGAGCAGCTCCGGTGAGTTGTACGACGCCGAGGCTGAAGCAGGACAAGAGAGACAACGTTAACCTGAGTGGAATTCTAATAGCATCTCCAATAGATGACGTAAAATACATAACCACAAAGTGCTAGATGTATACATCAGCCGCTCATCTCTGAACTTAACTGTCGAAACTGAATTTAACTGTTGAAACTGAACTTAACTATCGAAACTGAATTTTGCTGTCGATACTGAATTTTACTGTCGAAAATGAACGCAAAAGAGGTGAGGCTACACGTCAGTCGACTGAATTTTTCATCTCTGGTCAGTCGATTTCGCAGCCGTTTGATACGAAATCAAGGGCCTGCAGTTCATCTTCAACCTCCACCCCCCTGAGCCGCCAGCCATCATCGGCCAAACAGCCGCCCCCCCGCCACCCGCGGCCGGCGGTGCGCCGCCCTGCCCGCCCCGAAAACACTCCCCACCACCGGTCCGCCGCCGCCCCGGCCATCCCTCTAGGCCCCACGTGCCGAGCTTTTTCTCCGGCGATCCCATGCCACCGACCCACCACCGCCCGCGACCACCGCCCCCACCCTGAACCCTAAGATAGATAGTGGGGAACCTCTCCAGCGAGCCCCCCTCCCCGCTGCGACTGGTTCTTCCTTAACTCTGGTGAGCCCCCCACCCCCTGAAAATCGACTGACCCAAAAGTCGATTCAGTCGACTGAAGTGTAGCTAAATCAGAGCAGCATCGCAAGCAAGAGCAAGAGCGAGAGCAGCAGCGCGAGCAAGAGCAAGAGCAGACCAGGCAGGGGACCGAGAGCAAGAGCAGAGCAGCAGCGCGAGCGAGAGCTAAAGCAGCAGCAGCTCCTACTGATGTGGACGTCGCCGCCGAGGGAGCGACGCCGTGGACGAAGTGGCCGGCGACGCCGCCGTGGATGGAGCCGCGCCGTGTCGGCTCGGGACCGAGCACCGGCAGCACCGTGAGATCTAATCAAGAAGAAATTGCGGTGATTAGTGTACATCCTCTTTGGTGGCGCCGATTAGGCCGTAGCTTCATCCGAGGAAACGGTGATGATGATGCTCTTCCGGTGGTGCAGGTGAAGATGGCGGTGTGGGAATGGAGGTGGCGCGAAAGACGAGGGGAACGTCGGGGCAGCTCCTTGGAGGTGGAAGACGGGGTGGCCAAACCGGCGGGACGACCAGATCGACGACGGATCCTCATCCGGTACGGTGGATGAGGGACGTCGAGGTGTTGCTGTGGACGACATCGTCGGGGAAGAGGCTCCGGCTGGGTGGCGGACGGAGGAGGGTGTGGGGCTTCGCGGGTTTTCCCGGCCTCGGTGTACGAATGGGTGGGCGGATGGGATGGGAGTGGGGAACCATGTCTTAGGGACGCGCTTGTCCGAAATGTGGGGTAAGTTACGAAAGTACCCCCACCGATTGGAGGCGGTTCTTTTGGTTCAGGGGTATGACAGGCATTTCCTGTGTTGGGATTTCACAGGAGGTGGGAGTTTTCGCGCGCGTTGTAATTTTGGAGTAGCAAGGCGCGGGTTGAGATGGAGGGAGTTGTCGGAGCACAACGAGACAAAGATTTATCTTAAATATTTCGGGATAACAAGGCGCGGGTTAAAGAAGCGGGAGTTTCGCAGCACGATAGACAGAGACGCTAGCTTGAAATTTCGGCATAACAAGGCGCGGCTTGAAATTTCGGGAGAACAAGCTTAACGTGTACCCAAAATAAAAAAAGACAATTTAGACTAGTATGATATACTACGTACAATGTGTTTAACACGCACAACACACATAGACACCATTTAGACTAGTAAGGTACACGTGCATTGCACGCATGAGAATTGGCAACCAAATTATGAATAAATACCACATTATAGCATGTAAGCTTTGAGTCATATATGCATGATGTAGATGTTCGTTTAATTCTTATAGTTCATTTCATTCAAAATCATCTAGTTTTTATAAGAAAGCTAATCTATTTTAAGATTCATGGAATTGTGTGTTGTAAGGCATAAAGTAAAAACAAATCATGTAGAAAAACATTTGGGCAATTCTGATATGGAAGATTCTAGAACAAAGAAGAAGTGCTTGTGTTTTGAGGTTTGTGCATTATGCTTAAGTTCAACCATAGAGTCTTCTAGATTGTACATGTGGCAAAATCTGGTGGAATCTAGATGATATCCAACGGCCAGTAGTGCTCAAATTTGCCAGCTCTGCACCATCGGATTGGCCTCATCCAACGACCATCTTTCAAAGTTAAAGTTATCCGCACACTATATAAAAAATATAATATATATATATATATATATATATATATATATATATAGGGGTATAGATATAGATATGTGATGCGAAAGCCACCCATCATCTCCAATTAGAATAGTGTGTCCATGCACGGATGCAATGTGGCCAAACGATGTCTGGCATCGGTATCTCAAATTCAAACCAGTCTGACCTTGTTCAATGTGTATACGTTACAACATGCTCGTTTCCAAACCACACCGCGCAGATCTCCGTTATATTCATGCATGCATGGGTTTCAAACATCATGATCTCTTATTCAAATATTTGAATTCAACTTTACATTGATTATGACCTCACCTAGTCTTTTACACCCACACATTGGTCTTCTCTTTATAATTGTACCACTAACTTTCTCTCGTGCATGCATGCACACACACTACCAGTCGGCATTATCCATCGCACACATGCAATCTTTTTCTTCAGGTCGGTCTCCCATGAAGGCACACACACACACACATCCCCTCTCCATCATATCGGGCATTCTTTATCTCTCACGTGCATGCGCAACGATCGATGTTCCTCTATGTGTGTGTGTATATAGCTAGGTCTTTCATAGTTTTCCACATAAACCGATCAATCTATATATCTAGTGAGGTCTCACCCTCTTTCCCACGTCCACATCGATCAATCTATACCTCTCTATATAGGATTACATGTATAGCTAATACACCCACATTAATTATATATCCAACGCCCCCTCTCATCATCCATGCCTTCCGCTTCATCTCTCAGACGCGCACACAATGGCGAAGACAGGGGGCAGCAAGGGCCCTGCCCCCCCTAACATCACTATATATCGGGGCTAATATGAATGTGATCATTAGACAATTGCTGGTAAAAATGGTTTAAGTTGATGAATTGGCCCTCCTCGTAAAGGATTAGCAATGCTTGGCCCCCTAGCTCATGGGACATTTTTCATGGCTCCGCCACTGCGCGCAACAGCGCGCGTTCTCGCCCCCTCTCTCTAAATATCGATCTCACAGTTGTGCACTCCTTCATAGTCTCCCTCCACTCGGCCCCTCGCACCATCTTCTAGCCCCCACCGGATTTTACCACATGTACAATCTAGCAGACCCCATGGTTGAACTTAAGCATAATGCACAAATCTCAAAACAACAGTGGTTCTCCTTTGTTCTAGAATCTTCCGTATCATAACTGCCCAAACTTTTTTCCTAGTTGAATTGCCATTATTTGTTTTTACTTTATGCTTTACAACACACAATTCCATGAATCATAAAATAGATTAAGGGCTTCTTTGATTCAAAGAATTCTCGAAGGAATTTTGGAGGATTCTAATCCTTAGGAATTTTTCCTATCTTGGTTGTTTGATTCGTAGGATTGTAAACCATAAGAATTTTTCCATATGATTCATTTGCACTAGATTTCATAGGAAACATCCCATCCACTCAAACCTCTTTGAAAAAATTCTGCGTTTTTTCTATGCACAATCAAACACTCGTACCATCCTGTAGAATTCAAGACGACATTCTACTCTAATCCCATGTTCTTCCTATTCCCGCGTTTTGGAAATCCTACGAGTCAAAGAGGCCCTAGGTTTTTTATAAAAACTAATTGATTTTGAATGAGATGAACTATAAGAATTAAACGAAGGTCTACATCAGGCATATATGACTCAGAGCTTACATGCTACAGTGTGGTATTTATTCATAATTTGGTTGCAAAATCTGACGCGTGCAATGCACGTGTACCTTACTAGTACTTCGAGTATGTGCAAAACACAATGGCACGCTACACAGTGTCTCTCTTACAGTTCATGAAGCCACGTGGCACATGTGGAGGCGTTGTCGCGACATCCTTGTGTGGATTGATCACAGTGACGTGCTGCTGGTTCCAGAAGAATGTACTCGTCCTCCCTGAGCCGCACTGGCGGTACATGCACGAAGCGAAGATGTGCACGCACGCCACGCACGCACTCATTCCCTCGCACGCACACGCGGGTACACGGGCGGACGCAATTTTGTACCAAGATCCACCCCATGTGATAATTTGACGCATGTAAAGTCCTTCACTTCATTGATGGTCAATTAATACAGCGCATGCAAATTGAGTGGACGTGAGGGCGGAAGAAAGACATTACTACTCCACTGCGCGCATGCGAGTAGTTAAATCATGGGTTGCTAGTAGTACTTCCATTGGTCTCCTTCGTATTTTGTGCCAATTTTTGACAGTAACATAATATTTACGCATCTGAGCAGTGTAGTCTACTTGAAATTTATGTTCCACTAAACTCATCGGGAGCCGTTTCGGGCCTCGAAACCAAAAACCATCAATTAGTCTTTACCTTGTTCCCATCACATTCGAAAGTACTAGTGCTACAATTAAGTGCAAGCCTGCTCACACCTACTAGTACGTACCAAACCTAAACGTGTTCCCACTATGCAGGTTTTAGTACTAGTGCTAGTACTTCGGTTATAAAAAGGGGAACTACCTAACCGAAAATTACTCTACCTTCCTCCTCATAAGTCCTCCTTCTTCGTCCGTCCTTGCCATGGCCGGTGTGCAGAGCTCTAGGTCGAGAACTACTCGTAACAAGGGAGCGGCAACCAAGGCTGCGGAAAAAAAGAAAGGGCTCGCCGCCATGCAGAGACCTCGAAAGATCTCTCACGGGCAGGCGATGGCTCCCAGGAGCGCCCTAGACGCGGAGGAGAACATGCCGAGCTGGCGGCGCTGGAGTCGTTATCCCTCGACGGCATGCCCGATCAGCTCAATAAGCACCTCAATAAGCAGAAGGAGTTCATCCACGGCTTGGTGGAGCTGCTGAAGGAGAGCCTCGACGACATGCCTGCTGAGCTCAATGAGCAGGGGGAGTTCACCGCCGGCTTGGTGATGCTGCTGAAGAAGAGCATTTCCTCGGAGAAGAAGGCGACCGGAGAAATCCTACAACTTCAGGAGGACAAGGCGAACCTCTGCCATGAGTTTGACCAGCTGAAGGAGGAGAACGCCGGCTGGAAGAAGCTGCATGAGAATAGTAGTTCCTCGATGAAGATGTTGCAGGCCCTCGTCATGGAACAGGAGGAGTTGGCGAAGCTCCGCATCGAGCACCCGGCTGCTGTGAAGGTATGTAATGCGGCCGTGGAATAGATGATGAAGGCTCACATCGAGAAATCCCGCGTCATGGACACAATGATGAAGACGGCGGAGGAGATGCGCAGGGAGATGGACGTCGTGGAGGCGATGAAGAAGCAGTTACAACTCCGCGGCCAGCAACCCTTCATGTAGTGAGAGCAGCGCCCCAGACTTGTGTGTGCGTCTTCCTTCTTTTTTTGGGGTGATAATCCTCCTTCTTCTTTTGCTCCTGTGTTTCTTATTTTGCTTCGGGTGTTTGGCGCACGTGTCACCTTCTCTGCGAGGCATGAATAGAACAATGCTAAAAATGAGATGACTAGCAAATTAGATCATTCTTTATCGCCAATAGAACAATGCCTCTTGCTAGTAATATATAATAAGAGTAGAGAGTAGAGGATATGGCACTGGGCTGCCGTGTTTCGTGCTCCTCCGTCGTACTCCAGTGGAAAACTTGAGTATACCGCACGGTTCTTTGCTCCTCCTCAAGTCGTCGGCACATTTATACGAGTAGTCAAATCACAAGGCCCCGCCTTCCAGCAGTAATGAGCCGTCAAATCACAAAGGTCCTCGCCTCTCGTGAAAAGGACCAAGCTAGACTGCCCCGTCCTCTAGCCTTAAAAAATGTATACATTTGTACAGTAGTAGTATCGATGTATTGCGCCATGGAGCAAAACTAACAAGATGTAATTAAAGAAAAAAGGTGGTACATATAGAGAGCGCTCGTCGCCAAATTATGCATATACTATATGACACTACCCACTATGAAGGTACTAGTAACATAGACTAGTAACTAGTCTACGCTACTCTCCACTATGACCAGCCAAAGTCGAGGCGCGGATACCAACGAGGGCACTTATTATTTATGACACTAGTTGTGTATCACTACTCAGTTTTGCCATTAGAAGTTACAACTACTCAAAAAATGCCATCGATCCGTGAGATGCCTGCTCAAAAATGCAATTAGATATCTAAAAAATGCCATCATTAAGTTAGATGTTTGCTCAGAAATGCCATTAGACATTGTTATTTTCACGTCAAACCCGTTGACCATGTTACATGACAAAAATAAGCGAATTCTCACAATGATAAGTTAATGGTGTCCAGCACAACACACCCCTCAAATAAAACTAAGCACCCTGGAATTCTTTGACAAAACTAAGCACCCTGAAATTCTTTGACAACTAAACTGCTGGCTATATGATGTTGGCCATATATATTGTACGTATATAATGTCAAGAAACGAGTGGTAGTACTATACCAACTAAAAGATGAAATGTACGAAATATAACGAGAAGAAGCATAACATAGTTATGCTGGGGGCTCAGCACAACACACCCCTCAAATAAAACTAAGCACACCAGAAATTAAACTAAGCAACTAATCCGGTAGACACTGCATTAGAACCACCATGAGCAACGACACTGCCACCTTAATCGGAGTCCTCGTCCACGTCCTCGACTTCGTCCTTGTCCCTCTTCCTCTTGGGCGATACTTCTTTGCTTGAACCGCACACTTGGCTCTTGCTATTCATCCAACCCTTGTAGATATTGAAACAAAGGTAGCCATCCATTGCAGCGTAGTGGATGTGGTCTATATCTAGTACATTCCACTGCCATGCATGACGATGAAACGTGTACGGAGGTTTCTCTAGTTTACCGTACGAAGGATGAACCATGGCTCCTGCCAGGGTCAGCATTGAAGGCTGATCAAGGGAGGACACCAGGCTTGCCTTCTAGAGATCGAAGGGCTGGCCTACAATGAGGCCTATCCGACCCAGGATTTCCTTGTCGTTCCTAAAGTCTACAGTAACGAATTTGACTCGGTCTCCCTTGAGGAACTTCCTAAATTCCTCGCACTGAACGTTGGCATGGCATATGTGGTAGACCAAGCATAAGTCATGCACGCAAACCTGGATCACGGCGGGCTTCTTCTTCTCTGCCTCCTTTAGTTTCTTCTCACTTCCCAGGACTGTGGTGTACTCGACATCTAGCCCAGCGACCCACTCATCATTTGAGTTTTCGAACATGCGTTTGAAGCGAGCAAGGCATTCTTTCACCGTTGCGGAAGAATGAGTGTAGATGACGTCGAACTCAACGCCAGTGATGGTTCTAACCTTGTACTCACCGCCGATCATGGAGATTTGGGACGCCATGGATTTGGGAGGAGGGTTAGGATTAGTGGAACTGCCGTAATGTGAAAGGACAGGACGACTAGGAGATGTTTATCGATTGTAAAAATGTCGAGGGGGGGGGGGCGTGCGAATGGCAGGGTAGTGGCTTGCCTGGTGGATAAATGGATTCATGCACAGTACTATGGGGGCCCAATTAGATGTCATGTCTACTCAACGCCCAATTAAATGGCTTTAGATGTCATGTCAAGCGTCGGGAAAATTACAGGTGATACGAAGCTTTCCATTCTCCCATGATACGGGCTTCCAAGAGCCCTTGGATGTGATATCGAACGGTTGCATGGCGTGATTCTAGACCTATGGGTGAATATCCTATCCTGGAGGGTTATTCTGCAAATTTTCAGCAACTTAGCATGCGATCGTTCGATCTCAGATCCAAGGGCTGCCAGCAGCCCGTATCATGGTCGTGCCTACCACGACCGACGCCTCGCTCACGCGGTCGCGCCCTTGGAGATTTAACACGGTGCGTTAGGCTATCTGATGTTGGCATGTCATACATAGTCATCACTTAGTCACTCATACAACAAGGTTAGCTATAAGAGGTTGGCTACAAGAGTATTTTTTGTTTACTTCTCTCTATCTCTTTCTTCGTAGTATTTATTGTATTTTCCAAGGAGTGACCTCTTCCAATGAAATGGTGCTTAGATGAGGTGCTATGGGCATTAAATGGCTTAGCAACTCAAGTCCCCAATGCATAGGTGCTTAGTTTTTTGTTGCTAAGTTTGCTTCATCTAGTTACACGCGCTTATCACCGTTCTTCCTGAGGTCACCAAACTAGTCTCTCTCTTCTTAATTAACTTGCCACATCAGACTTTATGCCTATGTGGCAGGCTTAGCACCTGTAGGATCAAGTACAATAGTGGGCTATAAGCCCGCTTTACATGGAATTTTTGCATATGTGGGGGAAAGAGGCAAGGAAAAAGTGGAGGAGTGGGCTCTCAAGCAAGAGCCAGCCTCTACATGGTGGAGCATCGGGAGAGGCACCTGTATGGAGGTGGTCAGGAATTGGGAGACTCACGCCGGTCGTAGCGCCGCAGTTAAAATGATAATGGCAAGTCAAATCACCGGGCCCCACCTGTCCAGAAGTAACTCGCTGTCAAATCACACAACCCTACGTTTGCAGCAGCCTACTCCCTCATCTTCTCGCATCTCTGTCGAACCGACTAGGCGGAACTGCCCCGCCTACCGCGCGGGAAAAGCCCCGCCCTCGACTTTTAAATAGTACAGTGTACTAATTTTGTATCCATGGATTGCGCCATGGAGCAAAGCCTCTAGAAAACGGCGGTACACATGTACGGAGCATACAGCACGCCCGTCGCGTTCGCATCGCACCCCAGACGGTCGGTCGGTCTGGCACGCCGCTCTCCGAATGGAACACTCGTCATATTGCGTTTGCACACACATGTGGGACCGCAATTGAGAACCGCCCATAGGCACACTCCCCGGCCCCGCAAGTCGGGTGAGTTAATAGAAGAGAGAGACGAGTGATAGTACTACTAGAGAATTGTTGTAGGAGTACATACGTTGGTACCTGGACGATCCCTGCAAGACACGGAAGATCAGTTCGTCCATGCATGTGACCAGACTCCAGCAGACACGCCTGGATTGGCTATCGTCTACATATCATGCAGGCTGTGTTGTACAAGGCTGTAGTTCTGGTGAGAAATCTAAAAAAAGGTTTCTTGTCATCTCGCAAAATTAGGTGTCATGTGCTTCGCATCACTGCGAGGGTTAAACAGCGACAACTGAGTTGGGCTAGTCATTGGGGGCACATGCACGAAGACTACTCGGCTGCCATCTAGGTCAAGCCGGCTATGTTAATTAGGACATCTATCGATGCACCCCTTTTCTACGAGTTTATCTTTAATTTGAGCTTTGATCCTCGTCTAGTTTGTCCGTCGGGATTCATCTTGTCTCCTTTGGGCAGTGAGGTTATGATTTCTTGTCCTGTGGCATTTTTTCGTGTTATATGTTATAATCCGGTGCTTCAGATCAAAATGACGACAACTGCGCCTCCGAGGCACGTGCATGAAGACTTCTCGACAGTCATTGCCGAGGTCAAGCCGGCTCCGGCCGGTAGACAAAAGAAAACTAGTGCTCCACTATATAGGCAGGAGCCTCCGCGCTTGCTTGCTAGTGTTGCTCTCTTCACACTGTCTCATCCTCTCCAGATCTAAACACGACAGCGGTGGCCACACTCTCTCTCTACTCACCGCTGGTCACAGATCCAGCCGGATCCTCTCCGCCGGGGAAGGTGAGAAGGTGCAACATTCACGCGGCCGTCCTCGGCAACGGCTCTTACCCACTGCCGGCGCGTCCCGATCAGCGTGCCTTGCCGTTCTCTCCCAAGCATCGCTGGCGAGGGAGGGCCTCCCACCCCTTCTTCCTCGCTGCCGTAGTGTGGGCAGATCCGGCCTCCCGCCGCCCACCTAGCGACATCCCGGCGACCCTCAGGTATAACTTCCTTTGAAACCGGCCTTGCTCTACTTCCCGAGCTCCTGACGTCGTTGCATTTGTATCTTTTACTATTTCTCAGGCCCCCTCGTGTAGATAGGATCGATCGGCTGTTCGAAAACCACCTAATTTATTTACTGTTAAGAGGTAAAACTAGTTCATGCACTCGAATCTAGTAGTACTTGGTTCAAACAAGGAAGAAAGGGGGTGGGGTGGGGGAAGATTTGTTACCTGAATCTAGGACTTGGTCGAAAGAGGAAATAATGGGGGCGAAAAGTAGCAGAGACTGGCTATCCAACTGGTCTCTAGGTCTAATAGGGAAATAAAGGGAACATAGTACAAACTCAATATAAACCCGATCTATTGGTTGAAAAAGGAAAGAAAGTGGGGACTGGGGGACAAGTCAACAGAGTAAGTCCAGCACTAGATTTGCTAGCCTCACACAGTATAAGGTGGCATACCGAACAAAAATGGGACCAACCCAGATATCCTCTTCTGATGTTTGTTGCCCTGAGCCGCTCTTATGTAATGCCACTGGTAAAATGTAGCAGTCGCACTGTTAAAAGTAAGGACACATTAAACCAATGTTGTTTTCAATGGAATGCCTCCACTAATATGAATCAATGGCACTTTTTTTATGTCCTGCTAAATTTCCCATTAAGATAAGTTGCTTCTTTTCGTTAGAGATGCAACTGTCCTGGTCCGCCTACTCTCCAAGAGCTTCACGACCAACCTTGATGTTGCTCAATTTTATTGCAACTAAGGAAGAAGAAGCTCCGTGGGTTTCGTTTTCTGATGGAAATGGAACCGGGGCTGGAGCCCTTTTCTTAAAAAAAGAAGAAGCTGCTAGATCATGGGACATTGCTTCATTTTAGGTGAACTGCACCAAAAGGTCCCATGAATTGAATCATCCATGTTGGTGACTGGTGTCATCCCTTCTATGATGGCGTTGACTGCAGATATGGTTCCCATCACGAGGTATGTTCCTTTTTGGTCTGACCGTTTGCCAAAGATCCTGCATGTTGATCCTGCTCTTGTGCTACTGTTTTGGCACTGCCATGATAAAGCAGTAATGTTATTATTTTGCACCTTAATCTAGTGGCACTATTAATTTGAGGCAGTGTTTTGGCACCGCTAGTGCCACTGTTTTTTATATATCGAAAGAGGTGGTTCCCTCCGATTTCATTAAAGAAACCCAACCATAGAGAACCATTATCCGACAACATCTCAGTGTAAACGGGCAGTTATGCAACTACTACTAGAACAGACTGAGTACTAGCAGGAGACAAGTTTGCCACATAAGCTAGGCAGGTAGGGGGACGCAGCACCAGCTCGACCAAGTTTGGATTACAACCCAAATGCTACCACAGAAACATCAGGGGGAAGATAGGGACTCAAAGAGCCAGCTTCAGCATCCTAGTCTAAGCACCCCCGGCCTTCATCCTTGCGACGCACGGTACACCTCGTTTGCCACCTGCTCGACCCTAGTGTCACTGATAAACTGAAGTAATAATACAGTTAAAATAGAGCGAGTGTCCTCTCTATCATTTCATTTCCAATGTAGATAAAGAAAGTGCTTCTCTTTGTTAATGTATGTTTCATCAACTAGTCCCATTGTTAATGTTTAAGCGTTTCTGCAAACCGGGGTGCTTAATTTTAGTTGATCTGCACAAAAATAGAGATTTGAATGTCTCAAGGCCCCTCCTTGTACTACCGCTGTACACTGATGTTCATCACTGGCAGTAGGTGTACCGGGGAGACTTGGGTCGATTTCCAGTATGATGTAATATTTTCTTTTGTTTATTAGTGTATGTTTCATCAACTAGTGCCACTATAATGTAATCACGCCTTTTCATTATCTGTGCAAACAGGGTTATTCAACTGCATTTTGGTGGAACTGCACAAATGTACGGATGGAACCGGCATATATGCAGAGTGCGAGGTGCCAAGTAAAAATTACCGACACCAACCCTGCTGCATCTAAGCATTGACATCCACCACCATCAGTGGGATGTGTGGCGCTCACTGTGGACGGATCTTTCTCGGCAGCAAATCCTCTAACGAAATACTAGTAGCTTAGACTTAAAAAAATACTAGTAGCTTATATTGGCAGTTTTCTAGGGGTGTACTCTTTTCTGAAAGAAGCACCAATCTATTTTTATTTATTTGTACATAGTGTCACAACTTTGACCCAAAGGTCCAGAGCTATTTTAGGGTGATTGCCGTAGTACTTGGAGACTGATTGTAAGCATGATTTTTATTAGTTGTCACACTGATTGTAAGCATGAGCAGATGGAAGATTAGGTTAGTGCGAAGCTTACCTTAAACCCTACCAACGCCGTTGAAACAAGGCGAGCGTCGAGGGAACCGTGGAGAACAGCGGGGAAGCGACGTCGCGCCATCCGGCCTCCTCTTGCGGTGGGAGAACGAATACTCCTGTGGCTCCGGCTGGCTCTGCACCCTCACGAACGGCATACCGTACTCGATCGATTCGTTATCCTCTAGGTGCTCGACCTTCGACCTGTATGCCCATCACCTTTGCCCGACTTTCGCCTCGGGCGAATCTGTCTGCTCCATCGCCTAGAGGAGATACTCGATGAACTCGAAGGACTGCCACCCTCATCGCCGTCGTCTCGCTCTTTCGCATACATTGCCACATGGCCGTCACCGTCCTCGAAATCTCCCACTCATTGTCAAACCAAGTAAGGATCTCCTTCAACCTGGCTAATTTTGCCTGGTCGCCGACGGCGATCTGCCTGATTCGCTGCTGCATCCCCTCCATAGATGTCCTTCTGAGTGGTCCGGTGTTAGCTTTGGAAGATGGGAGGAGAGACGGTGGTCTTGCAATAGAGAAGAGGGAGAGGCGAGACAGTGGTTTTGGAATGGAGATGATGGAGAGGAGAGGGGGTGGTTTTGAAATGGAGAAGAGGGAGAGGCAAGACGGTGGTTTTGGAATGGAGATGATGGAGAGGAGAGGTTTCCCTGCCTTTCGGTCGCTGACAGGTGGGCCCCGCGCTTGGTGGGACCCATGTGTCAGTGTCTCAATGGCAGGATGGGCTACGTCAGGGGATCCACGTCCGAGGAGAGAGGAGGTGGTTTTACAATGGAGAAGAGGGAGAGGCGAGACGGTGGTTTTGGAATGGAGATGATGGAGAGGAGAGGAGGTGGTTTTGCAATGGAGGAGAGGGAGAGGAGCGTGCGGCAGCGATTTAGGATTGGACGAGAGGGCCGGCGCGCTGTGACTGGATCAAAATCAAAATCAATTTACCCTTGAATTAAGAAAGCGACCCCACATTAACTAGTCTCCCTTTTATTCTAGGTCATAATTGACCATGATTTTCGCAAATAAAATATATGTTATACGTTGCAAAAATAATATAATTTGAAATTACATTCAGATACGAACCAAACCATACAATTTTTTGTGACATGCATTCACATTTTGCTTGTCAAATACAGTACGTGGTCAAACTTTGACCCAAAATACGCAAAACAAAAAAAAAACTTCCAAGACCAGCGCCGCTCTTCCGCTCTTCTCGTCTTAAACCACCGCCGCTCCTCTCCTGTTCCAATCTAAATCCAGCGCCGCTCCTCTCCTCTTTCAAAACCACCGCCCCTCCTCTCCCGTTCTAAACCAAAACCAGCGTTGCTCCTCTCCTCTTCCATTAAAAAACCACCGCCGGCGAGTGAAGGTGTTGTGGAGAAGTAGTTCGATGGAGGAGTACAACTGATACGTGAGGATCGCAGACGGCGACCCTGTGAAGCTAGCTAGGATGTTGGAGATACAGTCTTGGTTTGACAACAATGACCAACTAGCGGCGACGGTGACATCCATGGCCAAATATCTGCAACGGAGCGAAAAGGCAGCGATACTCCCGGAGGGAGTCGCGCGGGAGTACATAGAGCTGCTCCTCTGGGCCACGGAGCAAACAGATTTGCCGAATCCGATCGTGAGGGAGCGGTGGTGGGAGTATCGATCCCAGATGGAGCATCCACTAGAGATTGAAGGATCGAGCATCTACATGGTGTCGTTTGTGAGGGTGTCGTGCCAGAGTGAGCCGGTGGAGTCTTCGTCGACCGAACCCAACTGCAAGAGGAGAAAAACAGTTGGCCCGACGACGCTTCCCCGCCATCCTCTCCCTCGCCGTTCACATCGTCTCACGGGGCGGTTGTCTGCCGCCGAGGAATAGGAGGGATTGCCCCCCACCCAGACCAATAGTCGGGCAGGTTGTGAATTGTCAGGAGGAGCTTAGGGTTGTTAGTATTTGCAGGTTGTGAATTGTGTTTTGTGTTGTGTATTTTGAGAGTACTTTCAGATATGAATGTCTTTTGAATTTCAGATTTGCAGTATTGAGCATATGAAGTATTTTATGAATTCTAGAGATCTATTTTTAGCACTTAAAAAATGTAGTTTCATAGGAGTATAAAAGTGCAGACAATGTGATTCTCAGAGAAGAAACTGCAAGTTTCAGTTTCAGATAAGAAACTCCAAGTTCAGTTTCAGATAAGAAACTGCAACTTTCAGAGGCAGAGCATTTATATTAACACGGCCTTTTCAAACAGTGTTAGCATCATGCTGGAAGTTTATTCATGATCGAAACTGGAACTACCAGCCAGTTAACATCATGCTGATCAACATTCATGCATAGCACATCTTCATATGATGCACAGTCAAAAAGATATGCTATTTTCAAGATGCCCACACAATGTCGAGTGTGCGAAAAACAGAGAAAACGAGGGACGAAGTTTTGGCAAGTGTTGGACGTGGTGTGCGTAGATTACAATTGGGACCCATATGTCAATAAAGGCAGAGGCAAAAAATTTGGAGATATTTTCTCTGCACAGGTGGAATCGAACTCGGGCGAAACAGCTGTCGGGTAGTGTCACTCGGCCACTAGGCTAGTTCAATTGTTTCGTTACTAATAAGGCACTTCCTCAGGTGGTCTGATCTCCTCCTGCGCCTTTCTGCGCTCGCCGCGACGCCGCTGTCTGCCGTTGTGAACATGCTGAACAAACGAGAGGAATCTAGAGAGGACTGTACATGGAGAGGCGGACAGTCAGGACCCACCAGGTCTATGGCCGTACGCAAGCAAGTGCCTCATTGAAAAAATACTTCCTCCTAATGCTATACTGACGTTGGGGCCCACGGATTTGTCAACATAGTTACATTTTTTTAGGTGCTTCAACGTAGTTACTATAGGAGATAAATGCACAACGAAGCCGGGGAGCTGGCAGGTATCATTTATTATCACTGGGGCAGCAAGTATTAGCTGGGTTTTGGGCTGCCCCGTCTAGGCTTTCTTTTTTAACATGCGCAACCCACGACCTCGGATGGGAGATCCATAGGCCTATTTGTATTTTCTTGAGGGCCGTCATGTATCGACCGGCCTATGGACCTCCCATCCGAGGTTTTATTTTTCCTGAAACATCGGCAGCCCAATTTATGTATTTTTTCTAAGAAAGCGCCGCGGTCTGTTCTATTTTTCTATATAAGAATAGGAACGCCTGGTCCAACTTATGTTTCCCTTCTAACTATATATATATATATTTAAATTATTTTATATGTTATTATATATTATTGTTATTATCATTATATATTTAACAGATACTTACATATGTAAGAAAACAATATCCCACATCTTATTAACTTATAAAAATAATTTTTTAACAATAAAATCCTGGATTTTTTTGGCGACGAAAATCCTGGTGATTGTGTACAAAAGCTTGGTAAGATTTAACGACCAATGTAATAATAAATCACTTATTATTTAAATATATATATATAACAAAATGTTTAGCCCCTGTTTATTTTTTGATAACATTGCTGCGCCCACCCCAACATTATAATTAGAATAAGCCCAGCAAAATCGTGTATTTCGAGAAAGTGAAAATGGCCTGTAATTTTTTAGAAAAAACATAAATGGGCCGCATGGACGCTACATTATTTGTTCACCCAGCCCAGCTAATGGACTGTAATTCAAAAAAAAGATCAAATGGACTGTAAATTCTACCCCGCAAAAAAAGACTGTAAATTCTGAAAAAATGGGTTGAATACGTGCCACATTTTTGGAGGCTGAAATGTGGGCCAATAGGTCGAAGCCAATGTAAGTCGTTGTCAACTTAGTCAACAAATGTTTCTGACATCGTTAGCCGTTGGATTTACATCCAACGACCGGCATCCATCTTCAATCTCTCGTCTTCTTCCTCCAGTGCCGCCGGGACCACCTGCTCCCGCCTCCTGCTGCTAGCAGCTCTGCTTAGCACGCTTCGCTGTGAAGCGCTACTCCACCGTTGGCCAGGCCATCCCTCCACCCCTCCACACCTCCTATTCTTCTCCATCGACTGCCGAACCACACCACACCAGAACCAGTTAACCCTCGTACACCTCTTCGTTTGCGACTCTACTCCCGCGTCTTCCCATCTCCGGCTCATTGCTGTCCGAGGCCTCGCCGTCGTCCACCACCTTGGATGCGCTCAGCGCGGAGTGGTCAACATGGTCAACGAACAACACCATGGGAAGTAGACTGTGCGTGGAGAGGCTGACAGCTGGGTCCACGGCCGCACGCAAGGAAATGCCTCCTTATTACGCGCAAAATAATGATTCCTCCACCTGATAGCTGGGACCTACCGGAAGGGCCTCTGTGTTTCGCGAAAAACGTTCCCACCACTGACAGGTCGGACCCACCAGCTATATCTTCGCACGCAAGGAAGTGCCTCCTTATTACGCACAAAAAAATGAATACCCCCTGCTAGCTGGGACCCACAATAGTGGGAGGCTGACTTGTGGGCCAACTAAGTTGACGGGGATGGAGGGCTTTGTGAACTTAGTCAATATGAATGATTCTAGCTCCACTGACCGTACGATGTCCATCCAACGGCCGTAGTGCTTCTTCAACCTCTGGTCTTCTTGCTCCAGCCGCCCAAAGCAGCGCCGGTTGTGCCTCGTGCTCCTGCCTCCCGTGGCCGGCTGCGATGCCGCGGAGGCCTCACCGCTCCCTACTACTCCCACCGCTGGCCAGGCCATCCCTCTACTCACCCACACCCCCTGTTATTCTGCGGCGACAACGGCCTCACACCGCAGCGAACCAGTGAACCCTCATACTCCTCTATGCGTGGGCATCCACTGCCGTGGCTTCCCCGGCTCCGCGTCGTCCCCTTCCTAGGCCTCGCCGTCGTCCACCACCCTGGTGCTCTCGGCGTGGCGTGGTCAACGTGGTCAAGGAACGGCTTCCATCGGACGTGGACTGTACATGGAGAGGCTGACAGCTGGGTCCACGGCCGCAGCAAGGAAGTGCCTCCTTATTACGTGGAAAATAATGATTCCTCCACCTGATAGCAGGGACCCACCGGACGGGCAACTGTATTTCGCGAAAAAAGTTTCCCCCCTGACTGCTGGGACCTACCAGCGACATCTTCGCACGCAAGGAAGTGCGTCCGGGTAAAAAAACGATTCGCCCCCTGACTGCTTGGACGCACCAGCTACATCTTCGCACGCAAGGAAGTGCCTGACAGTCGGGACCCACCTGGTCGAAGCATACGTAGCGTTGCCATTCCGGTCGCGAACGTGTATGTACATACTGGTCGATGTAGAGGCGCGCACGTGTCGTAGTAGAGGCGCGCACGTAGCATGTACACGTACGTACAACGGCCAGGGTGCAAGAAAGTAAATACGGCCACGTACGTACATACGGGCGGGGTCTCGAACGTCTACTCGCGCGTACGTACGGCCAGGGCTCGTGTACATGGCTGGGTCGGAACGGAGAAACTGCGTCGTCGTCGTGTTCATGGGGAGGCAACGGAATGCGTCGTGTTCATCAGGAGGCAACAGAACACGTGGGAGCCAACCGGCTTGGACGGAACTACCGATGGAAACGAGGCCTGGCGTACCGCAGAACGGAGGAAACGGCCTTGTGTTCGACCGGCCATGTTTGAAACGGGATCATGTTCATTGGGAGGGGTCTGGCGTACCGCAAAACGGAGGAAACGGACCTGCTATGGTCGAAACGGGGGTCCTGTTGATCGGGAGGGGTGTGGCGCACCGCAAAACGGGACTCCACGGGATACTGTTCATCTCCACCGTCGACCCCCTCCAGTCTCCACGGGCTACTGTTCATCCACCGTCCACCTCCTCCAGCCTCCACCTGCGACTGCTCATCCACGGGCTTCTGTTCATCCAGCCTCCACCGCGCGCTACTCCACCGGCTATTGTTCAACCAGCCCTCTCCACGGGCTCCTGTTCAACCACCCCTCCACGGGCTACTGTTCATCCAGCCCTCCACCGTCTACTGTTCATCCAACCCTCCACGGGGTGGTCCTGTTCATCCTGCCCTCCACGGGGTCCTGTTCATCCTGCCCCAACCGGCTCGATCGATCGGGGTCCTGTTCATCCAGAGGCAACACCATGGGGTCCTGTTCATCCACCCCCACCGGGAACTGTTCATCCAAACCCCCCAGCAACACTCACTGTTCATCCAGAGGCATCATCGATCGGCTTCAGTTAGCAGCAGTAGCGAAGGAATCACTCGATCGGGTTCAGTTAACAGCCATCGATCGATCGCTCGGGTTCAGTAACGCGTAGCCTGCAGTGCAATCGCTCGGGTTCAGTTAGAGCCCAACGCCTCGCACCCACGCGTGTGCGTGTACGAGAGAAACGTGCATCGCTCGGCCCCGACCACCCACCGTAACCGGGAACACCCCGATATTTTCCTCGCCCTCGCTTCTACCACGGTTTTTTCCGTCATGGACGGCCCAAAGAATGTCATGCATATGCGTCTCCGGCCCGCCCAGGACGAAAAGCCCATTTTCTGTCATGATTTTTTGTCATAGAAGTAGGACCCCACCACATCTATGATGATACTGAAATTGCGTTATATCGACTAGAGGGGGGTGAATAGGAAATTTTTATAAATTCTTCACTGAGGAATTCGTGGGTGAGGAAATTCCTTAGCGAAGAACTACTTGCAGCGGACTAAGTACTCAAAAGTATGCATAGCAGAACACAAGCATAGTCATCATGATGAAATGAAAACAAGCACAGAGTACAGAAAGCGTAAACACAAGATAACACAGGATGAAGACAAACAGACTGAGGAAATTGAACTGAGGAAATTGAGAAAGTCTTCAGTCAAAGTCTTCAAACACATATATGAACAATTGCACAACACAGGGATGAGGAAATGAAAGAGTTGAGGAAATGGAACCAGTTGGCTTGGTGAAGACAATGATTTGGTAGACCAGTTCCAACTGATGTCTCAGTTGTACATCTGGTTGGAGGGGCTAGGTATTTAAACCTGAGGACACCCAGTCCCGGACACACAGTCCTCACCGTATTCTCCTTGAACTAAGGTCACACAGACCTCGTCCAATCACTGGTGGTAAGTCTTCAAGTGACTTCCGAACCTTCACAAACTCGGTCACTCGGCGATCCACAATTTCCTCTTGGATGCTCTAGACCATGACGCCTAGCCGTCTGGAAGAAGCACAGTCCTCAAAGGTAAGAAGCGTTGGATCCACGCAGGATCAATCTCTTCAGTGATGCTCAATCACTTTGGGTTTGTAGGTGTTTGGGTTTGGGGTTTTTCCTCACTTGATGATTTTCGCTCAAAGTCCTCGAAGGATGGGACGCTCTCAAATGACAAGTGTCAGTTTCTCTCGGAGCAGCCAACCAGCTAGTGGTTGTAGGGGGCGGCTATTTATAGCCTAGGGAGCAGCCCTCATGATTAGACATAAATGCCCTTCAATGATATGACCGTTAGGTGGGTAGATATTTTGGGACAGCTGGCGCATAGCACAGCAACAGTCGGAAATTTGAGTATCAAATTCCTCAGGGCTATCATGTTCCTCACTATGTAGGCAATCCGCACTGGCAAATTCCTAACTCCTCAGTCAGAACAAATTCCTCAGAGACCGGAAGAACTTCGTCTCTGTCACTGAAGAAATTGACTGAACTGTATGAGGTTTCGAATGGCTTCACTCGAAGGGATTGGTAGGTGTAGGATTTTGAGTTGAGCATCACATGGAAATTTTTCCTTAGTATTTCCTCGACCCCCTTTTACAGTACGGTGTTTCCTATGACTCAAGAAAGAGAAAATGAAACTATGAAAACAAAAGTCTTCACGCTTCATGTTCCTCAAATGAATACCAAGTCTTCAAGGTCACACCAATTTCTTCACTTTCAAAGTCTTCAGAAAGTCTTCAGAAATCCAAAGTCTTCAGTCGAAGAACTTCATTTTTAGGGGTCGACTTTCTCTGTAAATATCAAACTCCTCATAGACTTATAGACCTGTGTACACTCATAAATACATTAGTCCCTTAACCTATAAGTCTTCAATACACCAAAATCACTAAGGGGCACTAGATGCACTTACAATCTCCCCCTTTTGGTGATTGATGACAATATAGGTTAAGTTTTCAACGGGGATAAACATATGAAGTGTATATACTGATATTGAGGAATTTGATTGCAAGATATAGAAGAACTCCCCCTGAAGATGTGCATAGTGAGGAATTTTCTTTTGAAGCAATGCACACTTGAAGAGTTGAATCATGGAGATCTCCCCCTATATCTTGTAATTCATACACGCATTTGACATAATATATGAAGAATTTGAAATGCATGATGAAATATGGTGGCTGATGTAATTCAGCATGCGTGCAATAACATTAATGTGGAATAAGCATGCAGAAGAAACAGCAAAAGTATCATGCCACCATAGAGTTTAAGTTTACAACTCGATCCAACAAAGTCATCAGAAGAACGAGAGTTGTAACTTTAGAAAAAAAGCCCATAAGATAGACCCGCTTGAAGACTAACTCAAATTTCTCCCCCTTTGTCATCAAATGACCAAAAGGGTCAAAAATGAGGACTAAAGCCCCTGAAGAATATCAAGGTGATGAAGGAGCGTCAGCGTTGTTGGGGTCGGTTGTTGGAGTAGGGCCTGCCGCAATGTCGTCCAAATCTTCATTTTCATCAGTGTCACGTGATGAAGAATAGGAGCTGGCCACCAAGGAAGGAACCTTGACCTTCTTGTACTTCTTCGGAGGAGGTGCAGCCCAGTCAAGATCGTCCTTGAGACCCATTGTCTTCAGATCTTCTTCACTATAGACTTGAGACAGAACAGCCCAGGTGCGGTTGAGGATTTCATGAAGGTAGTAGTGGTTTTTCTTCACTGCATTGTGGGTAGCAGTCATGTTGTGAAGAATTGAACCAAACTGACGCTTGACCCATTTATGATTGTGATCAACCTTCTGGTGAAGACTGAGGAGAAGCTCACGGTCAGTCATCACCCTGGGCGTTGGCGGCAGAGTCATGGGTGGCAGAGTCATCATTGGTGGAGTAGGATGCAGCCTTGCGAAATTGTCCATCCAATGGACGAATGCCTTCATCAATTACAGCAGTAGCCTTGCCCTTTTCATCAGCTGAGGAAAATGTCTGTTTGAGGACTTCAATTGGGGGCAAGTAGCTGCAATGGTTCAGTGTATCAGCTTTATAGTTGAGTGAAGACCTTGTCCTGATGAATCTCATAATCCAAGGTGCATAAGGCTTCAACTCAAATGGTGACATGGCGACATTAGCCAGAGTCCTCATGAAGAAATCATGGAAGTTGATGGGAATGCCATGAATGATATTAAAAAGCAGATTCTTCATGATGCCAACGACTTCTTCTTCATTTGAGTCGTGGCCCTTGATTGGACTCAATATCTTAGTCAGAATGCGATAGACAGTCCGAGGCACATACATCAATTCCTTCACAAGGAATTTTGTTCTTGAGGTCTGACCTGGCTTCAAAGGCTTCATCAACACCTGCATGTAGTGATCGGTTAGCTCAGGTTCATTGTAGACGCAACAAGCATCTTCAAGGGGCAGACTGAGAGGTAAGGCACGAAGCAATTCAGTAGCTGGTGCCTTGTAGTGAGTGTTTTCAGACATCCAGTCCAGCACCCATGAATTTACATCTTCAGAATTTCCGGTGATGTGCAGCGTTGCATAGAATTGAAGAATAAGTTCTTCATTCCAATCATAGATGTCAGTGCAGAAATTTAACAGTCCAGCGTCATGAAGAACACTAAGGACTGGCATGAAGCACGACAGAGATTCCATGTCCATGTGAGGAATGTGCTCATGATCGAAGACTTTGTCTTTGTCGAACAGCACTGAGGAATAGAAATTTGCCTGGCTGGCAGTCCAGAAACGCCTCTTCCTTATGCGAGCAGAGTCATAAGGGTTGTAGTCAGTGAAGAATACATGCTCGCCAAAGAAGGCATCAGTCTTGAATTTTTACTTCCTGGAGAAAGGATCCTTTGGTTTGGGCAGAGGAGTGTCAGTGAGTTGCATCACAACCTCAGGAATCACAATCTCAGGTTCTTCAGGCTGAGGAATTTCTGGTTCCTCTTCAGTGGCAGCCTGGTTCTTGAATTCTTCATTTTCAGTTTCTTCAGCACTAGCGGCTGGAATGTCTTCATGAGCTTCATCAGATCCCATTTGAACTGTAGTGACTGGGGACTGAGGAATTTGCTGCAGTGGAGTGAAGAGTGGAGAATTGGGGTGCTGACTTTCCCAAAAGTCATCATTCATCACAGGTGTGGTACAGCCAATGTCCACATCTTCATCTTCAATTTCTTCAATGCCGGCCTCTTCAGCAGTAAACTGAGGCACAGGCGAGGAAACAACTGGGGTTGAAGGGATTTCATCCACTTCAATTTCTTCATCCATCTGCTCTGACGTAGCAGCAGAAGGAGTTTCTTCATCAGATCCGCTAGGGATCACATATTCTTCACCAAAAGGAACAAGGTCCTTTGATGGCATGATGGAGATTGGAACAGTATCAATCGGGTTTGCAAAAGAGCTGGTCATAGCCTTCGTTTTCTTCGGAGCAGAAGAATCTGAAGAAGCTGATGCTTTCCTTTTCTTCACTGCTGCACGCTCTGCAGCCTTGGTCTTCTTCACATCTGATGCAGATGGAAGGATTGGAGTTGGAGTAGGCGCAGGTGGAGCAGAGGAATTTGGTGCAGTTTCTTCAGGCACAACTGATGCAGTTGCCCTGACCTCTTCAGTTTCTTCAGGCGCACCGCTAGTGGGTGCCCTGGAACTCACATTATCTTCAGCAACCTGATTGTCATCAGCGGTGCTGGCATGTTTTTCGGTTTGCTGAGCAGATGCTTCAGCAGGAGTGACTTCAATATGCATAGGGGCAGCGGCACTTGAAGTGAGTGTCTTCGTCAGATTGATGAACCTGACCTTAGCTCCTTTCCAATCAGCATAGTAAGCGTTGAAATCATCGCTGAGGACTTTGATTTCAGACTAGAAATTTACAAGTTCATCAGGTGTCATAGAGACAACGTTGTTCTTCAGGAACTTCTCCTTCTTGTACTGTGCTTTCTTGAGTTGCCTAGCCTTCTCATATTTCCATTTTTCTTCACTGATGAAATGGGTCAGCATGTGACTTTGGCCAGGTGTCAACTTGAAATCAGGCATAGGAGTGTTTCGGTCCTTGTGCCAGAGATCAATATAGTCGAGGATCAGCTTTGGACCAAAAGCAGTGGCACTTCTGTGCCCTTGGCTCTAGCGGCCCTGACTTGCCTGTCTCTGATGATTTCAGCAAGTTCTTCATCATCAGCTTCGTCTTCATCAGACGGAACTTGGAAGGCGACCTGCTTCTTCTGAGGACTTGGGCGAGAGCCTCGTCCAGCAATTGTCTTTGTCTTCAGCAGAGAGGGTCCTGTTGAAGACTTTGGTGCAGCTGAGGAACTAGCTGAAGCTCCTGAGGCAATAGAGATGCCTGTAGTCCTTTGGCACGTGGCAAGATGCACAGGTGCTGAGGATTTTGTCGGAGCAGCTGAGGACTTTGGAGGAGCAGGAGCGGCTTGAGGAATTGGCCGTGAGGGCTAAGCTGAGGAAATTGGCCGTGAGGGCATTGAAGAAGAGGCACTTGGCTTGTGCGCAGGCTCCTTTGCCATGGATTTCTTCGGCTGTACAGAGGCCTCAGCAGCAGCAGCAGTGGAATCTTCGTTGAATTTCCTCACTGCATCTTTTGCCTGTTTGGCCAACTTGGCCTGGCGCTTGGCCCATTCTTTAGGAAAATCCTCACCGCGCTTGATGCTTGTGGGATATGCCTCTTGGCCAGGTGCCAATGGAGGTCTTGAGCATGGAGGAGTAACAGCGAATTTCTTCATGTATTTTGGAGTCACATACCTGTACTCCCTCCACTCTTTTGCCCATCTCCTTTCTATCCTCTGAATGCGCACCTTGCGCTGATTTTTTATCTTCCTCAGGGGGTGTGCAGTACCCTGCATAAACGTCCTCAGGGATTTCAAAGGCAGTATTGACCTCAGGTTTCTTTCCTCCTTTCTGTGGCCTCTTTTCATTAGCCATTTTCTTCAGTTGAGGAATTTGAACAATTGAACTCTTTGAAGAAGTATGCAACTTTTCTTCAAGGAACGCTGCAAATGAGTTAAGTTGATGAGAACCTAGTGATTCAGCAGCAGACATGAGTACCTGTGAACAGAGTATAGTTGCGAGGAATTTGGAGAGGTCATATGCGTTCTCAGAAGGTTTTTCAATAAGAACAAGTTTGAGGAATTTGACCAGATGAGTCTTGAAGAATTTCACTAAGCATTCTTTGTCTTAGGTTCCAGAGTTGTATAGATCGAAGATCCACACAATTGAGGAATCTTGAAGAAAAATGATGCTTAGAGAAACGAATCAAGAACAGATGATATGTGAGGTGTTTAGTGTGTGAGGATTTGAAGAAAAACACCTTTGAAGATTTTGTAGTAAACATTTGAATCAAAGTGGGCAGTAAAAGTAACTTTTAATTACCATGAACGAAGAACACGACAAACTGGGATGTGGAGAAGTGAAGCTCGTCTGTGCAGATCTTCCACGCCCTAACTTGGCGGAGGAAGACGGCTACGGCGGCGGCGGAGTGAAGATTTCCCCGGCTGGCGTGAGTACGGCGGCGACGAGGTCGAGGCAGTGAAGCTCTTCCTCACCGGCGACGATGATGTAGCGGCGGCGCTAGGGTTTGAGAAGCTCGAGCTGGAGAGAGGTCGAGCGGAGTAAAAGAAGTGAGGAAGGGGAGAGGGGGTATTTATAGCCACGGTGAAAAAGGTTCGCCCGAAGAAATTGGACGAACGTGCCCCTGACCCTTCTCATTCGCATGACATGTGTCACCCACGTACTGAGAGGTGGAGATCGTGTTAGATCGTGGGTGAATAGATAAGTATATCGTGGGAAGCGGAACGGTTTGAGCGGCAAAGCCGAAAATTTGGATAAGATAAGTTAAAAGTTCCGTTTGCAAATTCTTCAGCTGACAAGGACACAGTGAAGATTTTGAACGAGTTTCAAATAGAACGCACATGAAGAATTTGTGAATAGATTGGGTTGAGTATAGCATAGAGGGGGAAGGGTCCGATCACATTCACTTAGCAGAAATAGCAATAAGTGAATGTTGTAGAGGACATAAACTCATATATATATATATATATATATATATATATATATATATATATATATATATATATATATATATAGCCAATGAAGAGAAACGACGGAAACAGTGAAGATTTTGCAAAGTTGAAGAATATGAACAACTGAGGAATTTCAAAACTGAGGAAAAACTCAAATTGAAGATTTTCAACTTTTGTGGTGGCGTGACCCACCGTATAAGAATGATGATTTCAGACACCGCGTAAAATTGTCGTAGGGTTCTGAGAATCTAATTCTTCATTAATTTCTTCACACTTAGACTGTTATTCTTCATTGATTGAAGAAAAACGTTTCTTCATGTGTTGCACATCTAAGTCATCAATTTTGCATATGTGTTAGGATGAGTGTCCTTTTCAAAGAACATTCGAAGATTCTAGGATATTTAGCTCACACCGCAACTTGCTAAATCTCTTCTCATCCAAGGGCTTTGTGAAGATATCGGCTAGCTGTTCTTCAGTCTTCACATGCTCAATAGAAATATCGCCCTTCAACACATGATCGGGAAGAAAATGATGACGAATCTGAATGTGCTTTGTCTTCGAGTGCTGAACTGGGTTGTGAGCAATCTTGATGGCACTCTGATTGTCACAGAAGAGAGGCACATTCTTCACGTTGACGCCGTAGTCCTTGAGGGTTTGCTTCATCCACAGCAATTGAGCACATCAAGAACCAGCAGCAATGTACTCAGCTTCAGCACTAGACAGTGATACGCAGTTCTGTTTCTTCGAGGACCAACAGACCAAAGATCGTCCGAGGAAATGACATGTACCAGATGTTGACTTGCGATCCACACGATCACCAGCATAGTCAGAGTCAGAATATCCAACGACATCAAAAGCCGAGCCCTTGGGGTACCATAATCCTAGTGTTGGTGTGTGAGCTAGATATCGAAGAATATGCTTCACAGCCTTATGGTGTGATTCCTTCCGTGTAGCTTGAAATCGGGCACACATGCAAACACTAAGCATAATATCTGGCCTAGATGCACATAAGTACAATAAAGAACCAATCATGGAGCGGTATACCTTTTGATCGAAGTCAATACCATTTTAATCAATGCACAGATGGCCATTAGTGGGCATAGCAATTTTGACGCCTTTGCAATCTTGCATGCCGAATTTCCTCAGTACATCCTTGAGGTATTTCTCCTGAGATATGAATATGCCATTGCGCTGTTGACGAATTTGAAGACCTAAGAAGAATTTCAACTCTCCCATCATAGACATTTGATATTCTTCACTCATCATATAGGCAAATTCATCACTATAACGTTGGTCAGTACAGCCAAAGATGATGTCATCAACATATATTTGGCATACAAACAATTCATCATCATATGATTTAGGGAAAAGAGTAGGGTCGAGTGAACCGGGTTTGAAGCCTTTCTTCATGAGGAATTCCTTCAAAGTATCATACCACGCCCGAGGGGCCTGCTTGAGGCCATAGAGGGCCTTATTTAGTCTGAAGACTTTGTCAGGATGCTTAGGATCTTCAAAACCTGGGGGTTGAGCAACATATACTTCTTCCTCAAGCTTACCATTGAGGAATGCACTTTTCACATCCATTTGATATAAGGTGATATCATGATGGTTAGCATAAGCAAGTAATATGCGAATAGCTTCAAGTCTAGCAACAGGTGCAAAAGTTTCATCGAAATCAATTCCTTCAACCTATGTGTAGCCTTGAGCTACTAGCCGTGCTTTATTCCTCACCACAAGGCCATTTTCATCTTGCTTGTTGCGGTAGATCCACTTTGTGCCAATGATATTGTGTTTGCGAGGATCTGGACGATTGACCAGTTCCCAAACATTGTTGAGCTTGAACTGATGTATTTTTTCTTGCATGGCCTGAATCCACTCAGGCTCCAGAAATGCTTCATCTACCTTAGTGGGCTCTGAGATAGAGACAAAAGCATAGTGCCCACAAAAGTTAGATAAATGTGAAGCTTTTGAGCGTGTGAGAGGACCTGGTGCTTCAATGTCATCGATGATCTTCTCAACTTGCACTTCTTTTGCAACGCGAGGATGAGTAGGTTG
This sequence comes from Triticum aestivum, assembly GCF_018294505.1. NCBI lineage: Eukaryota > Viridiplantae > Streptophyta > Magnoliopsida > Poales > Poaceae > Triticum > Triticum aestivum. The sequence continues at coordinate 43,273,998 of NC_057814.1, read as the reverse complement.
TCGTCGAGGAATTTGATCAGCATTTTCTTCAGCAATTTCTTCAGGTGCATTAGCTCGACGTTCTTCACGTTCTAGAATGAATTCTTCAGCAGATTCTTCGGTAGGAATGACATCCTCAGTAGCCTTGAACTTGATAGTTTCCTTAGGTGCTGATTCATCTATCACAGAGGGTAGGTGCTCTCTTTGCGAGCCATTAGTTTCATCAAACCGCACATCTACAGTTTCAACAACCTTGTGAAGAACGGTGTTGAAGACTCTGTAGGTGTCCGAGTCCTTTCCGTAACCAAGCATAAAACCTTCATGTGCTTTCGGTGCAAATTTAGCATTGTGATGAGGATCTCTAATCCAACATTTAGCACTGAAGACTTTGAAATAACTCACATTGGGTTTCTTGTCAGTGTGGAGTTCATAGGCAGTCTTCTTGAAGAATTTGTGAAGATATACCCTGTTGATGATGTGGCACGCAGTATAAATTGCCTCTATCCAGAAGTGACGAGGCGTCTTGTACTCATCAAGCATAGTGCGAGCCATCTCAACAAGAGTTCTGTTCTTGCGCTCCACGACGCCATTTTGCCGAGGAGTGTAAGGAGCAGATAACTCATGAGTAATACCAAGTTCATCAAGATAGTCATCAAGACCAGAATTCTTGAACTCAGTTCCATTGTCACTTCTGATGTGCTTGATCTTCACACCAAAGTTGGTTGAAGCCCTCGAGGAAAATCGTTTGAAGACTTCCTGCACTTCATGTTTGTAAGTAACAATGTGTACCCATGTGTAACGAGAGTAATCATCAACAATAACAAGCCCATAGAGAGATGCGTCATTTGTGACAGCTGAGTAATGGTTTGGACCAAAGAGGTCCTTGTGAAGCAATTCGAATGGTCGAGTAGTGGTCATGATAGTCTTCGCTGGATGCTTAGCCTTGGTCATCTTTCCAGCTTCACAAGCTCCACATAGGTGATCCTTGAGGAATTTGACATTCTCAATGCCAATGACATGCTTCTTCTTCGCAAGCGTGTGCAAATTCCTCATGCCTGCATGACCAAGTCATCGATGCCATAGCCATCCTTCTGAAGCTTTTGCAAGTAGGCACACGGCTGGTTGCGGTCCTGTAGAGAAGTCAACAATATACAAGTCTCCTCTCCTAAAGCCTTTGAAGACTTTGGAATTGTCAGCTTCCATAACCACAACACAGCGATACTTGCCAAAGACAACTACCATATCAAGATCACAAAGCATTGAGACAGACATGAGGTTGTATCCTAAGGACTCGACAAGCATGACTTTGTCCATGTGTCGATCCTTTGTGATCGCAACCTTACCTAGACCCAATACCTGACTTTTGCCTTTGTCAGCGAAGATGATATGCTTCAGATGCGATGGTGATAAGGGAGCATCAATCAATAGATTCTTGTCACCAGTCATGTGATTTGTACATCCACTATCGAGGACCCACTCAGTGGCTTTGGGTTGATCATCCTGCAGATGAATTAGTGCAGCTTACGAACTTCATATACTTCATAAGTGAAGAATATGACATCAATTCATTAGATCAATTTCATCAAGCAATAGAACAGATAAAGCAGCATGAGGACGTGAGAAATGAAAGTTCATTTCTTCATGATTAGCCTCCATCCTTTCAAGCATTTTGTCAGGTCCCCAGAAAATTCTTCAGACGTTAAAATACGTCTGGAGACCTGACCCTGCATAAGAGATTAGTTCTTTTTCTTCACCACCCACATTTGAAGGGGTGGCAAAGAGTTCATCACTCTGCGAGCTCCATAAGAGAAAGGTGGCATAGAGGCCAATCCATTTCGTTTCACATAAGAGGAGTTAGGGTAAGCATATGAATAAGCAGAGAAATTCTTCGAGGACTTATGAACATAATGATTAGAAGAATAATGCTCATATTCATAGCCCTTGGCTCTTCCCTACGAAACAGAGTTGTTAGCACGATGATGTTCATATGAGGACTTTGATCCTCTTGAGGAATTTGATCCATGTGAGGAATTTGGTCCGTATGAGGACTTGGATCCATATGAAGAATTTGGTCCATCTGAAGTATTTGATCTGGGGTTCCTATTCCTCACAGGTGGTGTCACGAGGACATTCACCTGAAGACTTTCAAGGCATCTTTTGGGAACCCAGATTTTCTGCATAGGAGAACCGTTACTGCAGTTAGTGCCAACATATCTAGCAAATACTTCACCATTCTGATTTTTGAACAGTTTATAGTTGGAGTCAAATGACTCATCAGAAGAATGAGGAGATTCACATGTAAAGCCAGATAAATTAGATGGATCAACTAGAGGTCCCTTTGCAGCAACCCATGAGGTTTTGGGGTACTGCTCAGGCTTCCAATATGTACCATCAGCATTGAGTTTCCTCCCAAAGGCAATACCCTCTTTCCTAGGGTTCCTGTTGAGGATCTGCCTTTTAAGCACATCACAAAGAGTCTGATGCCCTTTGAGGCTTTTGTACATGCCTGTCATGTACAATTCCTTCAACCTGCATCGTCAGTGATACTAGCAATGTCCTCAGATGAGGAATTAGTGATAGCAGAGACAGTTGAAGAATTTGTAGCATTAGAAGCATTTGAACATTCAGGTGAAGAATTAGCAGATTCACGTTCAATGCATTTCAAACATGGAGGAACAAATTCTTCCTGAGCAGCGCTGATTTGTTGAGCAAGTAATGAATCGCGCTTCTTCTGAAGATCTTCATAACTCACTCTTAGCTTCTCAAGATCTTGCTTTCTTTGAAGAAATTCATAAGAAAGCTTCTCATGATCAGATAAGAGAGTGTTATGATGACCTTGAAGGTTGTCATACCTAGTCTGAAGTCTCTGAAGATTTTCAGTCAAGGTTTTAGTGCGATCCATTTCTTCACCCAACATATCATCACTCTTGTCTAGCATGTTTTGAACCTTTTCAAGGGCCCTTTGTTGTTTCACAGCAATCTTAGCAAGTTTAGAATAGCTAGGCTTAAGGTTTTCATCAGATTCATTTTCACTTGATTCAGATGAGGCATGTTTGAGTACCTTGGTACCCTTTGCCATGAAGCAATAGGTGGGAGCGTAGTCATCATTGCCTTCATCAGCCTTGTTGGTGAGGTCATTTTCTTCAGAATTGAAGATAGACTTGCTGACGAATGCAGTAGCGAGGGCTAGGCTTGCCACACCGGATTCGGAATCCTCAGATGCCTCCTCTTCCTCATTTTCTTCAGATTCAGCCTCAGAGTCCATTTCCTTGCCAATGAATGCCCGAGCCTTCTTGGAGCTACTCTTCTTGTGAGATGAAGACTTTGAGGATTTTGATGATGTAGATTTTGAGGATTTCTTGTTTTTCTTCGTATCATCAGAACTGTAATCCTTGTATTTCTTCTTCTTTGATTCCTTTTCCCACTGAGGACAATCTTGAATGTAGTGTCCTGGTTTCTTGCATTTGTGACAAAGCCTCTTCTTGTAGTCACTGGATGAGGAATCATTGCTCCTTGAGGGTCTTCCAAAGCGACCACGTCTTGAGAGCTTCTGGAATTTCTTCACAAGCAGTGCTAGATCATGGCTCAGTTCTTCAGGATCACCAAGACTGCTTTCAGAGTCTTCATCTTCAGATTCAGAAACTGCCTTGGCCTTCAGTGCACGTGATCTGCCATAGCTCGAACCATAGAGATCTCTCTTTTCAGCAAGCTGGAACTCATGAGTGTTTAGCCTTTCGAGGATATCAGCGGGATCAAGTGACTTGTAATCAGCACGCTCTTGTATCATCAAGGCCAGAGTATCAAATGAGGAATCAAGCGATCTCAGCAGTTTCTTCACCACCTCGTGGTCGGTGATGTCAGTGGCACCAAGTGCTTGAAGCTCATTTGAGATGTCAGTGAGGCGATCGAAGGTTTGTTGAACATTCTCATTGTCGAGTCTTTTGAAGCGGTTGAAGAGATTGCGAAGAACATCAACTCGAGAGTCACGCTGTGTTGAGACTCCTTCATTTACTTTGGACAGCCTATCCCAGATAAGCTTAAGCAGTTTCCAAAGCACTCACTCTTCCATACTGTCCTTTGCTCACATGGCCACATATGATATTCTTCGCTTGAGAATCGAGTTGCTTGAATCTCTTCACATCGGCAGTGTTCAATGAGGGTGAGACAGAGGGAACACCTTTTTCCACAACATACCAGAGATCGTTATCAATTGCCTCAAGATGCATTCGCATCTTATTCTTCCAGTAGGGGTAGTCCGTCCCATCGAAGGTAGGACACCCAGTAGAGACCTTGATCATACCTGCTGTCAACATAACAAAAACTCCAGGTGGTTAAACCAAAATCACACAGAACAAGGGAGTACCTTGCTCTGATACCAATTGAAAGTGCGTTATATCGACTAGAGGGGGGGTGAATAGGCGATTTTTATAAATTCTTCACTGAGGAATTCGTGGGTGAGGAAATTCCTTAGCGAAGAACTACTTGCAGCGGAATAAGTACTCAAAGTATGCATAGCAGAACACAAGCATAGTCATCAAGATGAAATGAAAACAAGCACATAGTACAGAAAGCGTAAACACAGGATAACACAGGATGAAGACAAACAGACTGAGGAAATTGAACTGAGGAAATTGAGAAAGTCTTCAGTCAAAGGCTTCAAACATAGATATGAACAATTGCACAACACAGGGATGAGGAAATGAAAGAGTTGAGGAAATGGAACCAGTTGGCTTGGTGAAGACAATGATTTGGTAGACCAGTTCCAACTGCTGTCTCAGTTGTACATCTGGTTGGAGCGGCTAGGTATTTAAACCTGAGGACACCCAGTCCCGGACACACAGTCCTCACCGTATTCTCCTTGAACTAAGGTCACACAGACCTCGTCCAATCACTCGTGGTAAGTCTTCAGGTGACTTCCGAACCTTCACAAACTCGGTCACTCGGCGATCCACAATTTCCTCTTGGATGCTCTAAACCATGACGCATAACCGTTTTGAAGAAGCACATTCTTCAAAGGTAACAAGCGTCGGATCCATGCAGGATCAATCTCTTCAGTGATGCTCAATCACTTTGGGTTTGTAGGTGTTTGGGTTTGGGGTTTTTCCTCACTTGATGATTTTCGCTCAAAGTCCTCGGAGGATGGGACGCTCTCAAATGACAAGTGTCAGTTTCTCTTGGAGCATCCAACCAGCTAGTGGTTGTAGGGGCGGCTATTTATAGCCTAGGGAGCAGCCCGCATGATAAGACATAAATGCCCTTCAATGATATGACCGTTAGGTGGGTAGATATTTTGGGACAGCTGGCGCATAGCACAGCAACGGTCGGAAATTTGTGTATCAAATTCCTCAGGGCTATCATGTTCCTCACTGTGTAGGCAATCCGCACTACTGAATTCCTAACTCATCAGTTAGAAAAAATTCCTCAGAGACCAGAAGAACTTCGTCTCTGTCACTGAAGAAATTGACTGAACTGTATGAGATTTCCAATGGCTTCACTCGAAGGGATTGGTAGGTGTAGGATTTTGAGTTGAGCATCACATGGAAATTTTTCCTTAGTATTTCCTCGACCCCCTTTTACAGTACGGTGTTTCCTATGAATCAAGAAAGAGAAAATGAAACTACGAAAACAAAAGTCTTCACGCTTCGTATTCCTCAAATGAATACCAAGTCTTCAAGGTCACACCAATTTCTTCACTTTCAAAGTCTTCAGAAAGTCTTCAGAAATCCAAAGTCTTCAGTCGAAGAACTTCATTTTTAGGGGTCGACTTTCTCTGTAAATATCAAACTCCATTATAGACCTGTGTACACTCATAAATACATTAGTCCCTTAACCTTTAAGTCTTCAATACACCAAAATCACTAAGGGGCACTAGATGCACTTAAAGATACCGTGTTTGTCAAAGTATGACAGAAAAAAAATTCGTTCGGCCCAAATGTCACGGATATGTCTTTTTTCTGTAGTGCATGGTGCAAAGAGCTTTGTAATTTTTGTTGAACAATTATCTACAATATTTTATTTACTTGAATTTACACATGCAGAGGTCATCCGCTTGAACATGATGTTTAACAACAAGGGGCTAAGTGCAATCAATACAATCCCAAATCATCAACAACAAATGGTGCAAAAGATAATCAAGTCAAAGTTGTTCAGTTTTTCATGTCAAAAACACACGAGTAACTGCAGTAGCTTCCAAGTTTTTATTTGTTAATTTCAAATGAGTGTCAAATTGACGATTTCTAGAAATACGATGGTAATTGAAATGAATGATAACAAATGGAACAATCAAAATAACAAGTTCTCCAAAAATTTCCTTGATATGTACATGATTCAGCACCAATCTTCAAGTCGGGCCAAGATAGGTATTTCTTTCCCGTTCCATATTAATAGTGAAAACTAATTTCTAGTTTAGTCTACCATTGAGCACAAACGTAATTTCCTTCTCAGAACCACCTTCAACAGTTGCTTCGCCACTTCCTTTAGAGTTTAGACATCCTTTCTGTAGATGCAAGGAGAATGGAGTGTACCTCACTTTGCGCTTTGTTATTAGCCAGACTAATATCGTAGGCATGGCATCCAGATTTCATCCATAGGCATGGCATCTAGATTTTGTCGATTACAACTACCATTTATCATGTACAAATGGAATTGCTAGAACTAGTGGGCGATGAGCGCCGCAAGAGGAGCCTAAATGGCTCACAAACAACAAAGAAAGGTATGGAAATTTATTTATTTTTATTATTACCCACTATTCCATTTATGCCTGTATTCGTTGTCCGGCTGTCTGGCAGCAGTACAGATTGTATAGTAGTAGCGCACTTACCGGAGTGTTCACCGACCTATGCCTCCCACCGCTCCACCGCACGAGCGACATCGGCCCCGGGAAGTGCCTCTGCCCTGCACGTCATCTCCATCTCCATCCTCATACCGTCCAGCCGACGTCAGAGCAACTCCAACGCGCTGACCCAAACGAACACACGCTTTGTCCGCCTTTGTTCCGTTTAGGTCGGGTCGTCCGTCCCCTTTTGTGTTTGGATCGGCCATGCCCCCAACCAGCCGACCCAATTCACATCCGCATAGAAAACCATATGAATTATAAAAAGGCCAGTGGCTATAGATCATGCCAGGGGCCATGCCATCGCCCAGAGTTAATGTCGGTGCCATGCCAGCGACTGGCATACATGCAGCCTTCTAAAAAAACACAACACAGTTCATGCTAGTGCACTTGCCAGCGGCCGGCACACATGCCAGCACACAAAAGGGACTGGAGTTTAACCACACCATCTCGGTCGTGGTCATGCCGGCACGCTTGCTGCATACAAAAAAACATGATGCTCTCCGACAGAGATCACTCATCATCGAACTTGAGCATGTCGGTTTGCATCTTCTCGAACGAAGGCTTCTTCCTTAGGGACACTGTGCTCAAGTCCACTTTCATGATCTCCACCCCCTTCGTCATGCAAACAAGCGACACTTATTTTGCCTTGGTCTTGGCATTGGTGGCCTCGATTTCGAGCATCTTCATTTGCTTCTCTGCCTCCATCTCGAGCTTCTTGGCTTTCTTCTCTGCCTCCATCTCGAGCCTCTTCCTTTGTATCTCCATGAAGGCCTTTATTTGCTCTTCTTTATCTTGACGGGGCTTCTCCTCCCTTATTTCCTTCTTGGTCATTATGCCTTCCAATGTTGCATACAAGGCAATCAATGCCACATCACGCTTGTCCTCTTTCTTGGAGTTGATCTTTCCCCTCGGCCGCGGCTTCTCTTCCTCGCCATCCTTGACGGCCTCCTTCCCTCCACATGCCTTCATGGCGGCACATTGCACCTTGAATTTCTCGTCCCCATTGATGACCATCCAACAATGGGTGAGGTTGAATGACTTGTTCCCATGTTGGGCCTTGAAATCTTCCAAAGCTTGAAATGCCTACAAATGAAGAGCATGCAAGCATATGGGCAAATGGACAAGCAATCATGAAACAAAGGAGACGAAGATGGACGCATCAATACCATGTCCTTGATGCCGAGGCCACTCACGGGACATCCCTCGATGCTCTCAAGGGTAGCACAAAATTTGTTGCATTCTTGTTGTATCACCCTCCAACGCTTCAAGAGCGACACCCACCCACTCTTGCTATCGATCTTGTACGGCGCAAACTTCTTGCGTTCATGATATTCGCGATGAACACATAGCCAAAAGGTTGACGCCTTCTGCTCGGCACTAACCTTGGGGTCTTGTCCAATGTCGCTCCAACATTCACAAAGGAGCTTGTCCTCATCCTTTGTGTATGCCTTCGTCTGAATGCTTTGGCGCTTCTTATTTGCATTGGCTTGGGTGGTGAGCTCGTCTTCAAAAAGCATAGACTCTCTATCGATGTCCAGTTCGTCTTGTTCTTCTAGGACGTAGTCCTCCGAAAATTCGTGGTCTTGCGGGGAATTGCTGCCCATGCCATCTTGGCCTTGCGTGAAGGGGTCAGTCATGCCTCCTTGGCCATGATCAAAGGTGTCGGTCGTGCCCTCGTGGCCGTCCATGAAGGGGCATCGATCGTCTTGGCTTTTGGGTCTCGTCGAGATCAAAGGACGCGCCCCCCGCACCGCCTTCGAAGATGATGTTCTCGATGATGAACGGTTGGTCGTCTCGTCGTCCGTGGCCGGCATTCTACCAAACAAGTTGCAGGTGTAGGGATGCATGTCGGCTGGGATCTCCCGCGAGCGTTTCCTCGATGGCCATGGGCGCGCGCGTAGTCGGCGCGACCACGCTCACCTCCGGCGAGTACTCCCTAGAGAAACGGGAGGTTTGCAAGTACGGATGGAAGTAGGGCATCGACGGCGTGGTGGATGAGCACGGCGACTCTGGCAACGCCAAACGAGGAAAAGCTGACGAGCCCGTGCTGGCCTCGGTTTAATCCCAGGTCAATCCACAGTCGTTGACTTTCGTCTTCCATTTTCACTGCCACTTCCTCGCCTCCTTCATCCCAGGTGTGCTAGGAGTATACCTGACCATGGGCAGCCCGGCCCGACGTTGCTCACGAGATGTGCCTGGGCCTAGATATTGAGCCCAAAAGCCGGGTCGGGCCGTGCCCGCCAAATTTTCCATTTAACAAAGAGACTGGGCCCGAGGCCCGGTGGGCTTTCACACGTATGGGCTGGGCTTGGGTCTGATTTCTAGGCCCGACGCTTGGGCTGGGTCAGGCCCGGGCCTGGATCTTTTGCGTCCGACTTGGTTAGGCCCGGCCCGAGGTATGGCCAGGTATAGCTAGGAGCATCAAGGTCTACTCTACGTGTCGATACCTGACATGCCCTACATGCTCGGGTACAAAGTTTACTATGTCGGTGGTTGTGCGATTTTAACTAGTGACGACTATTATTGCTCTTTTAGATGGAACATCCACGACACACATCGTCTTTGGATTGCTCAACCTTTTTCAAGGTGTTATCCTTCATTGTTAGCGGCTACTTACAACGGTGAACAACAAATGGCTATGTGATCACAAATTCACAATGATGCAAAACCAAAGGTTCGACCTCCCTTTCGGAAGAAACAAAAGACAGCGACGACAACAACCAGGACTACAACCTCTACTCTTTCGTCTCCAACGAGACTAACCTAGCTAGAGTGCAACTACAAAGTGTTTTATCGAAATGTTGTGACACCACAATGATGGGTTCTCATCTCTGCTATGGAATGACAATGTCGTCATATGTCGTGGCACAAAAGCTCATGCAGTACTTCTCGAAAGATATGAACTTGTAGAAATACTACACCGAATAATCAGAAAATGAAGCCAGGCCAAGATATGCTCCGGTAAAGCCAGTGTGGGTGCACCTCATCGAGGTTCCACCACCACTTTGGGATTTCTATTGGTGTGTGGGCAGTGGGATCTAGCAGAGCTATATCTTGCTTATAGCGAGACTAGCTTGTGTCTCGTCTCAAGAGTTTTCCTGTTCTATACAGTACTGGGTCGACCCGTTTTTAGTGCTCGATCAATCGTTCAAGCAAGTGCTCGCTAGCTTTCTTTATCTTTTCGTTGTTTATTTTGGTTTTTTCTTTCTTTACATGTTTCTATGGTATTTTGTTTTTCCATTGTGTTTCACCGGTTTACTTTGTTTTACTCTCATTTTTTAAAGGTTTTTTATTTTCCTTCTTTTTTCTTTGATTTTTCTTTCGTTTCTTTCTCTGTTTCATTATTTTTCTTTTCTTTTCTTTTCTTTCCTATTTTCTTATTTTTCTTTGATTTTCTATGGTTCTTTATTGGTTTTCATTGGTTTTTCTTTGTTTCTTTTCCAGTTATCCTTTTCCATTGGTGTTTTTTTGTGAGGATAACTTCTGATCTATGCATCAACTAACAAGATAATACAAAGAGAGCACCAGAAGTAAAAAATGCATCTAGGTCTATAGACCGTCTAGCGACGACTACTAGCACTGGAGCGAGCCGAAGGCGCGCCACCATCTTCGCCCCTCCCTCATCGGAGCCGGCCAAACCTTGTTGTAGTAGACAGTCCGGAAGTCTTCATGCTAAGGCCACAAAGGACCAGCGCACCAGAAGCACAACCGCCGCTGATGAAGAGAAGCGTAAATCAGAAAGATCAAACTTGTAGACACAGAAACACAGACGAACGAAGACAGGATCCAGATGGATCCATGGAAGACAAACGTCGATCCAATCCCGCGAGATCCATTGGAGACAAACCTCCATACGCCCTCCAATGATGCTAGAAACACCACCGGGACGGGGCTAGGCAGGGAGAATCTTATTCCATCATCGGAGAGCCGCCGCCGCCTCGCCTCTTTGAGCAGGACACAAACCCTAACAAAACTCAAAAGAGCATGAAAAAATGGAGCCCTCCCATTGGCAAAGGCTGGGATCCACCATGCCTCCATTGCCCTAAGACCATAGGAGATGAAGTAGACTAGCGGCGGCACCGGCGGGAGGCATGAGAAACCCTAGCCGAAGGGTACTCTTTCTTCCATGAAAAAATTGTCGATGTTCATCGGTTTCATTTTTTTCAACCCATGCCAAATTTTTTCAGTACACATTCTAAGATTTTCATATACATCAGAAACATACTCCCTCTATAAACTAATATAATTTTAAATCACTACTTTAGTGATCTAAATGATCATTTAAATGACTATCTAAGTGATCTAAATATTTTTTTTTGAAATACATGGTTAACATTTTTCAAAAATTAATTATTTTCTATCTAATTTCTTCCACACACATTGTACTTTTTTGGTATATGTCTACATTTTATATACACTTTTGACATTTTTCAAATACAATATTAACATTTTTTGAATAATGGTCAACATTTTGAGTACTAGTAGCACTAAACCAGAAAGGGAACAGAAATATTGCGACAATTCAATATAAATCAAATACCTAATAATAAAGGAGCTATTGCTTCTGGCCGTACGTCATGAAAATTGCCCCTAAAGTTGCATTATATTACCCACCAAGGCCATCCATAAGTGACAAAAAACATTTCACATAGGGCAATCCCCCGCCTAGGCTGGCCCAAACAGTAGGGACCTCCTATACAGCTCTCTGCGCGCCGGAGAAGATGCAACGCGTCCGTTTGGGCCGGCCCATATAGGAGTGGCCTGTATTTTAAATTTTGTTTTTATTTTTTATTTCCTTTTCCCTTTCATTTTTTCTACTTTAAATAATTTGGGACTTAACAAAAGTTCCGAAAGTAGAAACACTGACATTTTTTAGATAAAATGTTTGTGGATTAGAAAAATGTTTGGGATTTTGTAAAAAAAAAGTGTTTGCTTATTCAAAAAATGTTCGTAACTTTGAAACAAATGTTTGGGAAATAAAAAAAGTACGTTATTTTTAAAAAGTTCTTGTAGTAAAAAATATTAATGAAATTGAACAAAATTTCATGAATTCAAAAAATATTCATAAATGGAAAAATATCTTAAAATTTCAAAAACTGTTCGTGACTTACAAAATAGTTTATTCATTCATAAAATGTCCACTGATTCAAAAAATGATCGTGCATTTCAAAAAAGTTCGTCAAATCAAAAAAATGTTTGTGAATTAAAAATGGTTCCACCAATTTCAAAAAAATGCTCGTCGATTTTAGAAATGTTCACCAATTCTAGAAAATTAGTTAATCAAATGTTTGCAAATAGTAAAAAAATGAATGAATTCAAATATGTTTTTGAAAAATGTCCAAAAATTTGTAAAAGTGTTCACGAATTTGAAAAATATTCATGATTTCAAATATGTGCACGGGTTTAAAACAATGTTCATGATTTCTCGAAATTGAGAGTGATAGTGCATCTCGGTGCTGTAGCAAAATGTGGTCATGGCCATTGGAAATTCTGAATTTTTTTCTTCCATTACAACGCACGTGCCCTTTTGCTAATCGACCGGTCCTAAACCCCCCACGCTCATGCATATCGAGACGGAACTTTAGGTGCTTTGCATCCAGACTCCACCAAAAATATATATTGCTGATTCCAACCTGGAATCCAACCCAGCCGGGTCGGCCTAGTCTATATATTCTCAAACCTACGCTAGTTCTCAGCGTCCGATCAATCTGCTAGAGCTTCCTACAGCCACGCCGTCGAGATGACCTCCTCCATCAACCCTTTCAACCGGCCGGTGAGGCTAGCGACGCATGCTTTCTACGAAGACCTCCCTTCGGAGACCGCCGTCGCCGGCCAACCGCGTGCGCAGCAGGGCACGGCCATCGTCGTCGTCAACGCCCTCGCCAGACGTAACGGCCAGTGGGTCCAAGAGGATGATCTCGCCGCGTCCCTCAAGTTGCAACCCACGTTGCTCCGCGGAAATTTGATTAGAAAAATGTGTAAAATCAGAATATTGTATTATTTTTACCCATCAAAAATATTTTAAATACTATTTTGGAAGCAAACTTATAATCTATAGTGCACGGTCCATTTTTCTTTCGTATCGGCGGTGATCCATATTGCAAATAAACACCCACTAAAACCATATAGAGACGAAAGAAATCATCGATAAACACACATGCACACATATGAAAAACCTCACAGAGAAAAAACAACAAATTTCACATCACGCGCGCGCACGAGAGAGAGAGAGAGAGAGAGAGAGAGAGAGAGAGAGCTTAAGATTAAGCACATTAAAACATGTTTTTGTTTATGTTAACACTGAGGCCACCACTGGCGAGGGTGAGAAGGAGGATAACCGATAACACAAATGTGATGCCTCGCTAAAATAAAGGACGTGGACCTATGCACTAGTAGAAAAAGGGCCATTTGTCCCGGTTCGTAAGGCCCATTTGTCCCAGTTGGGGAACCGGGACTAAAGGGTCGGTACTAAAGCCCTATACCGTTAGTCCTGGTTCTTACACCAACCGGGATAGATGGGCCTCCACGTGGCCACTGCGGTGAGCCCAGGAAGGAGGGCAACCAACCGGGACCGAAAGGCATCCGCACGTCAGCAGCTGGCAGGAGCTGAGGTTTTTGTTTTTTTGAAAGGGGGTGGGTTTAGGGGGTTTTGGGGGGTTAATTTAGGTGTTTCATATATTGTGTTAGCTAGCTACTTAATAGAGAGAAGTGTCCTCTCTTATCTCCGTGCTTGGTCGACGCTACGTACTATACGTATAGAGAGGACTCGACACGCTAGCTAGTAAGAAAATGAAGGAAACCATTAAGTACAAAAGATCGTCGTGATCATATGCATATAGAGAGAAGTGATATCGACCTCTCCTTCTCCGAGAGATTGGTCGAACAACAAGTTTTCGTATATCTATCCGACGCTACTGGCTACATATATACAATATAAGATCTCTTACAATATAATACCCTAATTATATATGAACTCATGGTCCACATGGTATTCTCCGTCTTTATTGATCACGTGGTCAAGAAAGAATGCCGCCAATTCCTCTTGAATTGCTCGCATGCGATCTGGTGCTAGGAGTTCATCCCGCATCTGAAACATCTATTAATTTGAAGAAGGGGGTCAATACATATATATGAATGAATGAAACTCAACACAAATGATGGTAATAAAATAGAATTGTGAAGATTATTGCTTACGCATTTCATATTGTTTTTTAGAGTAGCCCCGCTCACAGGTCGTGTGGCGGATGGACTCGCAAACGTAGTATCCACAGTAATTATTCCCGGCTTCCTGCCACAACCACTTTACAAGAAATAGAGGTCAATCAAACTGATAAGCAAGCATGCTAAATGGTATTGATGAAACTAGTGCTTGAATCACTAGGAGATGCGCGGAACTAGCTAGTAGTACTTACTTTCGGGTGTCTAAATCGCAGCTTCCCCGGCAGTCCCGGAGCTTTTGCGGTGAATTTTTTCCAAACCCTGCCAGACAAAGAAAACAATTACTTGATATCAGGAAGTGAACAAAGTTGCCGATATGATGCGATAATGATCGATTTAACTTACTTCTCGAGCATTTCAGTCATGTCCGCATACTCCTAGGGATCTTTTCGTCTCGAGTCTAAGACGGTTACTAGTCCATGCTCAAGCTTAATCTCTAGGAGAATATAGTGGAACCTGCGCATGCATGCATAACTCATCAATTACATTACTATAACCTTGACTAATAAGGGAAACCGAATATGCACAAGACAGTAACACTCACTTGAAGTTGTAAGGAAAGAGTATTATATCTTTGTTTTGATTTATTACCAACGATCGTAGCAAGTTGGCCTCGGTATCTTTGGCTTGAAATTCAACCGTAAATTCATCTATGAGATTTGTGTTAATGAACCCAATATCACCGATTTGTCTTTTCTTCAATTCGGCGATATTCAATCTGCATAATATAGTGAGCATAATTATATATACATGCAATGAAAGAGCTGACCTATATATAGAGACTTAATGACAGAAGTAGTACTTACACGTAGTAGCAAGTGAACGTTAATTTATCGAGGGCCTTTTGATTGAAAAACTGGAAGAACTCCTCAAATGGAACAGACAACATATCAATTCCAATGAGGTCATGCTCCTCTTTAACTCTCAGCGTCAAAGTATTCTTCCCCCCAGACTCTCTGAGGGTTTTCATGTACCAATCATGGAATTTTCGCATCATCATTGTTAGAGACCTTTCATCTTTGACGAGAGGCTTCCTGTAATGGTATTTGTGTTCGTCCACCTCCAAGAAATCATAATGTACATCGTCGGGCGGCTAATCTCCAAGATTGGTATTGGGCAAAATCTCTGGATGATTAGCGACGATACCACTAGACACCTTGAGCGGGGGGCACGATTGGTTCGCTTGTTCACCGAGTTGGGCAATTTTTTTCCCAGCTCGTCGTTCTGCTAACCTTTGATCACTGATAGTACTTACCAACCGCTCCGCTTGGATATATGACCTTTGAATAATGCGATCATAGTTGGATTGCGGCGGAGAAGGTGGTGGTTGCTTCAGGGCATCAATAGTGCGCTTCGCTTTCACCGGATCTATCTTCTCCTCCGGAGGTGGATGTTTCTTTGCTTTCACCGCTCCAAAGTAGTCCCTCACTTCGGCTTCCACGATCTTCTTGTTTTCCTCCACGGTCCTCTCGTATGGTAACTTCTCTAGAGGCTTGAGAGATGGACCGAATCTGTATTGTCTCCCGCCTCTGGCTATACTGCTAGACGCCGGAGCAGACGGAGCAGCTGCGGCTGTCTTCTTTCCTTGCTTACGAGGCGGAGGAGAAGGAATACGACACGCCGGAGCAGCCGGAGCGGCTGCGGGTCTCTTCCGCCCTTGCTGACGAGGCGGAGAAGGAGGAGGCTGGCTGCTCGGGCGCGCCGGCGCAGCCGGAGAAGGAGGCGGAGTGCCGCCACGCACCGGAGAAGGAGGCTGAGTGCCCTGATCACTCGCCGGAGGAGGAGGCGGAGTGCCCTGACTCACCGAGGAGGAGGAGGAGGAGGAGGAGGAGGGGGAGGCGGAGGCGTCCAGTTTGGAAGGTTGATGAGCTCCTTCCACCATAGGCGTGGAGTCTTCAGAGCAGAACCCAGCCGAGTCTCCCCTTCACCGGTAGGGTGGTCACGCTTGAGGTCCTCAAATCCCTCCGTTATTTCGTCCACCGTCACCCTAGCATATCCTTCTGGAATTGGACGGTAGTGAAAAGTTGCATTGGGTTCAGGAGGTCGAACAGAGCCGACAGCCGCCTTGACTTTGAAGTTCTGCTATTACGTCATAAGGTGGCAATGTTAAGACTCCATGATAGCATCCACGGGGTAGCTAGCAGGAGCCGTGAAGACAGGCTCCAGTTGAAGCAGCTTGGTGGAAGTCATGCTACTTCTCCGCTAAGATGGCGGGGTAGCTTTGGGGGTAGCTTCGGCAGGTCGCTTGCTGTGAACTGCTTCTCGTTCCTCTAACGCTTGTACCCTTGCGTGCAGCTTCTGTAGTTGGGTATGCTCCACTTTCCTCCTCTCCTGGCATTTGTAACTGCATGCGTCCGGAAACCCAGCCCTCCACGGAACAGAGCCTGGCGTGCCTCGTGTCCGTCCAGGGTGCTCAGGATTCCCGAGGGCCATTGTGAGCTCGTTGTTCTCTCTGTCTGGAATGAACGTCCCTTGCCGAGCTGCGGCGATATAGTCCTGAAGCTTCGTGACGGGTATGTGCATTTGCTCGTTCGTCCAAATGCACTTCCCTGATACAGGGTCCAAGGTTCTGCCAACCCCGAAGAACCAAGTTTGGCAACGGTCTGGCCAGTTCAATGTCTCTGGTTCGACCACTTTATAAAGCAGGTCATTCTTAGCCTTGGCCCACAACGGCCGGGCTTTGAGGTAGCCAGCTGACCCCGTGCGATGGTGATGCTCCTTCTTCACAACATTTATCTTGTTTGTCACTGACATCTTCTCACTGTTGTCCGATGTCTTGTGGGCCACAAATGTGTCCCAGTGATCTCTGATCTTCTCATACCGGCCGGTGAATTCTGGTGTCTTTTCTTGGTCGACAAACGATGTTTTCAGCTCATTCTTCCACCTCCTGAATAGATCTGCCATCTTCTTAAGAGCATGAGACTTGATCAATTGCTCTTTAACTGGCTTCTCCGGATCCTCCTCTGGCGGTAGGGTGAAATTTGCCTTCAGCGCGGTCCAAAGATCATCTTTCTGCATATCGTTACATAAGACACCTCAGGGTCTTCCTTCTTAGGCTTAAACCATTGTTGGATGCTGATTGGGATCTTGTCCCTAACAAGAACCCCGCACTGAGCAGAAAATGCTTCCTTGGTCCGGATGGCTTCAATCGGTTGGCCATCGCGCGCGATTGCTGTGATCGTGAACCTTTCATCCGAGCGCAACTTTTTCTTCGGGGCTCGTTTCTTTACCGAAGTTGTGCTCGATCCGGAGGGCTAGAAAAAAGAAGAAAGACGAGAGTTAATATGTGTACATACCAAAACAATGAATGGATCAATTAGCTAGTCAGCACAGGCTTAATTAATATATATACCTGGCCAGACTCTATTCGGTCATCGGAGCCGTCATCACGGTCTCCTTCTTGCACCGGCATTCGGTCACCGGAGCCATCATAATCATTTATTTCCTCCTCCATTGTTCGATCACCGTAGCCTGCTTCTTCACCCTGTCCTTCCAGACCATCATTGTCATTAAGATACGACAAGACATCAGCTCCGGCTAAGATTATGTCCCCCAACACCTCTTCTGCTGCCTCGTCTCGTTCGTGCTCCATTGTTTCTACAAATATTACAACATGGCAATTATTATACAAACATGACAGCAGGTTGATATATTAGTGGCAAACGTAGACCTAGCTACCTAATCACAACAAGGAATCGTATTAGTGGCCTCGACGCTTCTCTAGGGTTTGGGGTGGCCTCGGCAACGCTTCAAGGGTTCGGGGTGGCCTCGACGACAACGCTCTTTTAACTTGGTAAATTTGGGTGGCTTCGGCAACGCTTCAAGGGTTCATATGCAAATCCATGGATTTCTTCAATACTTTGACACTAGCTAGGCAACCTCTCGACCCCTCGGCGATCCTCGACCCTCGACTGCTCGGGCGATCCACGACCCTCTACCCTATTTCCCGACCCTCGACCCCCTCATGTCACGTTTGTCTAGTGTCAAAGGATTCAACAAAACCATGTCTTCATCACTAGGCGAAAGTAACAGGCGCATGATGGTACGAACATGGCAACGAAGTAACCATCAGTCCCTCGACAACCCTTGAACCCTCGACCCTCGACCCCTCGTGCCTCGAACCCTCGGCGACCCTCGACCCCTTGGTGACCCTCGACCCTCTACCCTATCTAGTTCCCAACCCTCGCCCCTTGAACCCTCGGCGGCCGTACCCCTCCCCCCCCCTCATGTCGAAGTTATCAGGGAGGGGGTATATCGATAACGACATACCCGATCAAAAATAAGAAAAGGAAGAAGAAGAAAAAAAAAGAGGAGAAGAAGAAAGGAATAGAGGACAAGAAGAAAAAATAGAATTTTCTATTTTTTATTCTATTTTTTCTTCTTCTCCTCTATTCCTTTCTTTCTTCTCCTCTTTTTTTTCCTTTTTTCCTCTTCTTATTTATTTCTCCTCTTCTTCTCCTCTTTCTTTTCCTTCTTCCTAAACTAAACATAAACTAAAATAATCCTAAAACTAAACGAAACTTCTCCTCCTCCCTTTTTTTTTCTTCTTCTTCTTATTTTTTTCATCCTAAAACTTTACGAACAAAATTACAATAGAAAAAAAATAAAAATTCTATGAACAAAATAAAAATTCTATGAACAAGATTACAACAGAAAAAAATCATAAAAATTCTATAAAAAATGACATATTATTTGCATATGAACATACAAACATTTGCATATTCTACAATAATATCACCCAAAAAATTCGATGAACAGAAAAATTCCTAACTTTTGCATATGAACATACAGACATCATCATCATCATCATCTACTACTACTACTACAATATGAACAAATATATATATATATGTGTGTGTGTGTGTGTGTGTGTGTGTGTGTGTGTGTGTGAACAGCGCCTTCGCCGTCGGCGTCGGGGCGGGCGGCGGCGTTTGGGCGCAGGGGGGAAGGGGGAGAGGAGGGGAACGGCGCGGTGAGGCTCACAGTGCAGGCGAGCGGTGGCAAGGTCGGGGCAGGCCGCTCGGCGTGTGCGACGACGAGGTCGGGGTAGCGCGCGGCGAGGTCGGGGCAGGGCGCGTCGAGGTCGGGGCAGGGGTGACGGCGACGACGGAGACGGCGGACGGGGGCGACAACTTGGTGGCGTCGATGTCGTCGGCGTCGTCGGGGCGGCAACTGCGAGATGAGAAGTGAAAATTGTCACAAGTCCTGCTTACATACCCAGAGCATTGGTCCCGGTTCATAGCACCAACCGGGACCAATGCCCCCATTAGTCCCGGTTTGTGCCACCAACCAGGACAAAAGATCTCTTTTCAGCAACCCAAAGGGCGGGAAGCAGAGGCCTTTGGTCCCGGTTGGTGGCACCAACCGGGACTAAAGGGTGGCATTTGTACCGGCTCGTGGCTAAAGGGTGGCATTGGTACCGGTTGGTGCCACGAACCGGTACCAAAGCACCCCTTTATTCCCGGTTGGTGCCACCAACCGGGACCAAAGGCCTTGTGCTGCCCCGCGTCAAAAGTTTAGTCCCACCTCGCTAGCTGAGAGAGCTCGAGAGTGGTTTATAAGCGCCGCTGCGCCCACCCTCTCGAGCTCCTCTCAATTGCAGGCTTTTGGGCCTAACCGTACACTGTGTGCCTGTGGGCCTACTGGGCCTGTTGCGGGCCTGAATCCTGGCCCATGATTGGGTTTCTAGTCATATTCAAGCCGTGGTGGCCCAGTAGGTGGCACTTTTTTTTGTTTTCCTTGTTGCTTTATTTATTTTATTTTGTTTCTACTTACAACAAAATACTTACTGTTGCTATTTTATTTTATTTCTACTTATTTATTAAAGTTTATTTTGTTTCTACTTATTTATTTTATTTTGTTTCTACTTATTTTATTTTGTTTCTACTTATTTCTTTTATTTGCTTTTTGCTTATAATGTTTTGAACAGAAAATACTTTGATAATTTTAGTTGATTCCTTTTGCTATTAGAGTTTCATTAAAGTTTTCTATTTCATTCTTTTTTTGTTAGAGTTTCATTAAAGTTTATTTTGTTTCTACTTATTTATTTTCTTTTCTTTTTTGCTTTTTTATTGATTTTATGTAAATTCTTTTTTGCTTTTAATGTTTTGAACAGAAAATACTTTGTAATTTTAGTTGCATAAATTTTATATAATTTTAGTTTCAATAATACTAGAGGTTTATAAAAGCTTTTTAGTTGATTCCTTTAGTACCGATTCTAAGGCTGTTACAAAGGCATTTCATTTAGTACCTGTTCTAAGGCTCCCCACGAGCACCTTTAGTACCGGTTCTGCAACTGTTTTTTAGTCCCACCTCGCCAAGCGAGAGGCACTCGCAGCGGTTTATAAGCCCTGAGTGCAGAGAAGATATGAAGGAGAGGCGCTCACCTGCACGTTGCTTAGCTTCAGGCCTTGAGGAAGTTGGCATGATATCATCATTTCACCCACATAGCATGTGCAAAAAAGTTGAGAGGGTTACGGCAAAAACTAGATGCACTTCGTGTACAAAACGGACAATCTCTTTCGAAGTATCAGGGTTTCATACAGAAACTCATCTGTTACAAAGGGATTTTCTTTTTTTGATCTTATTTGAACTCCAGACTTTTTGTGTGTTCAAAATGCACCATTCAAAGCCACATCATCAATTTTCAACCCTTTCTGACTTCATTTGTTATTTTTCATGCATTTACTGATTTTTTTGAGCTATAAGACCCTGAAATTCAAAAGCATTTCAAATGAACTCTGAAAAGGTTGAAAGTTGGCATGGTATCATCATTTCACCCACATAGCATGTGCTAAAAAGTTGATAGGGTTACGACAAAAACTAGATGCACTTCGTGTACAAAACGGACAATCTCTTTCGAAGTATCAGGGTTTCATATGGAAACTCATCTGTTACAAAGGGATTTCATTTTTTTTGAACTTACTTGAACTACAGACTTTTTGTGTGTTCAAAATGCACCATTCAAAGCCACATCATCAATTTTCAACCCTTTCTGACTTCATTTGTTATTTTTCATGCATTTACTAATTTTTTTGAGCTATAAGACCCTGAAATTCAAAAGCATTTCAAATGAACTCTGAAAAGGTTGAAAGTTGGCATGGTATCATCATTTCACCCACATAGCATGTGCTAAAAGGTTGAGAGGGTTAGGGCATGGACAACATATAAAACCATTCTGCTTGTTTGGCTCAGCCACTTCAGAAAATTATGCAGGCCCTTAATGTACTCGAAGGTGTGTCTGTCACCGTACATCCATTGTCGGTTCATCTGCGTGCATTATATATAATTATGTGTGTCAAAAACCATTACAGATTCACATGGATAGATAAGTGACCAAATTAATAGAAGTTCATCATCACATTAAAACCAAAGTACATACATAGTTCAAATTGAACAACATATAGCTCTCCAGAGCATCTAGTTAAACCATACATTGAAACTATGTAAAACCTGTCAATCCAACAACAAATGCGATCATAATCACAACCAAGGTAACAATTGATCCAACGACATAATGATACCAAGCCTCGGTATGAATGGCATATTTTCTAATCTTTCTAATCTTCAACTGCATTGCATCCGTCTTGATCTTGTGATCATCGACGACATCCGCAACATGCAACTCCAATATCATCTTCTCCTCCTCAATTTTTTATTTTTTCCGTCAAGTAATTGTTTTCTTCTTCAACTAAATTTAACCTCTCGACAATAGGGTCGGTTGGAATTTCCGGTTCAACTACCTCCTAGATAAATAAAATCTATGTCACGTTGGTCAGCATAATTGTCATAAACAATAAATTAACCAAATAGTTATAAAAAGACAATAAATACCACATCCGAATCATAGACAAGACGAGGGCTGATGGGGGCAGATACCAAAACCATCGCACTATATAATAACAAGGGATAATAAAAGTAAGAAAATTAGACAAGTATCTATCTGAAGTAAGAATTATTTTTCTTTCAGAAAGAAGATAAGAACAAGAGGCTCGCCGATGGTGCCGGCGATGAGATCGGCATGGGTGATCGACGGCGGTGAAGACGGGGACGGGATGTGACGGACCGCTAAACCTAGACAAATCTCAGGGAAAATGGAGCTCGGAGGTCGAGTTTCGAGAGGAGAAAGCTTAACTAGTGTGGCTCGGGTATTTCATCGAACACCTCATATGCATAGGAGGTGAGCTAGAGCACCACAAAGCTCTCCCCTCGCCGGCCAGAAAAAACAGAGCAGTGTGGAGTGCTCTGCTCGCCGGCGAGGGGGTATATATGGCCACCTCATTGGTCCCGGTTCGTGGCTGGAACCGGGACTAAAGGCTACCTTTCTGTCCCGGTTCTAGGCACGAACCGCGACCAATGCCTGTGGGCCAGGAGCGAGGACCATTGGTCCCGGTTCGTGCCTAGAACCGGGACAAATGGGTCCACAAGAACCGGGACAAATGCCTCCCGAGGCCCGGCCGGACCCCTGGGCGCACGAACTGGGACGTATGCCCCCATGGGTCCCGGTTCGTGATAGAACCGGGACTAATGGGCTGACCAGGCCCCAACCAAAGCCCTGTTTTCTACTAGTGATGGTTGTCTTGAGTGATGGTTATTGGGTTAAGAGCTTGTGTTGTTTTTTCTCCCGTTGCAACACACGGGCTCTACAAGAAATAATTAAAGATAGCGGTCCCATTACTTATCATGTAATATTTGCATAGAGGAAGATGAACTTCTCAGGTAACCATTGTATAAACCAAACAATATTGTTTCTACTGATAGACTGAGCAGTGAAACCTCAGCCTAGCTCTTTAGTTAATCTCCCAATCTTGGACATGGTTTATCTACTACTGATCAAAAATCAATTTAAAAGGAAAATAACATATCATGAGTCAACAAGCAAACAAGCTAACTCTCAGATCATATTTATAGATGAAACTGCGTTCTGTCAAGCTGCAATCAGCCACGAGGCCATCAGCCAAAATTGCATATCCTTACAGAACTGGGGAACGGAGAGTGTATTCAGAAACATAACAACAAAGAAAATTGGAGGAACCCAACAATTTATTATATACTTGAGATAAATAGCAAAAACCAAAATGGAGATTCATTACCTTTGATGCCAGTGCCCTCTGAATCAGTACCAGGACATAACCGAAACAAGAGGGCCATGCAACATCTTTCCTTCAAACCCGATGATAATATCCTAAGTGAATTCTTTCTTGCAACAGTAATATGGTTCGCGTCCTTGCAACAGTCAACTACATATATTTCAGGAAGATGGCAAACTTCAGTATAACCAAGACACTGATGAGTAATTTCAATTGCAACACTAAAGGAACCATCATGTGAGTGTAAACATCAGGACGAACTATCATATGAGTGTATACATAGTTGCATTATGGCAACACGTTCTGCATGATAATACGTAACGGGCAACAGAGTTAAGTATATTTAGGACTCCTAATTTCAACCACCAAACCAGTGTATATAATGGAAAAGATCGGGGAGAGAATTCCCTCCATAACAAAGAGATGAAATGCGTACCAATGGCCATGTATAAAAGCTTACGAGGACGAACCATGACAAAGTGCCTAACATAATATTGGGTAACTTCCCTTCTTGACTCTTTCAATATGAGAAGATGATATGATATTAGTGCAAGAACAGATTCATAGCACTTGTGTTTGCCACTTTCCCATATCCACTCTTCCGCTCCCATGGTTCTGTAAAGAAGCAAGTTGAGCCTCAAATTCTGTTAATAGATTTAAACAATCGCAAAAGTGGAAATAAGAGGTAGAGGAGAAATGGCTGAAAGAGATTAGCATACATATTTAAGAGATCAAGAAAAGGCACGCTTCCTTTTGCACCCCTCTTCATTACGATGTACTCCCTCCGTCCGCGAATAAGTGTACATCTAGTTTTTGTCCTAAGTCAAAGTCTTAAAACTTTGACCAACTTTATAGAGAAACGTACCAACATTTATGGCACTAAATTAATATCGCTAGATTCATTTTCGAATGTACTTTCATAATATATCAATTTGATGTCATATATGCTACTATTCTTTTCTATAAAGTTGGTCAAAATTTTAAAATTTTGACTTAGTACAAAAGCTAGATGTACACTTATTCACGGACGGAGGGAGTAGGCCCCTTCATAGCTTGTCTTGATTTTTGCAATGACAAGGGTGCCTGCAAGAGTTCTGCACATCATTGGAGACCTGGACTTGAGTAAGCATCTTCAGAACATCAATCAAATGAAAATCGTGGGCTAAAATCATGGCAATCAGGAGAGGGCAGAGGTGCAGCGGATACTTTCTCGAGCCGGAGGCCGTCAGTACGAGTACCCGGACAGAGGGAGGGGAGTGGGGGAGCACCTTCACGATCTCCATGGAGTCCGGAGAAGAAGCTCCTCATTGATATGTCTCCAACGTATCTATAATTTATGAAGTATTCATGCTATTATATGATCCTTCTAGGATGTTTTATATGCATTTATATGCTATTTTATATGATTTTTCGGACTAAGCTATTAACCTAGAGCCCAGTGCCAGCTTCTATTTTTTTCCTTGTTTTTGAGTTTTACAGAAAAGGAAAATCAAACGGAGTCCAATTGACCTGAAATTTCACGGAGCTTATTTTTGGACCAGAAGAAGGCCATGGAGTAAAAGAGTTGGGCCAGAAGAGTCCCGGGCTGCCCATGAGGGTGGGGGGTGCGCCCACCCCCCTGGGCGCGCCTCCCTACCTCGTGGACAGCCCGGAGACCCCCTGACTTTTTCTCGACGCCAAAACCTCTTATATATACAGAAACCTCCAGAAAATAACCTAGATTGGGAGTTCCGCCGCCGCAAGCCTCTGTAGCCACCAAAAACCAATCGGGACCCTGTTCCGGCACCCTGCCGGAGGGGGAATCCCTCACCGGTGGCCATCTTCATCATCCCGGCGCTCTCCATGACGAGGAGGGAGTAGTTCACCCTCGGGGCTGAGGGTATGTACCAGTAGCTATGTGTTTGATCTCTCTCTCTCTCTCGTGTTCTTGATTTGGCACAATCTTGATGTATCGCGAGCTTTGCTATTATAGTTGGATCTTATGATATTTCTCCCCCTCTACTCTCTTGTATTGGATTGAGTTTTCCCTTTAAAGTTATCTTATCGGATTGAGTCTTTAAGGATTTGAGAACACTTGATGTATGTCTTGCATGTGCTTATCTGTGGTGACAATGGGATATTCACGTGATCTACTTGATGTATGTTTTGGTGATCAACTTGCGAGTTCAGTGACCTTGTGAACTTATGCATAGGGGTTGGCACACGTTTTCGTCTTGACTCACCGGTAGAAACTTTGGGGCACTCTTTGAACTACTTTGTGTTGGTTTGAATAGATGAATCTGAGATTGTGTGATGCATATCGTGTAATCATACCCACGGATACTTGAGGTGACATTGGAGTATCTAGGTGACATTAGGGTTTTGGTTGATTTGTGTCTTAAGGTGTTATTCTAGTACGAACTCTAGGATAGATCGAACGGAAAGAATAGCTTTGTGTTATTTTACTACGAACTCTTGAATAGATTGATCAGAAAGGATATCTTTGAGGTGGTTTCGTACCCTACAATAATCTCTTCGTTTGTTCTCCGCTATTAGTGACTTTGGAGTGACTCTTTGTTGCATGTTGAGGGATAGTTATATGATCCAGTTATGTTATTATTGTTGAGAGAACTTGCACTAGTGAAAGTATGAACCCTAGGCCTTGTTTCCTAGCATTGCAATACCGTTTACGCTCACTTTTATCATTAGTTACCTTGCTGTTTTTATATTTTCAGATTAAAAAAACCTATATCTACCATCCAGATTGCACTTGTATCACCATCTCTTCGCCGAACTAGTGCACCTATACAATTTACCATTGTATTGGGTGTGTTGGGGACACAAGAGACTCTTTGTTATTTGGTTGCAGGGTTGTTTGAGAGTGACCATCTTCATCCTATGCCTCCCATGGATTGATAAACCTTAGGTCATCCACTTGAGGGAAATTTGCTATTGTCCTACAAACCTCCGCACTTGGAGGCCCAACAACGTCTACAAGAAGAAGGTTGTGTAGTAGACATCAAGCTCTTTTCTGGCACCGTTGCCGGGGAGGTGAGTGCTTAAAGGTATATCTTTAGATCTTGCAATCGAATCTTTTTGTTTCTTGTTTTATCACTAGTTTAGTTTATAAAAGAAAACTACAAAAAAGGAATTTAGGGTGCCTCATATGCTTCATCTTTTTAATATCTTTCATGAGAATAAGGATTCCGATAATTGTGCTCAATTGCTAGAGGAAGAATGCATTAGAATGTTTGGCACTAAATCTTTGAATGATGAGCATGATTGCAATGTTGTTAGTTTGAATTCCTTGAATAACCATAGTACTAATGATGATTGCACTAGTCATGATGAAAATGTCTCTTATAAGCATGTCAACTTTTGTGGAATACATAGAGCTTGCAAGTACACACCAAATAGGGAAGATAGATTTTGCAAGAGGCATAAGTATTTGGAAACTAAATGGTTGCAAGAAAGGCTAGATGATTGTGCTGAAATCTTCAATATTTATCGCCATCCTTGTGAACTTTGCAATGACCTGGTCATTTAAAGCTCCAATGTTATTTGTTTCATGATCAAATAATGTTAAAAATTGTGATAACTTGATTACCCTTGAGCATCATAAACAGCTTAGTCTTCTTTTGGGGTATGAAGAAATGAAACGTATAACTGAGGGTATTCCAAAATTTAATCTTGATAGATTTCTTGATTTTGATCTAGAAGAATTTTTTTTGTATTGTGCAGTGAATTGCATTGAAAATCCTTATATTGCCAATTACATAAAGACAAGAAAACAAATAGAAGATGAAGATAATACTAATGAAAGGGAAGAGACTTCCCAATATCTTCCTATTATTTCTTATGATGAATCAGGTAACGAGGAGGAGCCTTCTATTCAACCAATCTCATTAATAAGGAGCTCCAAAAAGAGGATTAAACCCACACATGATGTGAAGAAGAAAAAGAAAAGACGGAGAAACAAAGGTAAAAAGGTATCCCTCCCAAATGATGTTGCTCCTATTACTCATTGTGATGATAATAATTGCTATACTATTGGTGCTATCCATACTATTAATGATGAGAGTGATTATGCTTATGATATGAAAAGGCCCAAGCTTGGGGATGCTATGTTTGATGAGAATGACAAGTTTGAGAATTTATTTGCTGCAATTAATGTTTGTCCCAAGCTTGGGGATGCTATGTTTAATGAAGATGATATTTTTAGCCTCCCAAGTTTTGATGAGCAAATTTATTATGATGATAGCATGCCTCCTATTTATGATGGTTATATTGATGAAAGTGGGTTTGGAAGAGTTTCAACTTTAGGAAGTAATGTGACAATTATGAAAGTGGATTTGGAGAGGTCATGACTTTATTTAGTAATGATTCTACTATCTTGGAAGAGGTTTCAATCGATTATGATGAGAACAAAGTTGCTACTTATGATGATTATTGTGATGACACTTATGCTATAAAAAGTAGTGATGATTGTATTTATAAAACTTGTCATGATTATGATTACCCTTTTTCTGAACATTACTCTTTTAATGTGGAAACAATTTATAGTATTCGAGCTTCTTATGATACTCCCACTATTCTGATTGAGAAGAATTTTGCTTATGTAGAGAGTAGTAAATTTTCTATGCTTGTAGATCATGAAAAGAATGCTTTATGTGATGGTAATATTGTTGAATTTATTCATGATGCTACTGAGAATTATTATGAGGGAGGAATATATGCTTGTAGGAATTGCAATAATTTCAAGTTTCCTCTCTATGTTGTTAAGATCTTGAAGTTATGCTTGTCTTGCCTTCCTACGCTAGTTGATTATTGTTCCCATAAGTTGTTTGTTCAGAAAATCCCTATGCATAGGAAGTGGGTTAGACTTAAATGTTCTACTTATACTCTTCATGATTCTCTCTTTATGTTCCAATTCTTATCTTTTATGTAGCATCATTGAAATCATCATGCCTAGCTAGGGGCGTTAAACGTTAGCGCTTGTTGGGAGGCAACCCAATTTTATTTTTGTGCTTTGCTTTTTGCTCCTGTTTAGCAATAAATAATCTATCTAGCCTCTGGTTAGATGTGGTTTTATGTTTTAATTAGTGTTTGTGCCAAGTAGAACCTTTGGGAAGACTTGGGTGAAGTCTTTATGATCATGCTGTAAAAAACAGAAACTTTAGCGCTCACGAGATGTGCTGCCATTTTTTACTGGAGAGTGATTTTAGGTTGATTCGTTTTGCAGATGATTAATAGATAAATTCTCACGTCCACCAATTTATTTCAGAATTTTTGGAGTTCCATAAGTATACGTTTGATACAGATTACTACAGACTGTTCTGTTTTTGACAGATTCTGTTTTCTATTGGTTGTTTGCTTATTTTGATGAATCTATGAGTAGTATCGGAGGGTATGAACCATAGAGAAGTTGGAATACAGTAGATATTACACCAATATGAATTTAGAATGAGTTAACAATAGTACCTAAGTGGTGATTTATTTTCTTATACTAACGGAGCTTACGAGTTTTCTGTTAAGTTTTGTGTTGTGAAGTTTTCAAGTTTTGGGTAAGGATTCGATGGACTACGGAATAAGGAGTGGCAAGAGCCTAAGCTTGGGGATGCCCAAGGCACCACAAGGTAGTATTCAAGGACAACCAAGAGCCTAAGCTTGGGGATGCCCCGGATGGCATCCCCTCTTTCGTCTTCGTTCATCGGTAACTTTACTTGGAGCTATATTTTGATTCACCACATGATATGTGTTTTGCTTGGAGCGTCATTTTATTTTTTTTCCTTTTGTTTTGCTTGCTGTTTGAATAATATCCCAAGATCTGAAATTCTTAAATGAGAGAGAGTCTTCACATAGCTACATAATTATTTAACTACTCATTGATCTTCACTTATATCTTTTTGGAGTAGTTTGTCATTTACTCGTGTGCTTCGCTTATATCCTATGAGTAAATGGTTGAATGATTTGAATGTCTTAAATCTGAAATTATATATGTTTCATATGCCTTTCCCATGGGGAGTAATGCCTTCACATATAAGAAGTAGAGGTGGTAAATTTTTTGAAGGTTAGCAAACATTGTATTGGTCACTTGAACAATTCATGAAAGAATATTGAAGGAAGAGAGATTTCACATATAAATATACTATCTTGGACATCTTCTATGATTGTGATCCCAATTAATTATTTTCAAACCTGAGCAAATTAGTTGAAGTTGGACAAGGAAGACAACATAATGAGTTATGCTTGGGTATATTTGTATAGAAGTTATATTGTTATGGATCCTCTAACATGTGGTGCTTGCTATTTAGAATCCTTTGCTAGCCAAAATATCTGTACTAAGCGGGAATACTGCTTGTGCATCCAAATTCCTTGAACCAAGTTTATTCCATGAGTGTCCACCATATCCACCTATATGCGGTATTTACCTGCCGTTCCAAGTAAATTTGCATGTGCCAAACTCTAAACCTTCAAATAATAATTTGTTTTGTATGCCCGAATCATTCATGTAGCGACTAGGGGTTGTCAGTATCTTCCATGCTAGGTGGTTTATTCTCACGATGAGTGGACTCCGCTCATCATTCATGAGAAAATGGCTGGTAACTGGGATGCCTAGTCCTATGATCAAAAGATCAAAAACAAAATCACAAATAATTTAAACAAAACTCCCCCAGGATTATTGATAGTTGGACGCAGTGGCGGACCCACCATTGGGGCGAGCTGGGGCGGCCGCCCCGGGTCGCCGGCAGCGGAGGATCGACCCCTACCTACCTATCTTCCTCCGGCGGCGGAGAAAACCAGGGCCGCCGGCGTCTCTGTTTGTGCGGCAGCCATCGAGCGAAAGGGTAAGAGGAAAGCAGAGAGATGTGGGCCGGTCCGCCGGTGGACTGGGCTATTTTCTACAGGCCCAAAACAAACGTCTGTTAGATCTGCCGACTAGTCCTCGATCCAGAAATCCAATCCACCGTTCCCCTCCCTCTGCACGACCTAGAAGACATGCTGCTCGCTGCTGCGGTGCTTCGCCGCCGCCAGAGCCCAGAGGCCAGGGATTCCCAGGCGCGAGGGGCGGCTCCTGCATCCGCTCGCTCCTGCATCGGCGAGGGAGGGGGCTGATACTGCGGCTGTGTGGGGCGGTGCTGGTGCTGGAGCCTACAGGTCGGGCCAGCGGCGGGGGGCGGCAGTGGGGGCGGTGCCGGTGATGGATTCCGGTGAAGGGATGGACTCCGGCGAAGAGGTGGATTGGAAAGGCATAGCTGCTGCTGTCGAACTCGAAGAAGCTGAGGCTGAGGCTGCTACTGTCGAAGATGCGGCGGCTGTGGCAGAGGCAGCAGCTTCGGCGGCCAGAGCCAAACGGAAGCGAGAGCGACCACATGACTCCGACGACCGGCAGGTATCCTCTTCTAGTCTTCTTGTATGATTGTATCCTTCCTTTGATATGTTAGTTGGAAACTTGGAATGTTGAATAGCAGATAGCAGTAACAGGACACTCGGTTTTGATATGGTGCCATTTGATGTTGTAGGGCATTCCTTCGGCATTTAATTTAGCTGACGTGGATCCTGATCCTGGCACACATAAGCAAATTGATGAGTATGCAACTCCAGAAATTAGAGATGAAATGAGAAGGGCATATTTGTCGAAAGGTGTTGGACGTTTGTATGGTCATGATTTTCCTCGGACTCTTTTTGGGAAAGATTGGCGGAACTTCAAAGAAGCATGGTATAAAGATTATGACTGGCTAGAGTATAGTAAAGAGACAAAATCTGCCTATTGTTTCCATTGTTTTCTTTTCAAGCCTCCAAGCATTGGTGACAAGTTTGGTCATGATGTCTTCACTAAGAAAGGGTTCAAAAATTGGAAGAAGACAGTGAAAATATTCAATGCTCATGTAGGTGGACCAAACAGCGCTCACAACAATGCTAGAAGACAGTGTGAAGATTTCAAAAACCAAAAGCAAAGTGTGTCATATGCAATGACTTCTCATACTGAGAAATCACATATTGAATATGAAGAGCGTTTGAGGGCTGTTGTAGGTGTGGTAAGGTTTCTTGTCTCTCAAGGCCTAGCTTTTCGTGGGCACGATGAGACTACCACTTCCATGAACAAGGGTAATTTCCTTGAGATGTTGGATTGGTATGCTGAAAGATGCAAAGATGTAGCCGATGTGGTCCATAAAAATGCTCCTGGCAATCATCAATTGACTTGTCATAAAATCCAAAAACAAATAGTACAAGCATGTGCCGAAGTGACCACAAAAGTGATAATGGATGAGCTTGGTGATAGTAATTTCTCTCTACTTGTTGATGAGTCTCGTGATGTATCGGTCAGAGAGCAAATGGTTGTGTGAGGTTAGTTATTTGTCATGATTGTTCTAATTCTGAATGTACCTACTCTACCCTCACATGCTTGTTCTAATTTTATAGTTTGTTTTGCTTGAAGGTTCACCAACCAAAAAGGGGAGTCTTTGGAAAGATTGCTTGGTGTTAAACATGTTCTTGATACTACATCCGCTTCTTTGAAAAGATCTTTGGATGCAATGTTTGTTAAACATAATTTATCCATGTCTAGATTGAGAGGACAAGGATATGATGGGGCCTCAAATATGCGTGGAGAACTTAATGGTTTGAAGAAATTGGTGCTAGATGTCAATCCATATGCTTTTTATGTGCATTGTTTTGCCCACCAACTTCAATTGGTAGTTGTTGCTGTTGTCAAGGGAGTCCTAGCTGTTAGTGATTTCTTTGGACATACAAATAAGATTGTCAACATGGTTAGTACTTCTTAGTTCTTATAGCTTATGGATTTGCAAATCCAAATAGTATATATCTAGCCATTATAAAATTCTAATCGCACTTACTCTTTTCTTGTAGGTAAGTGCCTCGTGTAAAAGAAAACATGCATTGTTGCAGAAGCATCATGACAACCTGGTTTTACAGTTAGAGCATGGGGAGATTTTGTCAGGAAAAGGCCAGCATCAAGAGACAAGTTTAGCAAGACCCGGTGATACACGATGGGGGCCACACCACAAGACTCTAATCCGGATATATCAAATATGGGATTCCGTGGTTGAAGTGCTACATGGTATTTCTCTTGATGGAGCAGATGCTGACGATAGAGGTTTGGCTTCTGGCTTTATGATAAACATGGAAACATTTGAATTTGTTCTTATCTTGCATTTGATGCTTCGAGTGCTTGGTTTAACCAATGATTTGTCACAAGCATTGCAACAAAAAGATCAGAATATAGTCTGTGCTATGAATATGATTGTGTCAGTGAAAAGTCTATTACAAAAGTTGAGAGATGATGGATGGGAGCCTCTCTTAATATCTACTACTAACTTTTGTGCTGCAAGAAATATAATAGTGCCCAATATGGATGATAACATTTCAATAAGGGGTTACCCAAGAACATCACGCAAAATGGTTACTTGGCTCCATCATTACAAGGTGACTATATTCAATGAGGTGTTGGATAGAAACATAGTTGAGATGAATAATCGATTTAGTGAAACTTCTACACGCTTGTTGAAGTGCATTGCTTGCCTTGATCCTAGAGACTCATTTAGCAACTTTGATCATGATAAGCTAGTTGAGCTTGCAAATATTTACTCAATTGATTTCTCTTCACAAGAGCGCTATCTGTTGACTGATCAACTCAACATATATTGATGTGATGAAAAGAAGTACTGAATTCTTGGCTTGCGATAGTTTGAGTTTTCTTGCTCTCAAGTTGGTTCAGAGTAGACAACATCTGGTATTTCCATTGGTTTATCGGCTCATCAGACTTGCATTGACATTACCGGTGGCAACTGCATCAGTTGAGAGGGTTTTCTCAGCCATGAATATTATAAAGACTGATCTTCGAAACAAGATGGGTGATGATTGTCTTAATGATTTGATGGTTTGCTTTGTTGAGCGCGAGATATTTGCCAAAATTAGTGATAAAGAGATTATGGTTCATTTTCATGCCTTGAAGAACCGTCGAGGTCATCTACCTCCACAACCTCGTGTTCAGTATGCAATTACGTCTTAAAGGTACACTACCACCCAGTTACCATCAGATGTGTGTCTATATCAAAATATACAACTCTCATCACACTTGTGCTAATGCATTCTTTATTTTGTAGGTCTCATTTGGAAATTGGAATTATGGGATCATATTGTGCCATAAGTGAGCATTTCAAGCGGCAAGAGTCCATGTGAGCAGTCAGGCGGCCTCGGCGACTTTTAACAGTGTACTAGTTTTAAATAGTCTTTTCATCCTTTTGTTGTTGAATGATATGAGTTCTGGTTGAATATAGCTGCATTTGTAGCGAAAAAAATTTAAACATTAAATGTTCGCCCCGGCTAACTTCAATTCCTGGGTCCGCCACTGGTTGGACGGCACCCGTTGTTTCGGACAAGCCGTGGAGTGTGATTGTTGGTGGAGGGGGAGTAAAATCTTTACCTTTCTGTTTGGGAACCGCCTATAATGTATCTAGTATGGAAGATATTGGGAACTCTTGGTCGTTATGTTGACAATGAAAGCATACCTCTCAAGATTATTTTCATCTCTGTTTTAGCTTCGAGCTCTGGCACCTCTGCATATCCCTGCTTTCCTCTGTGAAGGGCCTATCTTTTACTTTTATGCAAGAGTCAGTAGTATTCCTTCTCATTCCAACCTACTTTTTAGTTGGCAAGCATCATGTGGTGGAGAAAGATCTAAGCATATATGACCATTCAAATATATTTGATCATGAATTATTATTGTTGACAATTATCTATATGATAAATAAGTTGGGAGGCGAAACATTAAGCCCCTATCTTTCTCTGTGTTCGATGGATGCTATTTGTTTTGAAAATATGATTTGAGTGGTAGCAATCATGGAAGACTATATGATAGTTGAGTATGTGGAATTTGCTAAATCAAATCTCTTACATGGACCCTTCCTGAAAATAAGATGAATTGCAATTGTTTGATGACTGAGAACGGTTTGTTAGTTTTCAAGAAAGTTTATGATCTATACTTTAGCATGTGAATAGCTTGTTACTTGATCATGAGAAGCTTTATGATATGAGCTACTGTTATGATACATAATGATGCTAGAAAAAGTGATTGGAACTATCATTGATCAAACTTATGCACTTGCTAGCATTCACACTTCATAAATTATTTCTTTTATCATTTACCTACTCGAGGACGAGCAGGAATTAAGCTTGGGGATGCTGATACGTCTCCAACGTATCTATAATTTATGAAGTATTCATGCTATTATATTATCCTTCTAGGATGTTTTATATGCATTTATATGCTATTTTATATGATTTTTGGGACTAACCTATTAACCTAGAGCCCAGTGTCAGTTTCTGTTTTTTTCTTTGGTTTTGAGTTTTACAGAAAAGGAAAATCAAACGGAGTCCAATTGACCTGAAATTTCACGGAGCTTATTTTTGGACCAGAAGAAGGCCATGGAGTAAAAGAGTTGGGCCAGAAGAGTCCCGGGCTGCCCACGAGGGTGGGGGGCGCGCCTCCCTACCTCGTGGACAGCCCGGAGACCCCCTGACTTGTTCT
The DNA here is from genome assembly GCF_018294505.1 of Triticum aestivum. NCBI lineage: Eukaryota > Viridiplantae > Streptophyta > Magnoliopsida > Poales > Poaceae > Triticum > Triticum aestivum. The sequence continues at coordinate 43,239,347 of NC_057814.1, read as the reverse complement.
CGACGCCAAAACCTCTTATATATACAGAAACCTCCAGAAAATAACCTAGATCGGGAGTTCCGCCGCCGCAAGCCTCTTTAGCCACCAAAAACCAATCGGGACCCTATTCCAGCACCCTGCCGAGGGGGAATCCCTCACCGGTGGCCATCTTCATCATCCCGGCGCTCTCCATGACGAGGAGGGAGTAGTTCACCCTCGGGGCTGAGGGTATGTACCAGTAGCTATGTGTTTGATCTCTCTCTCTCTCTCTCATGTTCTTGATTTGGCACGATCTTGATGTATCGCGAGCTTTTCTATTATAGTTGGATCTTATGATGTTTCTCCCCCTCTACTCTCTTGTAATGGATTGAGTTTTCCCTTTGAAGTTATCTTATCAGATTGAGTCTTTAAGGATTTGAGAACACTTGATGTATGTCTTGCATGTGCTTATCTGTGGTGACAATGGGATATTCACGTGATCAACTTGATGTATGTTTTGGTGATCAACTTGCGGGTTCAGTGACCTTGTGAACTTATGCATAGGGGTTGGCACACGTTTTCGTCTTGACTCACCGGTAGAAACTTTGGGGCACTCTTTGAACTACTTTGTGTTGGTTTGAATAGATGAATCTGAGATTGTGTGATGCATATCGTATAATCATACCCACGGATACTTGAGGTGACATTGGAGTATCTAGGTGACATTAGGGTTTTGGTTGATTTGTGTCTTAAGGTGTTATTCTAGTACGAACTCTAGGATAGATCGAACGGAAAGAATAGCTTCGTGTTATTTTACTACGAACTCTTGAATAGATTGATCAGAAAGGATAACTTTGAGGTGGTTTCGTACCCTACAATAATCTCTTCGTTTGTTCTCCGCTATTAGTGACTTTGGAGTGACTCTTTGTTGCATGTTGAGGGATAGTTATATGATCCAGTTATGTTATTATTGTTGAGAGAACTTGCACTAGTGAAAGTATGAACCCTAGGCCTTATTTCCTAGCATTGCAATACCGTTTACGCTCACTTTTATCATTAGTTACCTTGCTGTTTTTATATTTTCAGATTACAAAAACCTATATCTACCATCCAGATTGCACTTGTATCACCATCTCTTCGCCGAACTAGTGCACCTATACAATTTACCATTGTATTGGGTGTGTTGGGGACACAAGAGACTCTTTGTTATTTGGTTGCAGGGTTGTTTGAGAGAGACCATCTTCATCCTACCTCTCCCACGGATTGATAAACCTTAGGTCATCCACTTGAGGGAAATTTGCTACTGTCCTACAAACCTCTGCATTTGGAGGCCCAACAACGTCTACAAGAAGAAGGTTGTGTAGTAGACATCACTCCTCGAGCACCTCCATCGCGGATCCGTCGAGTTGAGGGGATCCTCGACGAGCTCCTCTCCCAGCGGCATGATGAGATTTTTGACGGCGTCCTTGTCAACGATGTCGCCTCGCCTTCAAATCACCCAGATCTCGCACCACCGGCCACCGGTTCTCCAGATGGCGCTGGCCGCCGCGTCGGTTCGCTCTAGACGCGTGCGGTGCCGCCGCGGTCCGCCCGCACTGACGAAGGCCCTCACACAGTTGGTTGCGGTACGGGATTGACAAGGACTTCTGCAACATGTCGCGCCATGTCATCTTTTAGGACATGGGCTCAGGTAGCACCTGCGCCGTCTACTAATTGTCCTCCAACGCCAAGGAGTTCGGGAAGATGGTGTCTGTCAACCAGTTGCAGGTACAAATTCTCACCACCTTGTCCTTTAGTTGTTCAGTTCTGATTCTCTCAAGTATATGCCTGCTTGTAAGAACTCTGAAGAAAATTTTGTTACTTCTTCTCGTTTTGGACAGTGTTGCTGATGTTGGTTTGTTGCAAAGGTTAGTTCTGCAAAGTCACACACTCAGGGAGCTCAACGCAATGGGCCGGAATGTATTGATGGACCACTAAGCTTTGCGAGAGAAGTTCAGTTTCCTGTTGGTGTCACAAAACAACCAACTCAAGCAGAAGCACAAGAGCCAATGTGTCAAAATCTACTGTAGTCCTACTGCTCATACGCCTACAACAAATCTATTGTGTGATAGTATGCCTGATGATTGGTAGCCTAAGTCAGTAGGAAATACATCAGGGTCAATACGGCAATTACCGAAGTACTCCCCAAATGCGGTGACAAGATCAAATGAGCATCCTCATTGTCTTTGAGTGAAAGATATAAATGGATCTATAAGAGGAAAATTTGATCGGATGGAGTGTGATGTTGGTGAGTTAAGCCTCTTTTCCTTGTAACACTCTCTTTAATCTTGTTGCCAACTCAATCATTTATTAGTACATGCTTACTAACCTCTTGTTCGTGGCGCCCAAATCTTTAAAAAATTGGACCTTGATGTTACTTTTGCATTTATTCTTAATACAGGAAACAGAAGGAAGGCCAAGATGCGTCTGGTTATATATATTGATGAGGAAATCGAGTAAGATCACTGGAACCTTTCATCGAATGTTTTAATGCCACCAAATAAGCTAATGGTAAATCTATTTGCTAATAATTGCTTGTCAATGTATATTGGTTTCTTGGTTTACTGTACTGTAATAGTAAGAACAATCTTTTTTCAATTATAACTAACATACACTATCGCTTTAGTGTGTCGGAAGATGTTGATATTTCACCGGATGAGCATTATGATCGGAGTGAAGATAAATATGAACATAGCTTTATTGATGATCATATCACTCCTACCGGCCAATTCTCCCAAAGTAGTGCACAAGGTGGTGAGAACAGTGACACTAGTGACATGATGGCTTTCTGCAGGTATAATTCGAGGTATACTAGGGGATTGTACAGGGGTTCTCTTCATTTATTTAGACCAAATGTAATACAGAATGTGAACTGTAGAAGAATACTTAAGTAGCTAAAATGGCCTATTCTGAACTTGACTATTGTTTTACCCTGCACACCTTACTGTAAAGTGTGTTATTACTTCAATATTCGGTTTGCAAATGATAATTAGTATTGGATTTCCTTTTTTAGTACATAAATACTAATCATGATGTGTACTTACTGTTTTATTTCAGCTGGCCAATCCTCTGGTTTGGCGGTCAGTTTGTTGCGTGCTCCTCCTGTCCTGAATTTGGGGTCTTGTTCAGTGGCTGCTGAACCTGCTTTCTCTGTTCTGAATCCGAACTTGGGATCTTCTTTAGTGGCTGCTGAGCCTGCTTTCTCTGTTCTGAATCCGAACTTGGGATCTTCTTCAGTGGCTGCTCAGTCGTTCAACCGTTCGACTGGAACTTTTCATTTGTGTATGTTGTCTTCCTCTTTTTTTCTTACCTCTTCTTTTTTCCAGTTGGTTAAAGCAAATAAGTTTAGGTTTTCCTAAAAAACATTTCTTACTTTTTGTCATACAGTGAGGAATTTATGTTGATTTGAACCTTCAAGAGGAATGAACAATCAAACAATTTTGGATTGAGCTAAACTGTTACAATAGAAAAAAATGTATCTCTTATTCTTATTATTAGTTAACATCCTTATATTATGGGACACAGGGATTAGTTTATAAGGTTTTGTCTATAAACTTTCTGTACTCAGTTTATAATGTTTCTCTTATTCTTATTATTAGCTAACATCCTTATAAATCAGAGATTCTGTGTATCATCACAGTCATAAGCATGTACCAAATTTAGCTACATCTTAGACTTAGCTTCATACAAATTATATCATTTTGACTTCAGGTACTTATGTATTGTTGAAATTTGGTCATTTGTGTTCTTCTCAGAAACTGCATCACGGCACCTTGTTGTTCTTTTCAGTTCATCGCCTTATGATCCCCGCTTCAATCTTTCTACTTGATCTACATTTTTTCCCATGAGTTTAATTTCTTGATTTTGATTCAGATATTCAATAGTTGCTGGTGCAGGCAATGGAGATTCAGACATTCCTATAATTTTCTATACTCTCTTCTGTATTTCATTTAATTTGTATCTTACTTTTTCCTGTATGTATGTGATGCCTAGGAGAAGCGCACTATACGATGCATATCGGAGAAAAAGGCGCACTGCAGGGTTATATCCTCCATTTTGATGTTGTTGGTTATGGCAGACTGCACTGCATAAGAATGAGCTAAATAAGTTAATTATCATTCTCATACAAGAGTTAGTGGTAGCTAAATTATAATTAACTTACAGTAGCGTGGTGGCATGGATGAAGGCGAAGAGAGTACATAAATGGGAAATCATGTAGATTTTGTTTTCTGCATCCAATATTATGTATACGTTTGCTTTTCCTCCATCCAATTTATGAATATATACTATGTACAAGCAAGAAGATGAACAGAGAAATCAGTTAGTGTACAACATCACATCATACTTTTTCAGTGAACTAACTTTAGGTTCCACAACTGTTTCCTCTTGAATATTTGTTCAATTTCCGTTTTACTTTTCAGTATAAACTGTAGTAAATGAGTATTGTCCTGCAAATTGTATGTATGAAGAAGTATTTACAAAGTTCTGCTCTGCGTAGAATTGAAAATATCAAGGCATTGTTATCGTTTATCCTGTTATGCACTGAGTGCAATTCTGTGTTATTGAACAAGTAAAGTTGAAAATTCTAATTTGTAGAGAAATGTTTGTTGTATAGTACTTAAATCTTAGTGCAAATCTGATTTGAGTAAATAGACCTAAAAAGGAGGAACAAGTTTTAAGGTGTTCCTGAATTTATTCAGTTATGCTCTTTGTGCTCCGTCATTGTTAGTGTAACTACTCATTACAGAAAATTTCAGTTTCTTTTTTAAAATGACAATTTGTTTATCTTCTTCTGGGGCACCCAGTTGATGAGAGAACTGTATATGCTTTGCTCTTTGTTGAATTTGTGCATAACTGTTCAGTGTCCTATTGTGCACTAACAAAATTCAGTGTAAGTGTGACTAAATCACTACTGGAATCAGCTAATTTGCCATCTGCCAGCTCTTTGCCGTCTGCTAGCTGACGGCAAAGAAGCTCCTTGCCATCAGCTACCCAAAAGCAGACGGCAAAGAAAGGGCAGACGGCAGAGAAGCTCTTTGCCATCTGCCAGCTCTTTGCCGTCCGCTGGCGGATGGCAAAGAGGGGGTGGGGTCCAGTGGACGTTAGCGCTGTAACGGCGCACCAGCCCCACCTCTTTGCCATCTGCCAGCAGACGGCAAAGATTCTTTGCCATCTGCTGGCAGTTGGCAAAGAGGTGGCCTATTTTTTGCAGGTCAAAAAAAGGTTGGCCCCACCTCCTCCCTCTCTCTCTCCCCCCGCCTCACCCACCCACACCATCTATTTTCATTTGGTACACGACAAAGACTTTGCCGTCTGTTTTTTTACAGTAGGCAAAATAACAGTGTCGACTTCTCAAATTATTTGAAAATGTAAACAAGGCCTAAAGTATATGAAATTTGGCATGGTATTGGTTTATAGTTTCTATAATGCGCAGAACAAGTTTGAGAAAATTTACTACATTTTAACATGCTTATTTTGCCAAAAGTAATAGGGTAAACAAACACAAATTATTTGAATGTTTCCTATTGGTTGGAAACAACTTCCCCTGGATCGATGACGTGGCGGGGCTGCCCCACTCCCCACACCACCAATCCACCATGCATCTCACGTTCCCACCCCACGAGCACACCTCCATCGATCTATTCTCTCCTCCTCACAAACGCAGCAGCAACCCTTAAAAAAAACGCAGCAGCAGAGCAACAGCCTCGCCGGATTCTGTCTCTCCGCCCCTTGCCAGAATCCGCCGTGGCCGCCCCTCGCCGGACCCCCACCGCAGTCGCCCCTCGCCGGACACCACGGCAGCCGAGCTTCCCCAGCCTCCTCCTGCTCTCCGCCCCTCGCCTGACTTCGCCACGGCCGCCCCCTCGCAGTACTCTGCCCCTCGCCCGACTCCGCCGTGGCTGCCCCTCGCCGGACCCCTCTGCGGTCGCCCGCCGCCGGACCCTGCGGCAGTCGAGCTCCCCAGCCTCCTCCTCCTCGCCGCCCCCTCATCGGACTCCGCCATGGCCGCCCCCTGCCGGACTCCGCCACGCCCGAGCCTCCTCCTCTCTACCGCGAGCGCGAAAGCCCCAGGCTCCTCCTCTCCAACCCTCGCCGGGCTCCGCCACGGCCGCCCCTCGCCGGACATCGCCGGACCCTGCCGCACCCGAGCATCCAGCCTCCTCTCTGCAAGAACGACCTCAGGCCGCCGGACGTGCTCACCATAGGACCGCCGGCCGCCATCTTGCCGCTGGACACACTCACCTGCAGCCTGAACGACCACGTCACTGCAGCACCGAGGAGTACAACCGTATTTTTTTAATTAACTAAAATTTCTTTGCCGTCCGTTGACTATGAGGCAGACGGCAAAGGCCGCCGTTAGCCGCCTAACGGACTAACGCTGGCCGACGTCCAGTATTTTTGCCGTCCGCCCTCTTTGCCGTCCACCGCTGTAGGTAAAGGACTCTTTGCCGTCCGCCGTAAAAAGCAGACGGCAAAGGACCTGTTTACCGTAGCCTACTTTGCCGGAGCCTTTTGCCGTCCGCGGCTGACGGCAAAGGCCTTTGCCGTCCGCCGTTCGAGCCTTTGCCGTCCGCCGGCAAAATAGCTGTTTCCTGTAGTGAATAAGTAAAGTTAAAAAGGAATATGAGATTTGAAAACAAAATAAATAACTATTTTTTATAATTTGCAAAAAGTGTCTGTTATCGTGTTATCTATCAAATAAATTGGTGCAAGTCTGATTGAATTAATGGATTGTAGCTTGGCAAACTTTTACAGAAAATGAACTAACAAGGCTATTCTCAATTCCTTTACATAAGTTAGAGCTGCAAATTGAATGTTCAGGGAAGCCAAGATCGGCTGATATGAAATTCTACCTCCTTTCAAGATACTGCCATGGTAAGCTGAAGTGTAACCAAACATGTAGGTAATGTGATTTTATAATTTTCATGTGCTGAGAGATTTTGGTGAACTGGAGATTGGTTGTTTTGGGGCATGTGGTTCGTGATTTGGGAATTTTGGAAGGATTTATAATAGTTGCTCATTCCTGCTCATCCATGTTTGGCTCTTCTGATACCTGGCACTCATCTTAGAATTATGTTTTACGAGGGAAATGTTAGGCTAGAAAGTTTCACAATATTCTCTCTCTTTACTTTAACTTGGTAGGCAATGGTGGAAAGCTGCAGAGGACACATCCTGAATTGGTGTTCCTTGCAATGCCCTGGTGACCGGCGCCAGCAACACGCTACGGCCTGCCGGTCGCACTGAACGGTGGCGTGAACCATCTGGTACAGGACTTCAAACTCTATTCTCATCGAAGCTTCTATCAAAAAGTTCAGAAAAGCTTTTCATGTACTAGCTCATCGATTGCCACTTCGAATCTGTTGTTTGCAGGTTAAGGGTTAGTTTCACCAACTGTCTGATTTACATGAATGCCTTTACCATGGATTATATAATCTACTTTAGTCACTGTTTTAGATTTTGCCTTCACGATTAATTATATGGATGCTTAGCTGTAGCCATTATGCCTGTCATAGTTCAAGTTCTTAAATTTTTGATTCATGCCTGTCGCAGAGGGGATGAGATGAGTTCTGCATGTCTTCTCTTTTTGTAAAGTGTCTACCTGAGTTCTTTACATGGTGCGTTGGTTTCGTTGCAAATAAAAAGATATGTGCATATCATGGATCTTGTCCTATCAACCAAAAACAACGTTTTCTTAAAAGATACATTTGTTTCAGCTTGATTCGAATGGATTTCTTTCTTTTCATATGCTTGCCTCAAACTACAATTTACAAAGATAATTTTGAACCTTCATTTACTTTTCATTCACTTAACAACAAGTTTCTTGCCATATCAAATGCTTATACTAAGCTTATAATTTACCGATGCATAAAAAATAATACATAACTACAAGTTTTATGTACCTGACATGATTATCTCCAGAACATAGACCATATATGTTTACTGTCGTTGAATCTCTAACAACCATATTGTCGTACTTAGGTGTTATCCTGATTAATCATGTTATCCTGATAAGTCTTGATCACCAGTTCAGGAGTAGCGGCGCAGAAGACGACGACGTGGCAGAGGATGGATTGGATTGTCCCTGTCGGCGCGGCGGCAGCTGGGTTGTGTGCGCAGCTGGCATCAAGGAGGAAGAACCGCCGCTCACGACCTCGCACTACGACGGCGCATCTTCTACTATCGCACCGGTGGAGTCCTAGATCTGGTCCGTCAGCCTCTGTCCCTCCAAGCTTCCAAGATAATGATGCATTAATCTCGTCCTAATCTTGCTATTTATGTATCTCCATCTCTCATTTGTGTTCCTTCTATTTGCAGGGATCGTGAGAAGCATGTGTACATCTAGAGATTTATTTGATTTGAAATGTATTATGTTAGCTTAGCCTACTATGTTGATGTTGGTATATCAGGCTTCTAAATTTGAGAAACATGGTTGTTGCAAATGGCAACGTTGACATGGAGGAAGGAACCCTTGAAATTGGGATCGGTATGCATTTTCATTTTTATCTCCATATGAGTATCTTCACGTCAGTCATAATCCGGTGAAGATAGTGCACACCTTCTAACTGTCCTCTTGGTATTGCACAGTACAGGACAGTTTCTGGACTTGCCGCTCCTCTTGTGATTCTTGATAAAGTGAATTTGCAGGCATTACTTCCAAGTCACAACCTGCATATTTTAGAAATTCGTTTGATAAATATTTGAATATGGTGCTTTTCTAAGGAGGCATACAATTTATCTCTTGTGGAATGAGTATTGATTTGCTGATACCATGTAGTTAGCATACATAGGAGGTTGCTTGGCTCTCAAAGGAATTTTACTACTCCCTCCGTCCCATAATATAAGAGCGTTTTTCACACTAGTGTAGTGTCAAAAACGCTCTTATATTATGGGACGGAGGGAGTATCTTATAAAAAGTTGATGTATTGGAATAAAGTGCTTCATTGGAAGTTCGTAAGCAAAAGTTTGGTGCTGCTTCATTGGATTTCAATGAGGTCATGATATAGTGCCAGACTACTAGCTTTAGTACTACTTATTTCATGAATGCTTCTACATATTTCTAGGATGTGCATTTCTACGTCGGATTGCTGTATTTTTTCTCAAACCCTGTTGGACCTGTATCATTTGTGTTGTATGTCATGGATCCAAAACCAGCATTTTGGACATCCATTGGACAATATTGTATACTCCGACTTCAATTCCATGAGAGTACTGAACTTGGCATTGAGAGTCATCCCATAGAACTGAAGTTAGCATTTATCTCCGAAACCAGAACATATAGCTCACTACTGAAGTAGCTACCAAAATTTTGCAAGGCGTTGGACCTTTTCACATGAGAACATATAGCTCACTACTGAAGTAGCTACCCAAATCGTTTCTTCTTTATCGGTGTACGGTTTGGCCAATTCCGGCGAGACGTGGCTCGAGCGGATGTCGTTGATGCGACAATGAGAAGATCCTCTCTTTGAGCCCTCTCCCTCTCGTTTTGCCTCTCATGCTTCCTGCTTCTTTGTTCTCAAGGGAGGTTCACTGGTTCTTTTGCAGGCTTGTGTTATTATCTGTCTCGTTTAAATGTCCAAAGGTGCATGGGAATTTCTATGGAATGTCACTCCAGGAGGGTCAGACATAGCTCAAAGTTGAGTGATATCCTCATGCCCAACAAGGATTGATCCTGATTCAATATGGAAAGTTTTGCTTTCGCGCGAGTGTCATATACACGTATTGTTTCTTGGGCATTGAAAGCTAAGGAAAACACTTGTTTGATTGGTTCAGTGCAGCTTGCCATTTGTTGAGATTTGTTACTTCAATTAGAAAACTTCAGTCTGAGTCTGCACCATAATTCCTAACAATTCAATGAAGGTCTGGCTTTGTTTTATCCTTTTCTATTGCTTCATATTCAATGAATTCCAAGATATATTAGATAACTATTAATAGTGGTAGATGTTGCAGGTTGCAGATACTAAATTTAGGATTCATTTAGTATCCAATGCTTTCATTTTCACACCCGTACTGAATTATCCAATACTAAATTTAGGGTTCATTTTCCAGCTACACCATGTATTAGATTTTTCACTTCCTGCCAATAAGTGTCCTGAACTCTTTTGCTTGGTCATGAGAAGAGCAGTGGGTGAAAATGTTGGCTTAGAAATTTAGAACATCAAAGAAGTGGTCAGGGGTCTGGTCATGGTAAGTAAAAACTTTACAGTGTCAGTCCGGCTTATCAATTGGACTTGATTTAATGATATGAACAATGATGCATACACATCTCCAGAATATAGTTTCTTCAATGCAGCGTATGTGTCTTTTACTCTAGCTTTGTATGCTAATACTTTCACAAAAATGTATGGCCATCTTTGCATTGTACATTATAGTGTCTGATTATTTGTCAGCCAGGTTGAGAGCATAAATGCATCATTAGTCCATCGATCCAATGTGATTGCTTAGATCCAATTGGGTATTACCTTGCTGCTAGCTTTATACTATCTAGAGCATGTTCTTTTTCTCTTTGTTTAATTGAATAGCATAATACTATTGTTATCAAGAAATATGAACATGCGACATTGTAGATCTATGTCTTCCATGTTCCCATCCTGATGTTCTTTTGGTATTCTTCCATTTACAGCAATCTACTTGTTGGGTGATAATCTTGACAATCATAAAACTTTTCAGGTTTTCCTATCTGTTGGTGGTGATTCTAGCACAGGTAATGATGCGGCAAAAATGATGGGAGCGACTCTTCTCGAGATATCTTGCAAGTTTGTGCCCGCTTTCCAGAATCTGAGAAACAACAACTCATGAGTATTTTGTTGTGTTTATTGTCGTAGCGGACACCACAATTCTAAAGCTATTAGGACTCGGGAGATGAGTGCCTGATGGTACTGTTGCTGCATGTCGGGCAACCGTATCAGTATGGATCTGCCATTTTGGGCTACAGCTAAGCTTTGCTACTGCTCTAAATTGCAGTCTTTTGACCAACCGTGTTACCAATGATCAATAATTTTTCCCTTCCAGCATTGCCTTATTGTCACTACTCCGGCTGCACTGCAAGGTTTGGTTGTCAATTTTGTGGTAGTCATTTTCCAACAGTGAGTAGTGCTTTCTTTTCAGAAATGAGTAGTGTGTTGTTTGTGTGGGTGCACATTATTTAGAATCTTATTGTCGTTGTTTTCAAAATAAGTATCATGGTGCCTGCCCACATATTCAGCTCATAATTTGCCGTTGCTTTCCACTTTTGTTTATACGGATGTTTGTTCGTGCAATGCATTAGAATTAATCATGAAATAATTTGCTTAAGATTTAGTTTACCATTCGATATTAAGATGATGACTGACATAGGTAGACAACAAGCGAACAACGACATCAGGTTGTCGGCAGCAGTGACATCAACGAATGGAGGGTACGCCTGCGGCAACTCCGGCGGGATGCTAGAGCTCGTGGCGACGTCTACGACGGTGTGCCTGGGCACCATGCAGGATGGATCTGGCACCGCGACCGAGATGACAAGGCAGAGGACCAGCTGAGGGGGGCTCGACAAGGCGGCGCTGTCAGCCATGCCGGTGTTCAGATTCAAGACGGGGCCGTGATGGGTTGTTTCTTGGTAGCTGCTTCATACATGTTGCTTCATTGTTTTGCCTTACTACAAGCGTGGGTGCCTACCGCTGCTTGATGGTTAGCCATCGAGTTCATAATTTTCTGTGTTAGCTTGCTTCAATTGGAACCGATATTATTTTGACATGATTTGTAGATCGTAATACTACTTGCCTTTTGCATATGCACATGTTAATGCCTATAATGTGATTCTCTTCTAGATAAAATTGCATTTCTGCTGCTTTGATCTGTTGAAAATGTCAGTCAAAGCACATTGCTTAGTAAAAAAAGATCTTGGAAGGGGCGTGTCCTACCTGGCACCGCCGAGCTTCCGCTCAGGCGACACGCCAAGGGCACGCCCCCCTAACGATCTGGTTACCCCTTAATAGCAATAGGTACCACATATGATTTTTCTTCCTACGCACAGAATTCTGGCTTGTCTCGCCCCCCCCCCCCCCCCCCTCTCGTCCCCTATTAGAATCGTCCCTGGCAGTAGGACTCAAGGAGAACTGGGCGTACCTCAGTTGGCAAGGCACGGGAGTTCGCAGCCAGCCCACCAGGGTTCAAGTCTCGGCTTGAGCGTTTGGTGCTCACGGAGTTTTCTTCTATAAAAAATGCCAACAGGCTAGTCTAGCCCGGATTGGTCTCGTTTTTTTAGCAGTAGGACTCAATGTGCAGCTTCACCTTCTGCTTCTCGACAGCGTAACACGACTTTGTTTTGTGGGGGCTTTTTGGACCGGCCGACTTTTGCTGTTTTGGTTGTATTCGCCGTCAAAAAAATGTTAACTGTGTATACAAAAATCTTTGTCATGTATATGCAAATTTATACAAAACATATGCAACGTGTATGAATGTATTTTAAGAAGTGCTCCTGATGTACAGAAAAAAATGTACATTGTGTGTCAAAAATGTTTATTTTCATTAAAAATGTTCCCCATGTATTGAAAATGTTGACCATGTATTAACAAATGTTTATTTTCATTGAAATGTTCGCCATGTATTGAAAAATGTTGACCATGTATTAAAAATGTTAATATTTTATTTGATACATGTTAATCGTGTATATAAAAATATAGATATATACCAAAAATTTACAATGTGTGTGAAAAAATTAGACATAAAAGTATTATTTTTTGAAAATGTTAATCATGTATGGCAAAAAAATTAAATGTGTATATAAAGTACGTTTCTGATGTATACGAAAGATTTAGAATGTGTACTGAAAAAAGTTGAAATGTGTAACAAAAAAGAAGCAGATTAACATAAAAAAACAAAGAAAACTATAAAAACTGAAAACTGAAGAAAACCAACAAAAAAGAATGGAAAAGGAAAACTGAGAAAGAATAAAAGAAAAGCCAACGAAAACCAACAAAGAAAGAAAGAAAGAAAGAAAGACAAAGAAAATAAGAAAAAAGAAAGGAAAAAACAATGAAACAGAAAAAGAAACAAAAGAAAATCAAAGACAAAACAAGGAAAATAAAAAAGTGTAAAAACTGGGAATAAAACAAAGTAAATGTTGAAAAACAATGGAAAAACAAAAACCAGAGAAACCTGCAAAGAAAAAAAAACCGAAATAAACAACAAAAAATAAAAAACCGAAATAAACAACGAAAAGAAACGAAAAATAAATAAATAGAGCAAAAATGTACGCTACCAGCTAGCGGGCGCACGCGCCTGAACGGTCGATCGAGCACTAAAAACGCTTTGACCCAGTACTGTACAGAACAGAAAAACGTTTCAAGCGAGACAAAAGCTAGTCTCGCTTTAAGCGAGATATAGCTCTTGTTGGATCCCACAGCCCACACACCAATAAAAATCTCAAAATGGTGGTGGAACCCCAATGAGGTGCGCCCACACTAGCTTTAGCAGAGCATATTTTGGCCTGACACCAGTTTTCTGATTATCCGGTGTAGTATTTCTACAAGTCCATATCTTTCAAGAAGTACTGAATGAGCTTGTGTGCCAAGACATATAATGACATTGTCATTCCATAGTCAGAGATGAGAACCCATCACTATGGAGTCGCCACATTTCGATAAAACATTTCGTAGTTGCACTCTATCTAGGTTAGTCTCGGTGCACAAGAATGAGTAGAGGTTGTACTCTCGGTTGTTGTCGTCGCTGTCTTTTGTTTCTTCCGAAAAGGAGATTGAACCTTGGTTTTGCATCATTGTGATCACACAACCATTTGTAGTTCGCCGTTGTAAGTAGCCGCTAACAGTGAAGGTTAGCACCTTGAAAAAGTTTGAGCAATCCAAAGATGATGTGTGTCGTGCAAGAGCAATAATAGTCATCAATAGTCACCGACATAGTAAACTTTGCATATGAGCATGTAGAGCATGTTAGGTATTGACATGTAGAGTAGGCCCTGACGCTCCTAGCACACCTGGGATGAAGGAGGCGAAGAAGTGGCATCGAAAATGGAAGACGAAGGGCGACAACTAAGGATAGTTGTTGTCCACATAGCCATGCTATGATTGACCCAGGAAGAAGAGGAGGGAGGGAGGACCGTAGGACGGCCAACAACAACAGAGAAAGGCCCAGTCGACTATGAGAAGTCGTCACCACCCCTAATGGCGGATTCAGGCCCCAGGCAGCCGGGTCGGCGGCCTGGGGCGTGAGGCCCAATTCCTCCATTCACTGTAGCGAATACTATAGCTGCTTGATACAATACACGAAGCCTGCCTGGGGTCTGGCCCATTGCTGGGTCCACCACTGACCGCCCGTACCACGCTGCACGGCCGAAGAGCGCAGTGCCGTTCCTGGACGCGCGGGTGGAGTATCTCGTGGGTGGGCATGATTGTTTGATTTGACCAATGTATTTGTATGCTCAGATTTGATGAGTTTGTGTGGCAAAATTCAATATGAGGATTAAATCAATTCTAGCACCAATCTCATGTTAAAATTAGTTCAATAGGTCACCCGCAAAAAAAATAAAATTAGTTCAGTAGGTGAAATGAAAAAATATATCGGAGTACCTAAAACTCCCTTTGGGAAACATATCTCCATTTCCGCATACACAACTTTCTTGCCGTCTAGATCGTTAGGTACAACCTCAGCTAGCTTCCTCATCCTGGTCGCCGGAGAACCACCTCCTCACCAAGCCCACCCGCATCCGAGCTCCAAGCAAAATAGCCCGCGACGGAGGCGATGAGAACGACGACGACGTCTCACCCTGGCGGGACGCCTCGCGGGTGCGCAGTGTCGAAGCCCTGAGAGCCATCTGCAGGAAGTACTCCATCCCCGACGGCTTCGCCCCGCTCCTCGCCGGCGACCGGTCGGCGCGCGCGCTGCCGCCGACAGGGTCCGTCTGCGTGTTCGTCGACGCGCTGGAGGCCGGGATGCGCCTGCCCCTCCACCCCTTCTTCTGCGTGGTGCTCGACCACTTCGGGATCTTCCCGGCCCAGCTCGCCCCCAACGGCTGGCGCGCCCTGGCGGGCTTCATCGTGCTCTCCCACTTCGCTGGCGCGCCGCCGTCGCTGCCGGTGTTCCGGCACTTCTTCTCGCTGGTCGCGTTCCCCCATAGGCTCTACTCTCTCCGCGGCAAAGACGCCACCGGCGCCGGTTTGCTCTTCCGTCCGACGAAGGCCAAGAACGCGGGGTGGAAGGAGGAGTTCTTCTTCATGTCATCATCGTCGGCGCCGTGCCCGTGCCCTGTGCAGTGGGGGAAGCCATTCAGGTCCGCCACGTCTGATCCGTCGCTCACCGGCCCGGAGAAGGCCGTGGCGGCGAGCCTGCTGCGCGCTCGCGGTGGTTCCCCGATCGATCTCACGGTGTATCTCCGCGACAGCAACTTGGCCGCGGCCAAGATAATCGGGGCACTGTCACCCGCCGACGCCGACGCCTACTCCTCAAGGTGAACTTCTGAAAAGGGCGGCGCACGCGCCAGCGGAGGAGTCCACGGTGAAGAGCGAGCCGGACTGCGATGCGCCGTCGTCGTCCCGAAAAGAGAAGAAGCGGAAGCGGCCGGAGCACCATGCAAACGGCGAGAGCTCAGCGTCGGGATATCTCTCTTTCCCGCCGGGCTTCTCCCCGCATCTCCGGAAGGCACGGAACACCACCACGGCCAAACACGGGAAGCAATGGCATGGCTGCGACGACGGGGACACGAGCGGCTGGAAGGCGGCGAGGCAGCTGCTGCAGGGCATCGTCACGCCGGAGCGGCAGCGCGAGCACGCGGCGTCCAGGCCGGCCGACGTCATCGCCTCGAGCTACGTGTCGCTGCTCCAGGTGAATTTACTTGCGAACCATCCATGCGCTAGCTGTGCATTCGATTCTAGCACGATTTGCTTGTTGATCTCGACTGACACACATCCATGCCGATGCCGGTCTGGACCGAGTCCTGTAGACGGCGAACGAGGTGGCGTTCTCGCTGGGCTACGCTCTGGAGCTCGAAGAGAGGGTGAGGAACGCCGACGAGCTGCGAGCGGAGCTGCGCAAGGCGAAGGCCGAGCTCGCCAAGACCAAGGCCGCGGCAGCGGGGGCGGCGGCGCGGGAGTCCCGGGGACCCAGGGCGCGCAGATGAAGAGCTCTTCTTTTGGGTGCCATGCCTACACCATGTCTACACCATTTCATCAAATTATATTAGACTGATGGACCTACTTATTCATCTCTGAGCTGCGGATTGACATATTTAGGCTTGTTTGGATTGAATTTGAATTTTGTGTTGCGGGCAACACATTTGCTATCACTGGTAGCTTTGAGATTCGGATCGTATATGCTCAACCCATTCCTATGTACTACTTTCTATTCATGATTAGCTGCACACTTTTAAATTAAATTTCCAAAATAATGTAAGTTTGGATTTTTGGCAAAACTATAGATTTTGAAGGAAAAAAAAATTCTTACATACTGATTCAAATAGGGTGTTTCTACCAAGTTCACTGTTGTCGGATTTCGGGCTCCGCAGACCCTCGACATTGTACTCCAAAAACAGTTGAGCAACTTGCAGGAAATGAACATGCAAGTGACAGCCTGGGACATTTGCAGTAGCAGGAGGTTCTTGCAGGTTCATCAAGAACCCATACATTATTGCAGTAACTGAACTACTCCCTTCAAGCATAAGGCTTTTTTCTACTTCACGAACATGATCATTGGAAATACACCATTGCAGTAACTAATATACACCATTGGATTGGAGTAGCTACTGACAGGTTCAAGAACATCTGCCCACGAACATGCACTAGTAGAAAAAGAGGCTTCCATACGCCCCCATTAGTCCCCAAAATAATCGAACCGCGACAAAAGGGGTCTTTAGTCGCGGTTCGGGAGGAGACCCGCGACCAACTATCTGGGCCCAGCGCGCTCGGTCGACAGCTGGCGGACGGGAGGGGCTTTAGTCCCGGTTGGCCTGGCCAACCGCGACTAAAGGTCCCCGAAGGCCTTTAGTCACAGTTGGCCAGGCCAACCGGGACTAAAGGCCCATCCAGCTGGCGGACAGGAGGGGCTTTAGTCCCGGTTGGCCTGGCCAACCGGGACTAAAGGTCCCCGAAGGCCTTTAGTCGCGGTTGGTCAGGCCAACCGGGACTAAAGGCCCATCCCTATATATAGGACTCAGCTCACTTCACAATATTCAGAAGGGGGTGGTGGGTTTGCTTTTGGTTCCTCCTATGCACACAAGGTGTTCGATGAAATGCCCGAGAGCCTGAAACAAACATGATATGAAGTGTCCGAGCCACACTTGAGCTTTCTCATTTATTTTTCCTCCGCGATCGCGGTTAGCAACTTGAACCTTTCATGTGTCATTGATAAAATATGCATGTGTGTAGTTCATTGTTTAATTTGTATTATTTCTAGCTAGTTAGTTTAACAAATGCATGATGGTTAATTATATACTTTATATAATAATAATGCAGATGAATCGGCAATGGATGTACGGTCCCCGACTCTCCGGCGAGTTCACTACGGGTTTGAAAGATTTCCTCGTAGTGGCAAATGCGAACAAGCAGCGAGGTTTTATTATCTGTCCATGTGCTGTCTGTAAGAATCAGAAGGGTTACTCCTCCTCAAGAGAGGTTCACATGCACCTGCTTCGGCGCGGTTTCATGCGAAGCTATAATTGTTGGACCAAGCATGGAGAAAGAGGGGTTAGAATGGAAGAAGATGAAGAAGGGGATGATATCGATGACAACTATCATGATCATTTCGGTGATACTTTCATGGAGGATGATGCTGAAGGTGGGGAAGGGTTAGGTGAAGGTGAAGAAGAGGCACATGATGAGCCCGCTGATGATCTTGGTCAGACCATTGCTGATGCACGGAGACGCTGCGAAACTGACAAGGATAGGGAGAATTTGGATCGCATGTTAGAGGATCACAAAAAATCGTTGTATCCAGGATGCGATAATAGTCTGAAAAAGCTGGGCTGCACACTGGATTTGCTAAAATGGAAGGCACAGGAAGGTGTAGGTGACTCATCATTTGAAAATTTGTTGAAAATGTTGAAGAATATGTTTCCGAAGAATAACGAGTTGCCCGCCAGTACGTACGAAGCAAAGAAGGTTGTCTGCCCTCTAGGTTTAGAGGTTCTGAAGATACATGCATGCATTAACGACTGCATCCTCTACCGCGATGAATACGAGAATTTGAATGAATGCCCTGTATGCACTGCATTGCGTTATAAGATCAGAGGCGATGACCCTGGTGACGATGTTGAGGGCGAGAAACCCAGGAAGAGGGTTCCCGCCAAGGTGATGTGGTATGCTCCTATAATACCACGGTTGAAACGTCTGTTCAGGAACGAAAAGCATGCCAAGTCGTTGCGATGGCACAAAGAGGACCGTAAGTCCGACGGGGAGTTGAGGCACACCGCTGATGGAACGCAATGGAGAAAGATCGACAGGGTGTTCAAAGATTTTGCAGCTGACGCAAGGAACATAAGATTTGGTCTAAGTACTGATGGCATGAATCCTTTTGGCGAGCAGAGCTCCAGCCATAGCACCTGGCCCGTGACTCTATGCATCTACAACCTTCCTCCTTGGTTGTGCATGAAGCGGAAGTTCATTATGATGCCAGTGCTCATCCAAGGCCCTAAGCAACCCGGGAACGACATCGATGTGTACCTAAGGCCATTAGTTGAAGAACTTTTACAGTTGTGGGCCAGACCTGGTGTACGTGTCTGGGATGAGCACAAAGGAGAGGAATTTGACCTACGAGCGTTGCTTTTTGTAACCATCAACGATTGGCCTGCTCTCAGTAACCTTTCGGGACAGACAAATAAGGGATACAATGCATGCACGCACTGCTTACATGAGACTGAAAGTGTACGTTTGGTTAATTGTAAGAAGAACGTGTACCTGGGTCATCGTCGATTTCTTCCCCGAAATCATAACGTAAGAAAGAAAGGCAAGCATTTCAACGGCAAGGCAGATCACCGGCCGAAGCCTGCGGAACGTACTGGTGCTGAGATATTTGATATGGTCAAGGATTTGAAAGTCATCTTTGGAAAGGGTCCTGGCGGACAATCAGTTCCGCGGGGAGTTGACGGGCACGCACCCATGTGGAAGAAGAAATCTATATTTTGGGAGCTAGAATATTGGAAAGTCCTAGATGTCCGCTCTGCAATCGACGTGATGCATGTTACGAAGAATATTTGCGTGAACCTGCTAAGCTTCTTGGGCGTGTATGGGAAGACAAATGATACAAAGGAAGCACGGCAGGACGAGCAACTTTTGAAAGACCCAGATGACCGGCATCCGGAATGGTTTCAAGGTCGTGCCAGCTACGCTCTTACCAAAGAAGAGAAGGTCATTTTTTTGAATGCCTGAGCAGTATGAAGGTCCCGTCTGGCTTCTCGTCGAATATAAAGGGAATAATAAACATGGCGGAGAAAAAGTTCCAAAACCTGAAGTCTCACGACTGCCACGTGATTATGACGCAATTGCTTCCGATTGCTTTGAGGGGGCTCCTACCGGAAAATGTTCGAGTAGCCATTGTGAAGCTATGTGCATTCCTCAATGCAATCTCTCAGAAGGTAATCAATCCAGAAGATCTACCACGGTTACAGAACGATGTGGTCCAATGCCTTGTCAGTTTCGAGTTGGTGTTCCCACCATCCTTCTTCGATATTATGACGCACCTCCTGCTCCACCTAGTCGAAGAGATTTCCATTCTCGGTCCTGTATTTCTACACAATATGTTCCCCTTTGAGAGGTTCATGGGAGTATTAAAGAAATATGTTCGTAACCGTGCTAGGCCAGAAGGAAGCATCGTCAAGGGCTATGGAAATGAGGAGGTAATTGAGTTCTGTATTGACTATGTTCCTGACCTTAAGCCGATTGGTATTCCTCAATCGCGGCACGAGGGGAGACTAAGTGGAAAAGGCACAATCGGAAGGAAATCAACGATATGTATGGACGGTCATTCTATGACTGAAGCACACCACACAGTTCTGCAAAATTCCAGCTTGGTGGCTCCGTTCTTCGAGCAACACAAGAATATTTTACGCTCGGACAACCCGGGGAAGCCTGAATCCTGGATTAGAAAGGCCCACATGGAGACCTTCGGCAGTTGGTTGCGAAAACATTTAATGAATGACAATGATGTTGGAGATCAGCTGTACATGTTGGCCAAGAAACCATCTTCGACTATAACGATTTTCCAAGGGTACGAGATAAATGGGAATACATTTTATACCATCGCCCAAGATAAAAAGAGCACCAACCAAAACAGTGGTGTCCGCTTTGATGCAGCAACCGAGAATGGGCAAAAGGTCACATATTATGGTTACATAGAGGAGATATGGGAACTTGACTATGGACCCTCCTTTAAGGTCCCTTTGTTCCGGTGCAAATGGTTCAAGCTAACAGGAGGTGGGGTAAAGGTGGACGAGCAATACGGAATGACAATGGTGGATTTCAACAATCTTGGTTACCTTGACGAACCATTCGTCCTTGCCAAAGATGTCGCTCGGGTTTTTTATTTGAAGGACATGAGTAGCAAACCGAGGAAACGGAAAGATAAGAAAACGATCAGTACATCATGCGATGATCCAAAGCGCCACATTGTTCTTTCAGGGAAAAGAAACATCGTGGGAGTGGAGGACAAGACAGACATGTCAGAAGATTATAATATGTTTGGTGAAATTCCGCCCTTCAAAGTGAACATTGACCCAAGCATTAAGTTAAATGATGAGGATGCTCCATGGATACGGCACAATCATAAGCAAGCAGGGACACAAGGGAAGAATTGATGTGTAATAATTTATTGTACCAAACTTTGTTGAATGGATCATGTGAATTAGTTTTTTTTGATATATTATTTGTATTTTCAAGATTTTAAAATGAATTAGTTTTATTTTTCTGATTTTTTTGATATATAATTGTATTTTTAAGATTTTAAAATGAATTAGTTTTATTTTTCTGATTTTTTTGATATATAATTGTATTTTTAAGATTTTAAAATGAATTAGTTTTATTTTTGTGATATTTTTGATATATTATTTGTATTTTCAAGATTTTAAAATGAATTAGTTTTATTTTTCTGATTTTTTGATATATAATTGTATTTTTAAGATTTTAAAATGAATTACTTTTATTTTTCTGATTTTTTTGATATATAATTGTATTTTTTAGATTTTAAAATGAATTAGTTTTTTTTCTGATTTTTTGATCTATTATTTGTATTTTCAAGATTTTAAAATGAATTAGTTTTATTTTTTTGATTTTTTTGATATATAATTGTATTTTTAAGATTTTAAAATGAATTAGTTTTATTTTTCTGATTTTTTTGATATATTATTTGTATTTTCAAGATTTTAAAATGAATTAGTTTTATTTTTCTGATTTTTTTGATATATAATTGTATTTTTAAGATTTTAAAATGAATTAGTTTTATTTTTCTGATTTTTTTGATATATAATTGTATTTTTAAGATTTTAAAATGAATTAGTTTTTTTTCTGATTTTTTTGATATATTATTTGTATTTTCAAGATTTTAAAATGAATTAGTTTTATTTTTCTGATTTTTTTGATATATAATTGTATTTTTAAGATTTTATATGAAAAAGGACCTTTAGTCGCGGTTGGGGAGGCGGACCGCGACTAAAGGTACCCTTTAGTCGCGGTTGGTGTCCTCAACCGCGACTAAAGGCTCTTTCTGCGCGGGAACGAAAGCGGCGCCAAAACCCTTTAGTCCCGGTTGGGGAGGCGGATCGCGACTAAAGGTACCCTTTAGTCGCGGTTGGTGTGGCCAACCGCGACTAAAGGGTACCTTTAGTCGCGGTCTGCCTCCCCAACCGGGACTAAAGCTCTGTCTATATATATATACGGCACTTAGCAGTTTCCGCCACCTCCCATTCTCCTCTCGACGCCGAAGCCCTGCCCCGACGCCGATCGACGCCGAAGCCCTGCCCCGACGCCGATCGCCGCCCGCCGCCGCCAGGCTGCTGCCCCGACGCCGCCGCCCCTGCCCCAGTGAGCTCCGCCGCCGCCCCTGCACTGCCCCTGCGCCTCGCCGCCGCCCCTGCCCGCCGCCCGCCGCCGCCTGCCTACCGTCCTCCGCCTCCCGCCGCCGCCGCCTGCCGTCCTCCGCCTCCCGCCGCCGCCGCCTGCCGTCCTCCGCCTCCCGCCGCCACCGCCTGCCGTCCTCTGCCTCCCGCCGCCGCCTGCCGTCCTCCGCCTCCCGGAGAAACAAAACAAAAGAAAAGAAAAACATAAGAAAACAAAGAAAAACAAAACAGAAGAAAACAAAAAGAAAAACAAAACAGAAAAAAACAGAAAAAAAACAAAAGAAAAGAAAAACAAAAGAAAACAAAGAAAAACAAAAGAAAAACAGAGAAAACAAAACAAAAGAAAGGAAAAAGAAAAAGAAAACAAAACAAAACAAAAAGAAAAACAAAGAAAACAAAGAAAACAAAAGAAAAACAGAAGAAAAACAGAAGAAAAACAAAAGAAAAACAAAAGAAAAACAAAAGAAAACAAAAGAAAAACAGAAGAAAAACAAAGAAAACAAAACAAAGAAAAACAAAGAAAAACAAAAGAAAAACAAAGAAAACAAAAGAAAAACAAAGAAAACAAAAGAAAAACAAAGAAAACAAAAGAAAAACAAAAGAAAAACAAAAGAAAAACAAAGAAAAACAAAGAAAACAAAACAAAAACAAAAGAAAAACAAAAGAAAACAAAGAAAAACAAAAGAAAAACAAAGAAAACAAAAAGAAAAACAAAACAAAACAAAACAAAACAAAACAAAAAGAAAAACAAAGAAAACAAAGAAAACAAAACAAAACAAAACAAAACAAAGAAAACAAAACAAAGAAAAACAAAGAAAACAAAACAAAAGAACAGGAAAAACAAAATAAGAAAAGGAAGAAGAAAAGGAAGAAGAAAAGGAAAAAGAAAAGGAAGAAGAAAAGGAAAAAGAAAAGGAAGAAGAAAAGGAAAAAGAAAAGGAAAAACAAAATACTTGGCAGTGCTCAATAATCTTATTTTTTAATTCCTCCTCCTCTATGTCCCCTTAATCTTATTTTTTAATTCCTAAGCCCAAGCAAGTATTCACTGAGAAGCAAAAGAAGTGGGCTAAGGATTTTTTGACGACACCGTCCCAAGCCGAGCTGAATATGCCTGACGACTATGGACATGAACTTCGTAGGCAAGCAAAAATATTGAAGGAGGAGAAAGAAGAAAGTAAAAAAAGCGGGAAACAAGTTGACCAGCTCGGGATGCAGAAGAAACAATCGATCCCCCTGCTCATAGTGAAAGCCGGTCCGGAAGAGGACCCCGAGATCATAGCAGCTGCGGCAGCACTTGGATTGACTGTAGCGAGTGCCATGAAACAAGCGTCCGAGATGGGTTTGACTCTTCGTGCCTTCTTAGGCCTTGAGGATGCGCCAGTATGTGAGATAGCATTACAATATGTGCGAAATGGGCCTCTCGTCGAGCCTGCGCGGGAGAAGAGTCTACCGCCACAAATGCGAAATCTGCTACGTTGGTACAAGCAATTCATAACATGGGCCGACAAAGAATATATTTATGCGGATGTTACAGAGGAGCATCACACCAAACGGTACTCTGTACAAGTTCATATGAGTGAATTGTTCCAGCTGTTCAATCTGCGCTACCTCGACAAATCTATGCTGAGTTGCTACGTTCTGTAAGTGATTTATTTCTACCTCATCTCGTTCTTCATTGCCTGCACTATATATATATATATATATATATATATATATATATATATATATATATATATTGTCCTAACTATATTGTTGCGTACGCTATTATGCAGATTGAAGATTTGGGAATGCAAAATAAGAAACATCCATGATGTTGGGTTCATTGACCCACATATCGTTAATGGACATGTGTTACAATATCACCCCGAAGACGTGGAGAAAGACTTGTACAAGTTTCTTAGAAAGCATCAACTCAAAAGTTATATTCTATTTCCTTACCATTTTGGGTGAGTGTTTCTCTCTTGTGCCCATTCTCTTTTGTTTACTCCATGCATGGTATGTCTAATCGATGAGTTATGCATGACTGTGCATGTAACGTGTCCGCAGGTTCCACTGGATTCTGCTAAATATTGAACTTCACACCTCCAGAGTTCTAATCATGGACTCTATGGATTCGGATCCAAAGCGTTGGGCCGACATGAGAAAAATGCTGCAAAAGTAATTATTTTCAATCATTTGAGCTCTATATCGATCGGTCTCTTTCGTTCATTTCCTAATATCAAGTAACTAATAACTCCCTTGTTCATTTAATTTTCTTTGCCCTGTAGGGTTTGGAGACGGTTCTCAGAAGAAATTGTCGGTGAATTCAAACATGAGGTAGATTTTAGAAGGTTAGTTAATGTGGATAAGCAGCCACCGGGGACCAATCTATGTGGATACTATGTTTGTGAGAACATCCGGAGACTAACCTCTGAGCGGAAGGCATCAGATAGCGTGCGGAAGGCGACGGATAACTTGCGGAGGAGGCTTAGTCCAGAAGCTCGCTTCCGACCAATTCAAGATGAATTAGCAGGATTTTTCTTGAGGGAAGTCATCAATCCTAAAGGAGAACACTATACCGAGGACGAAGACATTTATAAGCATACCCGAGATTGAAACTTGTTCGAAGTTGTATATGGTCCTCCATCCTAATTGTGTATGGAAACTTGTTCGAAGTTGTATATGGTCACCCGAGATTGAATATATATTATATATTCCTCTTGAATTCTTCTTGTTTGAAATTTCATATGCATGTATATAGTAGCGTAGAATATGTGTACTGAAACTTCATCAAAATTAAAACAAAACACAAAATAAAATATAAAAGAAATAAAACACTACAAATTAAAAAGAAACCAGGTTTAGGGGGGCTAAAACCCTAAACCTGCGGACGAGGCCTTTAGTCCCGGTTAGCCACGAGAACCGGGACTAAAGGTCCTCCGCCCCGACGGACCCCCGGCGCCCACGTGGACGGGCCTTTAGTCCCGGTTAGCCACGAGAACCGGGACTAAAGCCTTTAGTCGCGGTTCGTAAGAGCCGCGACTAAAGGGGGGGGGGTCTTTAGTCGCGCATATTTAGTCCCGGTTGCACAGCCGGGACTAAAGGCCTTTGCGAACCGGGATTAAAGAGCTTTTTTCTACCAGTGATGTACTGACAGGTTCCACACACAGAGAGAGGGAGAGGGACGCACCGTGTTGACCTTGCCGCAGCTGACGAGCTGGAGGTGTAGGAGACGAGGCCCCGTGTTGACCGCACCGCCGCCGGATCCAGCACCGTAGAAGCCCAGCACAACACTAACTGCTGAAGGTGGTTCTGAGAAATCGCCAATTTGATATTCATTTGACAATTAATAAATAAAAACTTGGAAGCTAACTCGTGTGTGTTTCACATGAAAAACTGAACAACTTTGACTTGATTATCTTTTGCACCATTTGCTGTTGATGATTTGGGATTGCATTAATTGCACTTAGCCCCTTGTTGTTAAACATCATGTTCAAGCGGATGACTTTTGCATGTGTAAATTCAAGTAAATAAAATAATGTACATAACTGTTCAACAAAAATTACAAAGCTCATTGCACCAAGTGAGTATAAAGCCCTTGATTATATTATAAAAGTAGTGCTTACTCCCTGGCACATATGAACCTTGAAATAAACAAAAATCTAGTTGTATCAAAGATAGATGAAGATAGTTAGACATGTGGCAGTGGATAGATTTCTCAAAGAATCAACCATCTAGCACACTAACCCTGGTAAACTACACGTAAAAGATAAAAATAAATCGAGAAAACGCAAAAGGCCTTTGCGTTTCATTGCATTGAAAAGATGGGAAAAGTTACAGTCCTCCTAGGAGGTTAATTAGTTTTACATTACATCATACACCTCAGTGAACATTCCAGGATCGGGGCAGAACAATCCGCAGGCCTAGTGCCCCTGCCTTAGCCCAACATCGGATCTCATCCATGATCTTGTCGAGGAGCCCAGCGATGGAAGGCATCGCGTTGTCGAAGACGCATTCACCGGTTTGATAATTTAGCCGGACATAGTGCATATCACTGACTTGATGTCACCGGCGATATTCTTGGCATCTGCTGCAATACCAGCCAATCCTCTCCTTGCTAACCCAACACAATAGAGCCCATTTTCACCTTTCCAATGATTCGGATATTCTTTGATAGGCAGTCCATTTTCATTTAACATCCTCTCACCATTCTGGGATAAAAAATAACATAGAGCTTGTTAGCAGATTTAACCATTGTTGCACAAAGAAAACAAACTCACACATATTCAAATGTCGATGTTGTTACCGTGAGCCATATATTTGTTGTGCTTTTGTATCCAGTTGCAAACACAATCGCATCAAATGATATTTCTTTACTGCACTGAAATTCAACTATATCGCCCATGATCTTACTAATGCTCCCATGTACCTGTAGGAGATGGATAGAATATTGATAACTTGGCATATGAAGACAACATCTGCTATGAAATTTATGTCATGTCAAGGATATACTTACTTTGATGATACCTTTTTTGATTAACCCAACAGTGCCAACATCAATAACAGCAGATCGGCCGGTTTTTGACTTGAGGATCATTGGACCCATTTTTGGCCTTCGGATGCCATGCTTCGATAGGTCTCCAAATTTTAAATTCGCAGCCATCACAATGAGGTTATCCACTAGATTCAGTGGAAGATGGCGAGCAAGTGTCATCCCCAACCTAATTAATTCCTTTGTCATAATGTGAATCTGCAACCATAAAACATGTCACATCTCTTTTGAAGTCTGCACGATAAAATAAAATTTCATAGAACCATCTTCTTTCAAGAGTTATTTTTCGGTCTTGTAGTTCGTCTAATTGTTTAGTTGTTTCTGCATGTTATAAAATAGTCTATCGCTCTATACTATGAAATACTTTCTGGTAGTAATAACTCTGTAAAATTGCATCCCTTCTAGTGGTGACTATAATAAGAAATTGCCCTCGACCCGCTGAAAATATATAGTGCCCATAGGGTGGGTGTGGGTAATCCCCTAGTGTTTCCAGGTCAAAATAATAATAAAAATAATATACAGTGCCTGTGCATACCGGGCTTCGTATAACAATTGAAGTATTGGCACCATGGGCCGCAAGGTCATAAGCAATTTCCATTCCAGAGTTGCCAGATCCAATGACCAATACGTTCATGCCAGAGTAGCTCTTGCCTGACTTGTAGCTTGAGGAGTGGACGACATCACCAGGAAAACTTTGCAGTCCGGGGATCATTGGAATATTCTCTGCACTATTCTCACCACTGGCCACCACAAGAAACTTTGCTGAGAACCTGACTATTGTGCTCTTTGCCATGTCATGTGCCACGATGGACCAACATTGTTGGTCATTGTCATATGTGGATGACTCCACACTAGTGAGATACTTGGGTTGAATATTGAAACGCTCGACATAGTCATCCAAGTATTTCACAAACAAGGTTTTTGGTATGTATGTTGGTGCATCTACTGGGTATGACATGTGTGGCAACTCACAGAACTCCTTTGCAAGATGCAGCTTGAGCCGATTGTAGGCGTGGTTGCGCCAAAGTGACGCGCTGCAACTTTCGCGCTCGACAATGACATAGGGAATTGAGAATTGACTAAGGCATGCTGCTGTTGCAAGGCCGGCTGGCCCAGCGCCAACAATCAACACTACAACATTCTCCATTTCAAAGAGAAGAGTTGACAAAGTTGTGGGTTGGGTGCAATGGTAGGCTGGAGTGTTTGCTTGTTTGCTCGATGAATCTTTGGATGCATATGTGGGCATATATATACTGGTATGTTTCTTGTGTCAATCTAGATTGAGGAATGAAAAAGGTAAAGATTTATTGACGCCTTATCCTGGTGTGTACTAGTATTCCATCTAAATATTGAACCGTTGGTGTGAAAGCATGTCCTGATACATTATAGGGGATACAAAATAGGCAGGAATCACACTCTTGATCGATTGGTTTTTTGCAAACTTATCAACCGGCTTTGGATATGTTTAGACTAAAAACTCTTTAGAATTTCTTTCCATTCCAAAAATTCGTATAGTATAAGGATATGTTCAGTATATACTCCCCCGTCACAAATTACTTATGAAATAAATGAATGTATCTAGACGTATTTTCAGTTGTAGATACATCCATTTGATTATTTCTCAAGACATAGCCATCCAGGTAGCAACAACTTAAACAGAAATTACAGTAGACCACCCTTGTTTCTGTCATATGCTGATTACTATCCGTACATGGGAAAATGGTAGGACATTGCTATTGTATCATGTAGATCTGGATCTGCCATGGGCAAAGCCATAACAATAGGTTATGGTATTTGCAAACAGCAGCCGGTGGCAGACTTGAGCGCCCGTAGCTGGACAGGAATGCTAGTCTCGCATGAGTGCAGCCCTCAATAGTGGGGCACGCCGGCCGGCCCGCACCAGAGGGAGGAAGCCACGACGTTGGAGGGCCAAGTGGCAAGATATTGGTCTACTTATTAATTTTGTTTTTCCAAATCAGTAACACTAATAGCTAGTTCATTTTTTTGATAAAGAACAACTAGTTCATGAACCGTTATTTGAACAACTTGCTTGCAGATTTAAAAATTAAAAAAGGAAGACTATGAGCATGCATAATTTACTATGGGAATATTCAAGAGCATTAATGAAGATCAATTTTTTCCTCGCAAAAAATGATGATCAAATGTTGATGTAATTCAAAAAAGAGAGGTATTGTACCGAAAATTTGCCTCATGGGTATAATGTGATTTTTTATGTGCCAGTTTTCTTCCTTTTTAACCAAAGTAATCACTATTAAGTTTTAGCCCACCCTTCATTTTCTTTCTAGATTCACCACTATCCATGATGTGAGGACTCGTTGGGCACGAGATTTTAAATCTTATGATTTGTGATGTGCATCACATCGTGCATGGGGCCTCCTGGGCCACCACGTGTGATTATCATATGGCATATTTTCACCCAAACCATTTTCCATAGTGGCTGATTTAGGGGTCAGTGTTTGAGATGCCCTAACCATTTGCCATAGTGGCTGCTAATAGTATGGTCTTGTACTAGTAGTGATGTTGTAGTTTAATAATGTTCGACTAATAGACTTAATTTTTTTTTAAAGGTGATGACAAATTCTTCATGCTGCCACTGATAGTGTTAGCCATCTTCCCACTCAATCTCAACTTCTTCGTCTATTTCTTCATCCTCGCATTTTAGTACATGCTTCTTCTTTCCTTCACTTGAGTTCATCTTTTTATCATCATCAATACCTGTATGATCCATGCTTTGTTTTAACATCCATGGAGGAAAGACTTTCGACCCTGAACCACTGCTCGTTCCAGACCAACCTGCACCAGGCTGTCTGCGACATGGAACTACAGCTGTCACACCAATATTATTTTCTTCGCGCCATGACCACAGGCTCATGAACTCTAGAGCAGCTAGGCCCTCCACCCTTATGATCTACGCCTGCAATGGCTCTTCCTGCTGATCCATCCTTCGCTACGTGTCCTCCAACTATTCAAACCGCCTTTGCCTTGGCCGTGCATTGTCGTCTTGTTCCGGGATTTAAAAAATGTTTATCGGATTCTATTTTTTGGTTCATTGTTTTAAAAAAATGTTCATCAATTTAAAAATAAATTCATCGAATCAAATTATTGTTCAGCATTTAAAAAAAGGTCATTAAATTCAAATTTTGTTCATCATTTAAAAAAATCTTGAATAGAAATTTTGTTCATCAAATTCAAAAAAAATTCATCAATTTTGAAAATATGTTCATCAAATTCAAAAAATGTTCATTCATTTGAAATCATGAACATTTTCTGAATCCAAGAAATGCTTTTGAATTGGGTGAACATTTCTTTAATTCCTTGAGCATTTATCATTTCCCGAACATTTTTTCAAATCATGAACGATTTTTGAATTCACGACAATTTCACAATTTGCTACTTTTTAGAAATCCCGGATTAGTTTTACAATGAAAACAGTTGAAAAAAGACAAAAGCAAAAAAAAGATGCTTCCCGCTTTCCCACCCCACACATGGGCAGGCCCATGAGGGCGCGCAGGGAGAGCCGGGGGGGGGGGGGGGGGGGGGGGGGGGGTGCGCGCTCCGTCGCGCCCTGGCGCATACAACGCTAAATAGGTGATCGCATCTGTAACCGACTCGATATGCCCGTGCGTAACATGACTTTTCTTGTTTTGGTACATCTTTGTACCCGCGCGGCGGCCTTCCCTTTTCGCGGCTCTCGATTTTGGCGCAGCCTTGGCCCATAGCCAAATAATTGCTTTTCGAGAGGTAATTGCTTAAAAAAACTTTTGTGAGGTAATATTCTTGGTCGTCCGAGAGAGCTCCTCCCAGCGCCTTAACCTGAATCATTTTTGTTTTGTTTACTTTTTTCCCCAAATTTCATGAAAAAAACGAATTTAATGAATATTATTTCGTATTTGTTGAATTTTCTTCAAAAAATAAAAAATTATTTTAATCAAAGTCGTGAATTTTTGTAATCCCTGAACTTTTTTCCGAACTCACGAATTTGCGAAGAATTTTTTTCACTTCCTGATTTTTCACGGCTGGTCAACTGTGAGCAGAGTACCAGGAAAACCAGAGTTGTTCCGATCGACTGCTCGGCACCACAGTGGGCCAACCCACGAGGGGTGCGCGTGAGTGCCGTTAGCCTCCCTGACACTTAAGGGGCTGGGGAGGTGGTCTCGCTGTTTCCTATTTGACGCATGCTGCGTCAAAATGTCGGCGCACGGCACACACGTGACGGAAGCGATCGAGAAGGACATGCTAGCCCGTTTAGAAGCAAGGCGTGTGTTCCACTTTTGTGAACCTTCTGAAAGGTTTCAGCCAGTTGTCTTTTTTGGTTTTGAGAACCTTCTAGAAGGTTCTTCAACAGGTTTTTCAGTTTCTTATTAATTTTTTCTTTTCTCCCTTTTTTATTTTTTCGTTTTTCATTTTTCATTTGTTTTTTATTTTTTATTTTTTTCTTTTCTCCTTTTCTTTTCTTTTCCAATTTTATTTTTTCAAAAAAATCAGAAATTGTTTTTAAAAAATGCATAATATCTTCGTTCACAAATTCCAATTTTTTTGTTGAATTGCCAATTTTTTTTCCAATTTTTAAAATTTAGGTCACACATTATAAAAATGTTCATGTTTTCAATTCTAAAATTTGTCTGTAAATTGAGAAATGTTCCGACACTTCAGAAAATGGTCCCAATTTCTGATTTTGTTCACGAATTGCAAAACTGTTCATGTTTTGAAAATTCATTCTGAAATTTAAAACAAGTTCCGGGATGCAAAAAATGTTAATCGGATTCTATTTTTTGGTTCATTGTATTAAAGAAATGTTCATCAATTTCAAAATTTGTTCATAGAATTAAATTATTGTTCAGCATTTTGAAAAAAAATGGTCATTAAATTCAAAATTTGTTCATCATTTTTTTCAAAAACAAATTCTTGAATAGAAATTTTGTTCATCAAATTCCAAATTTGTTCATAAATTTTGAAAATATGTTCATCAAATTCAAAAAATGATCATTCATTTGAAATCATGAACATTTTCTGAATCCGAGAAATGTTTTTGAAATGGGTGAACATTTCTTTAACTCCGTGAGCATTTATCAGTCCCCAAACATTTTTTTCAAATCATGAATACTTTTTGAATTCACGACAATTTCACAATTTGCTACTTTTTAGAAATCCCAAATTAGTTTTACAATGGAAACAGTTGAAAAAGACAAAAGCAAAAAAATGCTTCCCGCTTTCCCACCCCACACATGGGCCGGCCCATGAGGGCGCCCAGGGAGAGCGAGGGGGGGGGGGGGGGTGCGCACTCCGTCGTTCCCTGGCGCGTACAACGCTAAATATGTGGTCCCTTCTGTAACCGACTCGATATGCATGTGCATTACAGGACGTTTTCTTGTTTTGGTACATTTTTGTACGCGTGCGGCGGCCTTCCCTTTCCGCGGCTCTCGATTTTGGCGCAGCCTTGGCCCATAGCCAAATAATTGCTTTTCACGAGGTAATTGCCTAAAAAAACCTTTTGTTCGAGGTAATATTCTCGGTCGCCCGGGAGAGCTCCTCCAGCGCCTTAACCTGAATCATTTTTTGTTTTGTTTACTTTTTTCCCCAAATTTCATGAAAAAACTCGAATCTAATGAATATTATTTCATATTTGATGAATTTTCTTCAAAAAATACAAAATTATGTTAATCAAACTCATGAATTTTTTTGAATCCCTGAACTTTTTTCTGAACCCACGAATGTGTGAAGAATTTTTTTTCACTTCCTGATTTTTCACGACTGCTCGGCACCACTGTGGGCCAACCCATGAGGGGTGCGGGTGAGTGTCGTTACCCGCCCTGGCAATTAAGGGGCTGGGGAGGTGGTCTCGCGGTTTCCTATTTGACGCATTCTGCGTCAAAATGTCAGCACACAACACACATACGACGAAGGTGATCGAGGAGTACAGGCCGGCCCGTTTAGAAGCGAGACGTGCGTTCCACTTTTGTGAACCTTCTGGAAGGTTCCAGCCAGTTTTTCTTGGTTTTGGGAACCTTCTAGAAGGTTCCTAAACAGGTTTTTCAGTTTCTTATTCATTTTTCATTTTTTTTCTTCTCTCTTTTCTCTTTTTTCCTTTTCATTTTCCATTTGTCATTTGTCTTTTATTTTTTATTTTTTCTTTTCTCCTTTTCTTTTCTTTTCCAATTTTATTTTTTTCAAACAAATCAGTAATTGTTTTAAAAATTGCATAATATTTTTGTTCACAAATTCCAACATTTTTTGGGAATTGCCAAAAATGTTCCAATTTTTACAATTTTGTTCACACATTATAAAAATGTTCATGTTTTCAAAATTTGTCTGTAAATTGAAAAATGTTCCTACACTTCAGAAAATGGTCCCAGTTTTGAATTTTGTTCACGAATTTCAAAACTGTTCATGTTTTCAAAATTCATTCTGAAATTCAAAACAAGTTCCGGGATTTAAAAAATACCCGCATTTTTATTTTTATAAAAAAATAGTAAATGTTTGGAATTTCAAATATTTTTCTAGCTTTCCAAATCCATTCACAAATTCTAAATGTTCTTATATTAAAATTTTGTTCACAAATTCAAAAAATGTTCAGCGAATTGCAATAAAGGTTTGAGATTTGATAATTGTTCATTATTTTGAGAAATGTTCTCATTTTCAAAAGTTTTCTATTTTTCGTATAATGTTTGTGTTTTTTTACAAAAATGTATGTAATTTCGAAAAATATTCTTGTTTGCAATTTCTTCCTTTTGTTGCAGGAAAATGGCTATGAATCCCAAATAGTGTTCGTGTTTTCATGAAATGTCTGTGGTTTAAAATTATGTTCACAATTTTGAAAATGTTCTCATTTAACAAAAAAATTACTTTAAAAAATCATGTTCCAAATTTCAGAAATACTTTATTGGTTGCAGCTTATAGTTGATATACACCGGGCTGCAATTTTGGAGAAAAATTCCTATGAATTATAGTGGCTAGCGACATGTTTCCCTAGCAGGAGGTGCTCGTTTCGAACCCTCAGCGGGCTTTAGCTTTTAGTTTTTGGGAATTTTTAGCAAACGTTAAGTTTGTCGCTGTCCTTTATTTCTTGTTGTGTTGGGCTGCCAGTCGAGCACGATAGCTAGTTGGTCACAGCAGCTCGCACAACACGGCACTACTGTAAGTCACGGGTTCGAAACCTAGCGCTAGCGAGTTCCTTTTCTCGCGCTTTTTAGTCTCGCAAAAGCCGAATGGGCCGGCCCAGGTGTGCCACCCCTGTGCATAACGTCGACTCTTCGACGGAATGAGCGTCCCATAGGAGCTCCCATGGTTTCGCACTGCGCCACAGGAATAAAATTGTCATCAGATTTAAAGTTGTCCTCGAGCACGAACTTGAAATCATTTCTATTTAGCTTGACATACATGTCTGCAGGGACGGAACACCAGCATTGTCTTCCCTTTTGAACATCTTTAAACTTAAAATGCTTACTTGGATGCGAAACAGTGCCACGACGGCGTAGACAAAGCATATCATCATCCCGAGTTGTGCCAACTGTGGATCGGATACCACTACCCACAAACAAATAAAATCTCGAAGAGGTTTGGAACCCCGATGACATGCACACACACTGGCTTTAGCGGAGCATATCTTGTCCTAGCATCAGTTTTTGATCATTCGATTTAGTATTTCTACAAGTCCATATCTTTCGAGAGGTACTGCATGAGCTTGTGCGCCACGACATATGACAACATTGTCATTCCATAGAAGAAATGAGATCCCATCACTTCAGAGCCACCACATTTTGATAAAACACTTTGTAGTTGCTCTCTAGACAGGTTAGTCTTGGTGAACGAGAACGTGTAGAGGTTGTCTTCCCAGTTGATGTCGTCGTTGTTTTTTGTTTCTTCCGAAAAGTGGATTGAACCCCTGGCTTTTGCATCATTGTGATCACACATCCATTTATTGTTCGCCGCTGTAAGTAGCTGCTAACAATGAATGTTAGCACCTTGGAAAAGGTTGAGCAATCCAAACACAACATGTGTCGTGGATGTTTTCATTTAAAAGAGCAATAGTGGTCATCACTAGTTAAAGTCGCACAACTATCGATAAAGTAAACTTTAAACATGAGCATGTCGAGCATGTCAGGTGTCGACACATATAATAGCCCATGACACTCCTAGCACACCTGGGACGGAGCAGGTGAGGAAGTGGCAGCGAAAACGGACGACGAAAGCGGACGGTTGTAGATAGATGTTCTGTTGTTGTCCACAGAGCCATGCTTTGATCTACACAAGAAGTTGAGAAAGGAGCGAGGGCGGATGGCCAACACCCCACTAATACTACATGCACGGAGTTAAACGACGGACTATTACGGACCCCCTTGCGTGTCCTTCACTAATTGGCCCCCCTGATTTTCAGGGGTGAGCCCGCCTCATTAGACCAAATCTTAACCAATCAACAATAACCACCCTGTTAAACCCCCCTAACCAGCCCGTGAGTCTAGCATCTCTCGCCAACAGTGACGGAGAAAGGAGAGGTTGAAAGCAGGACGTCGTCACCACCTGTAACCATGGTGGAAGAGCACGGGGATGTCGTCCATGGACACGAGGTAGAGTATCTCGCCGGTAGGCATGCTCATTCGACTTAACCAACATTTTTTATGCTCTAAGTTGGTGAGATTGTGTGGTAAAATTTAATATGATATAAAATCAATTCTGTACATATAGCACCAATCAATGGGCTGCCTGGGGTCTGGCCCATTGATGGGTCCATCACTGACCGCCCCGTACCATGCCGCACGGCGGAAGAGCGCAGCGCCATTCGTGGACGTGCGGGTGGAGTATCTTGCGGGTGGGCATGATTGTTTGATTTGACCAATGTATTTTTATGCTCAGATTTGATGAGTTTGTGTGGCAAAATTCAATATGAGGATTAAATCAATTCTAGCACCAATCTCATGTTAAAATTAGTTCAGTAGGTCACCCGCAAAAAAGTAAAATTAGTTCAGTAGATAAAATGAAAATATATAGATAATTACTCCTTTGGGAAACATATCTCCATTTCCGCATACACAACTTTGTTGCCGTCTCGATCGTTAGGTACAACCTCAGCTAGCTAGCTCCCATGGCATCCTCCTCCCCGACCTCCTCATCCTGGTCGCCGGAGAACGACCTTCTTACCAAGCCCACCCGCGTCCAAGCTCCAAGCAAAATAGCCCGCGACGGAGGCGACGAGGACGACGACGACGTCTCGCCCTGGCGGGATGCCTCGCGGCTGCGCAGTGTCGAAGCCCTGAGAGCCATCTGCAGGAAGTACTCCATCCCCGACGGCTTCACCCCTCTCCTCGCCGGCGACCGGTCGGCGCGCGCGCTGCCACCGCCAGGGTCCGTCTGCGTGTTCGTCGACGCGCTGGAGGCCGGGATGCGCTTGCCTCTCCACTCCTTCTTCGGCGCGGTGCTCGACCACTTTGGGATAGCCCCGGGCCAGCTCGCCCCCAACGGCTGGCGCGCCCTGGCGGGGTTCGTCGTGCTCTCCCACTTCGCTGGCGCGCCGCCATCGCTGCCGGTGTTCCGGCACTTCTTCACGCTGTTTTTGTTGCCGCACAGGCTCTACTCCCTCCGAGGCAAGGACGCTGCCAGCGCCGGTCCGCTCTTCCGCCAGTTGAAGGGCACGGACGCGCGGTGGAGGAAGGAGTTCTTCTTCCTGTCGTCACCGGCAGCGTCGCCGTGGCAGTGCCTTGTTCAGTGGGGGAGGCCATTCAAGTCCGCCACGTCTGACCCGTCGCTCACCGGCCCGGGGAAGGCCGTGGCGGCGAGCCTGCTGCGCGCTCGCGGTGGTTCCCCGATCGATCTCACGGCGTATCTCCGCGACAGCAACTTGGCCGCGGCCAAGATCATCGTGGCACTAAATTTTTTTTGAACGGTCACCGGGGGGGGGGGGGGGGGGGGAGAGTCCCCACCTGAATATATTGCTCAAAGTGGCCAAAATGCCAAGTGTTTGATCCAGTTTATAAGAAAAACCGGATCGAAAACCTTAACAGGTTGACCCCATTTATAAGGGAAACCGGGCCGAAAAACCGCACAGGAGGGAAAGATTACATAGGGTGAGAACATATGGACGCCCCGAAGAAGGCACTACCTAGCCAGCAAGCCAAGAGACCACCACCATAAAAGTCGAGTGGAAGTGGTGTGTCGTCGAGGAATCACAATACCAACACTAAACAACTATCCTAATGCACCACACCGGTGTGCGTACCAACCCCTTGGCACAACAGAGGAGGAGCACCAATCAACGAGTGACCCATCACAAACCTTAACTGGAAACTCCGCCACAGCAAGCCGACACGATTAGCAAGGTGGGGAGGCATCGTTGCGTCGTTGTTGAGCAAAGATGAACCGAGATAGCACGAAGAGCACGAAGCTCACCAAAACAGACGACTGGCATGAGAGGGTCTTGAGCTAGCAGAGCAGAGGATGGCCAACCCCCAAGGGCAACGGAGGATGAATGGCGGCAAGGAGCTCCCTAGTGACGCTATCACCGCCGCCGCCGACTCCTCAAGGTGAGCTACTCAAAGGAGCAGCGCGCTCGCCAGCAGGGGAGGCGACGGTGAAGAGCGAGCCGGACTGCGATGCGCCGTCGTGGTCCGGAAAAGAGAAGAAGCGGAAGCGGCCGGGGCACCATGCAACCGGCGAGAGCTCAGCGTCGGGGTGCCTCTCTTTCCCGCCGGGGTTCTCCCCACATCACCGGAAGGCACGAACCACCACTACGACTACAAGCAAACACGGGAAGCAACTCCACGGCGGCGACGACGGGGACACGAGCGGCTGGAAGGCGGCGAGGCAGCTGCTGCAGGGCATCGTCACGCCGGAGCGGCAGCGCGAGCACGCGGCGTCCAGGCCGGCCGACGTCGTCGCCTCGAGCTACGTGTCGCTGCTCCAGGTGAATTTACCTACGAATCATCCATGCGCTGTGCATTCGGTTCGAGCATGATTTGTTTACTGATCTGGAATCTGGAGTCTGGACTGACACACATGCATGCCGATGCCGGTCTGGACCGAGTCCTGTAGACAACGAACGAGGTGGCGTTCTCGCTGGGCTACGCTCTGGAGCTCGAGGAGAGGGTGAGGGACGCCGACGAGCTGCGGGCGGAGCTGAGCAAGGTGAAGGCCGAGCTCGCCGAGACCAAGGCCAAGGCGGCGGCCGTGCGGGAGTCCCAGCGACCCAGGGCGCGCTGACGAGTGACGAAGAGCTCTTCCTGGACGCCACGCCATGGCTCCTGGTGTCTCCACGGTGATATGCAGGCTGATGGACCTATTTATTTATCTCTTGTTGTTTGATTGTTGACTGATTCATTTCACCAAATTACTATTAGACATATTTAGGCCTGTTTGGATTGAATGTCAAATTTGTGTGCTGCCCCGGTATATATGCAGTTCGAACTTGAGCTAAATATCAGGGAGCACACAGTAATTTTAATTAAGTGTGATGTGTTGCACTGCACGTCACTATATTCTCAATTCGTTCCTATGTAAGTATTTATTATTCATGATTTTCTGAACACATTTAAATTAAATTTCCGAAAAAAGTTCTGATTTTTGGCAAAACTACAGATTTTAAAGATTTATTTTACTTACACAACTAATTCAAATAGAGTGTTTATACCAACTTCACAGTCTTCGAAACACATTAACATACTGGGCTGGTACTTGTGGCTTTCTATAGGTGGGCACAACAGCTTGGAAACTTTTCATATGAATAATCCACATGCAGAAAAATGTTGTTAGGTCGCTTATTCAAAGAAATTAGCTCAAAGTTCCATGTTTTTAGAAAAATATAAAAATCTTGTAAATCACAACTGTCAGTAATGAAATAGAAAAGTTTTAGCTAATTTCGACCAATGGTTTGGGAGAAACAATTGTTTGAGTTACTCATACATGTTTTCAACATAAAATTCAAAGTTTCTAAAAAATATCATAATTGTTCCCATTGGGGAAAGTCTTAGATCCTTTTGACTAGTGGATAGGAGAAAATGACTTTTCAGGGTCGGTTTATCATTTCTTTAGTTTAAAATTCAAAATATCCAAAAGTCATAAAATCTAGTAAAACCCTTAAATTTTCCTAGCGATGAATTGGGGTTTTTATTAGCGTTTTGACCAATTGTTTGGACAAAATAACTTTTAAGATTGATGATTCATATTTTTAGTTCCATTCGAAATTTCCAAAACGCAAATAATCATAAATATTTGTGTTAGTGAACTGGGAAAAACAATTAGGCCTTCTTGACCTATGTTTGAGAGAAAACAACCGTTTAAGATTGGTGATTAGTATGTCAAATTCAAAATTTTATATAGATATTATAATAAAATATAAATGTTCCTGGTAGTGATTCGGTTGAACTCCACTAGAGTTTTATTGCTGACAGTTTGTCCGTTCTAAAACAATCGTGATTGCTACTACTGAAGGTGCATCTAACAATGCAGAATCATCTACCAGTGGTGCGCGTGTAGGCCTGCCACTGATAATTGTTATACTAGTGGCGATCACATTTTTCACGCTCACCATTGCTAACAATTTAAGAAAAAAAATAGATGGCACCTTTAGCGGCGGCTTTGCATAGCGTAACTCTGCCGGCGGCCATGCCTGGGGCTTCTCCGTCACGTTGCCCACATGGATGCCTCTCCTAGCGCCGGTGACATGCTTCCCTGTCACTTTGCCCACGACGGCGTCCTCTCCTCACAGCGGAGGCCTCAACAAGGCATGGCCGACACCTGTTCGTTGCATTGTGTGCCCATGGACTCGTCCTCTCCTGCTTGGTGACACTTGTGTGGGGGCTGCTCTCAACGGTGGTGGCCCCTCCTGGTGGTGTCTGCTCCCCGGTGACCTGCAAAAGAAACATGGGAAGGATAAGGGAAGGAGAAACGGGCACATGTGTGATTGGAGAACAATAAGAGAAGAGAAGAGAAGGAGGAGGAGAGAAGAGAAGAGAAGGAGGAGGAGGAGGAGAAGAAATGACTTCTATGGTTAATTTAGTTCTTTATCACAAATTGTGCCGAGATTTATTGTATTCATTTCATTTTGACATGCAGTTTCTACCAACTTAATTTAAATATGTCAAGAAAAAATTATGAAAGTGTGTTGTATTGAGATTTTGATATTATTACCTAAATCTTACATTGTATTCCCTTCATCTAAATCATTTTTCCAATTTAGTATATGCTATTTGACAATTGCTTCATTCATGTGTGTGTGTGTGTGTGCGCGCACACACACGCGTGCGTGTGCTTTCTTTACCTATCTGTATTAGCCAATCTGCGACTTCACAATTGGGCTCAGCTTAGAGTGGTGTTCACCTTAGAGTGGTGTTCAACGCGGTTTCGTATGAAGCTAAGTAAAAAATATGCATGGTAATAAAAATATAGAGAAGATGATTAAAAATATTTTTTTGACATTGTGGCTTTCTTTATTTTCAACTCAAATATATATGCACCGTCCACAATCAAACTACGAATGAAAGAGGGAGGGTTCTCTGTCCACATACCTAGAGGTTCAACCCTAGCCCTACTAGCTAGTTCATGAGCCACGCAATTCGTCTCTCACGCACAAAGCTAAAAAATAACTTGTACAAATCATTTCCTACATTGGTCGTTTGAGTCGTAGGATTGAATCCTATAGGAATTTTTCCTATGGAATCGTCTGTCCTACATTTTATTGGAAATCTAGCATCCACTCCAATCTCCTTTTTTCGCTTCCTTTGTTTTTCCTGTGGCATCAAACATTCTATGCTAATCATATGAGATTCAAGTGGGAATGCCACTCCAATCCTTTATTTTCCCTATTCCTGCATTTTGAGAATTCTAAGAATCAAAGAGGGCCTAAATATACTGACTTCTCTCCATAAAAGAGCAACTAGCTCTTGGCGCTTCATCGCTCAAGATTCATGGGGGAACGTGTGGCACATTAACAGCAAGCAAGAGGAGAGACCGGTGCGGTGGAGACAGGACCAGCCAGCCTGACAGATACGGTGGAATCCTTCCTAGAATGTACAGTGCACTATGAGGCCTAGCTCCCGTTGTTACTTTTCAAAGCAGACCTGCTGAATAAAACAGCAATGCAGTCCGTAGCACAAATCCCGGGTCTTCTGTTGCGCACCGACTGACGGTGGTGATAAGAGGGAGTCTAGACACCTGGGTCCTAAAAAGCCACTCTCGACGATATGTTATTACATTTACTCTCTCTGTCCTTCAAAGAGTGTATTT
This sequence comes from Triticum aestivum, assembly GCF_018294505.1. Lineage (NCBI taxonomy): Eukaryota > Viridiplantae > Streptophyta > Magnoliopsida > Poales > Poaceae > Triticum > Triticum aestivum. Next base: position 43,198,554 of record NC_057814.1, on the reverse strand, counting down.
CCAACTTTATTGAAGGGTTAAAATATCTTAAAATTTGACCGAGTTTATGTAAAAATATATCAATGCTTGTGAACCCAAATAGGTATATGACGAAAATATATTCTATCATGAATCTAGTGCTACTAATTTAATGGCATAAATGTTGGTCTATTATTGTATAAATACGGTCAAATATAAAAAAGTTTGACTTTTCAACAAAATTGAAAGTAGACTCTTTTAAAGACAGAGAGAGTAGGCTTTAGCTGGGCCTTGGGCCTTCCTTTCTCTAGCGTCTGTGTGATACTAAGTGGTGGTGGGCTGGCTAGTTAGAGAGCGATATTTTAGCAAGAATTGGCATAGCGATCGATTGATCCATACATGCGTTCATCGCTTGCAGTGGCGGCGCATTTAGTTCAACCCTAAAAGTGCGATGGCAGAGAGGTAGAAGTCGCATGCGCGGCCAACGGCGGTCTTCCAGCCTGGTGTGCGACGTGGTGAAAGCGAAGCATGGATGGGTTGGTTCTGTTGTTTCCGTCGCTTTGGATCAGGTACTAATTCTTTGTTTTCCGTTAACTATCAGGTACTAAGTCTTTTAGTATGAAAAAGATGAGGCTATCCACCGAGGCGGAGTCCGAGTCGGAGGATGATGAGTAGTAGTTTTTCGTTTTATCTATCTATCGTAGGAGGAGGCTATAAACTATCTATGCACTATCTACGTATCGTAGTAGTTTTCGTTTTATCTACGTACTATCGGAGCCAAATGTGTATCGAATCGTAGTACAAAAAAGAAAAAATATGGCGCGTCTCCTGGAGCGGCTCGGGCGCGCTTTATTTTGCGGCGGCCGCTGGAGCCAGCGCACCGCCGCGAGCAAAAGCTGGCTCACCCGACACTGTATACTGTTTTTTAGCGCGCCGCGCGTCTGTTGGAGATGCTCTAATATCATGCACAAGCTCAAAAAAATATGCATGTCTGCATACGTGCACGCCTCTTTGGTTGATGTACTAGTCTTCATGACTAGGTGACCAGATGAAGAGCGGTCCAGAGAATCATCCGGAAAAATTGGCAGGGCTATAGACGAGTCCGACCGCACGATGACGAGGTATGTTATGACCAATAGTCCTACTCCTAATGAGGTTGCTTCCGGTGGCGGTGGCCAAACCTTGATCCAGATGCAGAAACAAAAACAGAGCCGAGAAGACGAGGGTGTGGGTTTAATTGTACTAACAAACACACTCGTATAACTGATCGACAACGAATTAACGAGTAGTATTTCGTCTCAATGTGCTGGAAATAAACATCATCACGGGGAAAAACGACATCAATCGATCACATCAAACGTACGTGTGGATCCTATACAACATTACAGCACCGACGGAATTTGAGAAATCAAATCGATGTTATCCATAAAGTGAATAGTTAAATCAGCCAAAAAGCCACGACGGTATTATATACCGTGGTTGTCGATCTAGATACGTACAGAGACATTACACGTACACGGGAAAAGCAGCCGGTAAGATCAATTGTGGTTGACTATCAACTACTCGTGCTGAATCCTACATCGATGAGAAAATCCGATCTGTCGATCACGCCAGAACCACATGCACGGTGGAGCGGTGCAGCCCTAGATCCCGGAACGAGGCCGAGCCGGCGCGCACCTCGTCCGAGGCGCCGCCGGCGAGCTTCACGAGCCGGAACGGCCTCCGCCCCGCGCCACCTTCCCCGAGCAGCACCGAGCGGCAGTACCGGAACAGCGCCGCGACAGGGCGCCCTGCGCCGAAGCTCCTGCACACGACGCGGCCGTCCGGGAACCGCACGCGCAGGACACACGCCTCCTCCCCCTTGGCCGGCTCGCGCTCTTCTTCTTCCGTCTTCATCGTCGTCGTAGTATGGGAGGGCACGGTCGCGGGCGCATTGGGTGGCGGCGCGGCGAGGCCGACCGAGGCGGCGGCGAAGGCGGCGACGAGCTCCTCCATGTTGAGCACCATCTTCATCTCGGGGCTCGTTGACGTCAACGTCGAAGCTGTGGCAGCAGGGCGCGGCGTGGGTAGGCTGTTGTTGCTGTTGCCGCCGCCGGACATGGTGACCGAGGCGGCGAAGGCGGCGACGAGATCCTCCATCTTGGGCATCGTCTCAAGGCTGGTCTCCATCGCCATCGCTGCTGAGTTTATGCAATAGGTTACATCGGTGCACACGTGCTGCCGGCCCTTTTGTAGACTCTGTATAGGGGGAGTCCGAGAGGGGGTTCGACTTGGGGAGAAGCGTACGTGCACACGGTCTCTTTTTTCCGTAGCTAGGGAGGCGTACGCGTACGTGTCACCATGGATCGTGTGAGTCGGAGCTCCACTCGGAGACGGACTTTCTTTCCCGTTATTACTTCTTCCTCAAGCAACGATCCGACCCAGCCGTTGTGCAACCGTCAGCCTGCCCCGCCCCTTCTACTTGCCTGCATCCCTGCGGCTGGCGGGTGCAGGCCATATGCCGCCTCACCGCCCCGCCCTTTCCTTTACATCTTCTCACCGTCGTACTTGTCGTCGCTCTCATACCGAATCCGGCCTGACCTTGTCGATGACGGCCGGAAAGTCTTCGTTTATGTGGCTCTAAGGAACAGCGCCCTGGATTCACAGTTGTCGCTATTGAACCCTTGAATCGATATGAAGAACCTCACACCAAATATCACCGTTGCGTACACACGACGAGAAACCCTAACCTCGCCGGCCCGAGGTGCTGGCAAGAAACAACGTTGGAGCTCTGTCTAATCCGTCCCAACGGACGAATTTTACGAGGATCAGAGCCTGGAAGACTGACTCGAAGAAGAAACGCCGCCCCTGCGAGGATTAAAACTCTACATATCTACTAGCCAGATCCGATGCACCAGAAATCTCCTCCCCGCCACCGGCCGCCGAAGCGACGGGCGGAGAGAAGGCAAATCCACGAGCTTGTCGGTGAAGATCGAGGGGAGGAAGGTTTTCCCTAGTCGCCTTCTTCTAGAAGGGAAAGAAAAGCTCTGGTTGCCTGTAGGACGTGCTAACAATGAATTGAACATCTTGCCTCCTACTACTTGTGGGAATTGCTCCATGGATCTTCTCTTGGTGGATGCTTATTGCTGTTTGGGATTTTCCCTTTAAATTAAGTACAGATGGTTCCGAATATCCATTTCTGAGTCCAGACTCATTCGACCGGTCGAAAGGAAATTCACAAAAAATGCAAATCAAATTTAAAAAATTCAATTATTTTGCATGGTAGATAATTTGGTACGTGAGGTACACTCCAAATTTCAGATCATTTGGAAATATGAGTAGCTCTTAGCAAAAAAGACAAATTGGGTCATAACAATACATGAACAGTAAACTTTTTTATAGACCCCAAATTTGTCTTTTTTTGCCAAGAGCTACTCAGATGTCCAAATGGTCTGAAATTTGAAGCACACCTCGCGCATCAAATTATCTACCATGCAAAACAAATTGGAATCGTTTGAATTCTAGTATTTGTTTTGATTTTTTTTTCTTCATCGCAGGTGCAGATGAGTCTGGGCACAGAATCGCTGCTCTCGAGTTGGTTCCTCCTATTTTACATGTTTTTGTCCTACTAGATCTGAAATAACTTGAAGTGACAATTTGAACCATGAACTGTAAAATATTTATCTCCGTTGATTGATCCCCTTGTCAAGCATATGCTCATTTGCTGGGTGTGAGTCTTGGTGACGCGAATTTGATAATTTTGTGTAGTTTTAGCTGTCGATCCAAAGCATGACATGCTGATGGGAGGCCTGCATCAAAACTAGAGGAGCTGGGCCTTGAATTATTTCGGACGTGTTTAGATCAATATTTTTTAGTTGATGGTGGTGCACTATAGTATAGCACTTTTCTTTTTGAACCTACAGTTTGCAAGGAACAAATGTTCTCACCATTGTTATATAGTAGTAGAAAATTGGCATGTCCCCAGTACATAATTCCAACTTTTAAAATACGAAAACAGCATAAGCGAGTTATAGCATAAGCCCAACAGATCCAATATGCACCCACAACGTTAACTTACAACACAACATTTCCCTCCAGAGGGCAACTACTCGTACGAGATCTGTACTTTAACTACACCATGGTGCACGTTGCAAATGGATTTTTCATACTGGTCGCGGTCGAAGGTAAGATCACCTTGGAAGGAGATGGTATGACTACCATCAGGATCATGCTCAGGATTAGTAGAGACGTGAAGGCTCAACTTGATTATCAAGAGCGGATCTAAGTATATCGGAACAGCTGCCCAAGACCGTAACAGTGGAAGCCTGCCGCCAACAACCTCTGCTTTGTTCCCTTCTTCACAATAAAAGAGCATGGCATTCTTGTCGTCGTAGAATTGATGGTGTGCAGTGATTTCGCCGTAGACATAATAGATGGTGCCACCCGTGCTAGAGCCAGCACCAGCTATCAAATCAAGGGTGACAAACACCCTTGCTTGTATAGCACAGTAGAGCGGCACAAAAGCCACGTCTATTCTGCGGCCACAAGCTGTCAGGATGGTGCGGGTTATAACTTCGTTGCACGCGTACGGGTTTACTCTCAATATCAGGTACCCATCATCAATTCCATCATCTCCGTCTGGGATTTCAATTTTAATTTGAAAGGCATCCTCAATGGCCTTGCCTTGTGCACGGAGTAACAAATTTCCCTGTGTATATATTGACAACGGGATAAAACACGATTCAAAAGGAGATACATAAAACAAATACTCCCTCTGTCCCAAATTAACTGACTCAGATTTGTCTAGATACGGATGTACCTAGACAATAAAACGTGCTTAGATACATCCATGTCTAGACAAATCCGAGTCAGTTAATTTAGGACCGAGGGAGTAATAAAAAATATTAGTACATGAATGCATAGGCAATACCTGAGAATCCACATTACGTTGTTGTTGTTGACCTTTCGGCGACGAGAAGTAGTAGGCAGAACGATCGTTGAAGGCAGCGAAGGTGCCCGTAAAGGGAAAGCGGGGACGCACAGACAACAGTTCCACCAGGTCCCGGGAAAAACAGTAAGCCGCATCTACATTAGGGCTATCTCCACCATAGTAAATTGCGAGACTCGGCAGAGGCCAATCTGGATCAACTTCTTCGCCGTCGGAGTCATGAAAGTTTCTGCGGTCATTATCGTCGGCGGCTTGTAGGTAATACTCAGCCTGTAGGTTGATGTAATAATCATAATAATCGGCGTCAGCAGATTCTTTTTGTCCCGTTCGCTCCTCAGCAGTATTGACAGTTTCTCTTTCCGTCCCCATTGCACTTTCCCGTCCTCTTCCCATTCCTCTATTACAGAAAAGTCGTTGAACAGCGTCGAGAGCGTAATGAATAACTCTAAGGGGCTCAGAGATGCAAGCCTGTTTCAGTAGAGGATCGAGAATTGTAGATAATTAAGAAATAAAATATAATAGGGAAACGTTGGTGATGGGCACGCTGGCCGAAGATTGCGCCGGACTCACGCTGACTGTTCGATTAAACCCAATCGAACACGCACGACGCAGCCCGTGCAAGGCTTTTCCACGCGTCCTTGCTGGCCCACCTTGCTGGCCCACGTGCCATGGGCCCCACGCACACACGCGCGACGGTGGGGAACAGATAAGATTTCACTGTGGTTGCCTTCTCTCGTTCATCTTGGTTCATAGGATAGGAATTACATAGGAATAAGAAAAATATAGGAAATGAGGTGCATACATCCTAAATCCTATGAAGTGCTCGACCATAGGAAAAGAAAATTGAATGCCGTTTGGTTCACAGGATGGGAACACACATAGGAAACATAAAGAAATAATATTTTAATTTGAAGCAACTAGCCGTTACACACATGGCTGTAGGCATCTCTCCTCTATATATATGAACCGATTATGGAGATCAAAATACACAGCATACGCATATATCTCATCTTCTGTTTGTGGTTAGCTAACCAAAGAAGGACCCCCTCCAACAGCTTCTAGCACGGACAGCAACCACTGTCCTGATGGTGACCAATATTTGGATGTGGTATTGTAGTCCTTTGACTGAATTCAGGGTCATCAAGTCCTTGACTTCCGAAGTCTATCATCCTGCCTTGATCACCCATCTGAAGAAACTAAATTGTACTATTAGTGGGGCAAGAAATTAATTATTAAGACAAATAATGGGACTAGTGAGATGGTAAAATATGTATTGTTACTTGTTACATTATTAAGATGTACTCCCTCTGTAAACTAATATAAGAGCGTTTAGATCACTACTTTAGTAATCTAAACGTTTTTATATTAGTTTACAGAGGGAGTATAGGTTATATATGCAGCGAGTAGCAATGGGATTATGTATGGGTCAGAAGCAATATTTCCACGGGCAAATGGCAGCTCACAGTGAGTTAAAGTTAGTCTTGCCCAGGTTCCACTCACGGGCTGGCTCCGGCATTGTTCTTTACAATTCACTGCAGATTGGGCAACGTGATGCTGATTCTAATTAGAGCGTCTAATTTTTTAGGCCCTTTCCTCAAAGAAAAAGATTAAGGATTGGGGCTGGACTAGGGAATCAAATACGGGGAATTTCTATGGGCATCTCGTACACCAAACTATACTGGATTAATTCTCCAGATCTGAATACGAGAAGAGAAAGCAAGATGGATCCATACCTGAAGAGATCTGCGGCAGATGGATGCCGCTGGAGCTTGAAGGCCGGCTGGTCGGCGGTAGATGCTCTCCAGCTTGCCGATGGTTGCTGCTCGCCGTCCGGATGTGGCCGCGTCGCTCGGCCATCTGCTGCCGTCCTCGCCGCCGATCGGTCTTCAAGTAGGAGCTGTGGCGTTCTGTGTCAGACGAGGGGTTGGATGGATATGGTTCGGTTTTGTTTCTTTTCCCCCCTCTCTCTATTTCTACGCGGGTGAGCGGCGGGAGCGAGCAAAAAAAAATGCGAGGAAACACTAGTAGAAAACAAGACTTTGGTCACAGGACAATATTAACATTAGTCCCAGTTCAGTCACGAACCGGGACTAATGTGAGCATTGGTCCCGGTTCGTGCGGCTAAGGCATTAGTCCCGGTTCACCTGAGCCCTTTAGTCCCGGTTTGAGACACGAACCGGGACTAAAGGGTGACATGCCCTTTAGTCCCGGTTCGTGTCTCAAACCGGTACTAAAGGTCCCATTTTCAAACTCTACCCCCCCCTGGATCGCCTTTTCGGTTTTGTAAAAAGCAAAAGAAAATGATAAAAACTTCAAAAATTAAAATCCTTCGAGATGTAGTTATGTTACTACATCTACTAGTTAGGAAAATTTAAAAACTTAAATTTAGACATGTTTTGCAAAAAGTGTAGGGAAAATGTAAAACGGCTATAACTTTTGCATACGATGTCAGAAAAAAACATAAAATATATCAAAATGTTCAGCACGAAAATCCGCATCCGATTTTGACGGCCTACGGCCTGTTTGCAAAATTTTAGAATCCTCAAATTCTAAAAGAAAAAAAGTTATGCTCAAATTTCTTTTTTTTGAATTTTTGTTAAATCTGGTCAAACTATGGTCAAACTACTTATTCAAGAAGTATTAGTGTTACTAAATAATTATTCAAGAATATTAGTGTTACTAAATAATTATTTCAGTTTTTTTGAATTTTGGTCAAATCTGGTCAAACTGTGGTCAAACAATGGTCAAACTAATTATTCAAGAAATATTAGTGTTAGTAAATAATTATTTCAGTTTTTTTGAATTTTGGCCAAATCTGGTCAAACTACTTATTCAAGAAATATTAGTGTTAATAAATAATTATTGTTTTTTAGAACAATAGTTTCAAACTCAAACAGTGAAATGTGTGACTTCATGCTCAAGCTAAATTCCTGAGGGTTAATAGGATTGACATCTTACTATTGTCAGGAAAACAATAAGTGCAGACTTGGAAATGAGGGAGAATAGAATCCGGAAGTTAAGCGTGCTCAGGCTGGAGTAGTGAGAGGATGGGTGACCGTCCGGGAAGTTAGATGATTTGAAATGATGAGGGGTGATTAGAGATTAGAGGTTAAAATAATTTAGAAATTTGAAAATAAAAAAATTCAAAAAAATTCAAAAAAAATCGTAAAATTGCCTTTAGTACCGGTTGGTGTTACCAACCGGGACTAAAGGTGGACCTCCAGGCAGCGGCCACGTGGAGGGCCTTTAGTCCCGGTTCGTGTAAGAACCGGGACTAAAGGGGGAGGCTTTAGTAACGACCCTTTAGCCCCGGTTCCCGAACCGGGACTAAAGGCCCTTATGAACCGGGACTAAAGGCCCTTTTTTCTACTAGTGGAATAGCTGCCGACACGCGCGTCGTTCGCGCCAGGAAGTTTTCCAAGAGGTCGGGCCTCTTTTTTGTTTTCCTGTGAAATGTGAAGGAAAGGAAGAAATCCTGTACAGGAATAGGATGCCATTCCTTTAAACCAAAGGCATCTAAAGGATTTTTTCTTATAAAAACCCTATCCTTTAAAATTCCTCTAAAAATCCTGTGAACCAAAGGAGGCCTTATCTTCTTTATCTCTCCAACTACTCGTTTCTGGTGGTCGCCGCCGACGTGGCGAGCTTGTCGTCATGGCCGCCGGCGACTCAATGCGCCTCGTGTGGATTAACGGCGCGGGATGCACCCCCTCTCCATGGCCGCTCGCAGCCACGGGCGCACTCGTCGCCTTGTCCGCCTCCGCCAGCAGCTGGATGTGCGCCCTCTCCATGGCCGCCGCAGCCAGGGTGCGCCAGTCGCCATGGCCAAGCTGCAACCGGCCACGGGGGCGGCGAGTTTGTGCTGGAACCGAGGGGATTTGCTAGAACCAGGTATTTTTTTGCTGGATCCACCTTTTTATTTTGCTACAACCCTTTTCATTTTTTGCTACCATCCCCATTCGATTTTTATGAACATCTTTGTTTTTTGCTGGAACCGGTGCCCTGATTTGCTACAACCAGCTGTTGTACATGCTACAAGGTCGATGCCTCGCCGGAGGAAGCTACATCCAGCGGTGAAGAGTGTTGCATCCAACGCCGTTCGAAGTCGGGAGCTGCAAGCGTGCACGTGGGAGCTGCGACCGACTACTAGGGGAGCTGCAAGAGGGGAGGCCATTTTTTGTGGATGTGTTTTCGTTTTGCCGAACCAATTTTGTTTTTGTTGGAACCCATGTATTTTTTTGCTGGAACCGAGATTTTTTTTTGCTTTAACGATTGCAGAGCTCTTAAATGCTCATGTCGTTTTTTGCTGGAACCTAAGTTTGTTTGTGCCGGAAGCGTTTCTGATTTTGCTTCAACCGACCACTGGACTTTGACCCGCGGAGAAGATTTTTGTTGGAAGATTTTTGGTGCTTCCATTTTTTGCTGCTTGGCACTCTGACCCCGGCGGGCGGGAGACGCAGAGATGCTACAAGTAGCCACCCGAGCGCTATTATCACTTGAAGCTGAATCTAGCAATTTGTTCTGCTACCATCATCTTTTTTTAACTGAAAACAGCTCCTGCTTCCACCATGTTCTGTTTTTGTTGGATCCAGCTGTATTTTTTGCTTCCACCATGACGACGACTGGCAGCAACATGGCGACCGGCGGCTGGCAGTGACGACGGCGACCGGCGGGGAGGGCAGCAACAGGCGAGTGCGTCGGGCGGTGCTTCAAGGCCGGACGCATAGCTCATCCATGGAGGCGCGATGGAATTTTTTTTGTAAAAGAAGAAGCCTGACGAAAGAAGATGAGGGAATCGTACGGCTATGCGTTATTTTATCGGACGATGCTGGTACGACCGGCCCAAAGTTGGGTCGGTGCGCCGGCGCCTAGTAGTGCCCAATATAATACTCCCTGTCCTAAATTAGTTGTCTTGGATTTGTCGTCCGTATCTAGACAAATCTGAGACAACTAATTCAGGACCGTAGTAATCAATTTAATAAACAGTAATGCTTCCATCGAGCTACATCGATGCGTCAAAAAACTATTTGGTCTAGCTACCAGGCTCATAATCAAAAGGGCGGATACAGATGTCCTAATACCTGCAGATCGCACAAGATGGTCCAAGAAGATGCTCTTTCGGGCCTCCCTCTGGCGGGCAACCCTCTGCAGCATACTTCTCACAGAGTTGGCTAGGTCGGCGGCGGCTCTTGGCAGGTTATCAAACCCTAGATCGACCTTACGGTGCTGGCCGTCCTTATCCATCCTCTTTATGGGCTCCTTGACTTTATCCATCTACAACATCTATCCATTAGCAAGAATTTGAAGTAGCAACTAGTACCAAGCACCAGCATCACAGAACAAAAAATGATCGAAAATTCTCACATACACAACGCCAGTGACAGTACAAAAAAAGTTGCTCATATTAATACCATGCATCCATCAAACAAGCTAATAGCAAACAGCAGCATCATGGTTGGTTCGAACAGAGAGATGAAAGTGGCACCATACTAATACCATTCATCCATCAATTCACAGTAAGCAGCAAGAATTCATCCAGCCATCCATTCACAGTAATTAAGCAGCACAAATTTCTTAAATGCATCACACAGAGAAGAGATGAAAAGAGAGGAGGTGATGCTCACTTGTGAACTGCTCGAAGCAGTCCACCGGCAATGGTTGGATCGAAGGAGAGGAGTGGCCAGCGGCGTCAGGTGGCCAGGTGGGCGGCTTTGTGCGAGTTGGCTTTTTGTGCGAGGCTTGGAGTAGGTCGTAATTACCTGCTCCGATTTTATTTTTTTATTAAGTGGGTCTTTATTCAAACTCAACAATGTTCGGAATACAAATAATGTCTGATAATAACCCTAACCACATATGGCGACCAACCGGCAGCGAAACTGCGGCCTTAACTAAAGAATGAACTTCATAGCTACACTAGTAGGAAAAGGGGCTTTTACCCCGGTTGGTAAGGGCCTTTTGTCCCGGTTTTCGAACCGGGACTAAAGGGTCGTTACTAAAGCCCTAACCCTTTAGTCCCGGTTCTTACACGAACCGGGACAGAAGGTCCTCCACGTGGCCGCTGCTGCCAGCCCAGGCAAGGGGGCCTTTGGTCCCGGTTGGTGCCACCAACCGGGACCAATAGGCAGGGCCTCTTGTCCCGGTTGGTGTCACTAACCGGGACCAATAGGCATCCACGCGTCAGCATTTCAGGGGCTGGATTTTTATTTTCTTTTGAAAGGGGGGGGGTTGGGGGGTTAATTTAGGTGTTTCATATATTGTGTTAGCTAGCTAATTAATAGAGAGAAGTGTCCTCTCTTATCTCCGTGCTTGGTCGACGCTACGTACTATATACGTATGGAGAGGACTAGACACGCTAGCTAGTAATCAAATGAAGGAAACAGAAGATCGTCATGAACATATGCATACAGAGAGAAGTGATATCGACCACCTCTCCTTCTCCGAGAGATTGGTCGAACAACAAGTTCTCGTATATCTATCCGACACTACCGGCTACATATATACAATAATTATCTCTTACAATACAATCTCCTAATTAAATTGTAAGAACACAGGGTCCACATAGTATTCTCCGTTTTCAGCGATCACGTGGTCAAGGAAGAATGCCGCCAATTCCTCTTGAATTCCTCGCATACGATCTGGTGCTAGGAGTTCATCCCGCTTCCGAAACATCTAATTTGAAGAAGGGGGTCAATACATATATATATATATGAATAAATGAAACTCAACACAAATGATGGTAATAAAATAAAATTGTGAATATTATTGCTTACGCACTTCATATTGTTCTTCAGAGTAGCCCCGCTCACAGGTCGTGTAGCGGATGGACTCGCAAACGTAGTATCCACAGTAATTATTCCCGGGTTCCTGCCACAACCACTTTACAAGAAATAGAGGTCAATCAAACTGATAAGCAAGCATGCTAAATGGTATTGATGAAACTAGCGCTTGAATCACTAGGAGATGCGCGGAACATGCTACTATAGTACTTACTTTCGGGTGTTTAAATTGCAGCTTCTTCGGCAGTCCCGGAGCTTTTGTGGTGAATTTTCTCCAAACCCTGCCAGACAAAGAAAACAATTACTTGATATCAGGAAATGAACAAAGTTGCTGATATGGTGGATAATGATCGATTTAACTTACTTCTCGAGCATTTGAGTCATGTTCGCATAGTCCTGGGGATCTTTTCGTCTCGAGTCTAAGACGGTTACTACTCCCTGCTCAAGCTTAATCTCTAGGAGAATATAGTGGAAGCTGCGCATGCATGCATAAGTCATCAATTACATTACCATAACCTGGACTAATAAGGGAAACCGAATATGCACAAGACAGTAACACTCACTTGAAGTTGTAAGGAAAGAGTATTATATCTTTGTTTTGATTTAATACCAACGATCGTAGCAAGTTGGCCTCGGCTTCTTTGGGATGTTTTTCAACCGTATATGCATCTATGAGATTTGTGTTAATGAACCCAATATCACCGATTTGTCTTTTCTTCAATTCGGCGATCTTCAATCTGCATAATATAGTGAGGATAATTATAAATACATGCAATGAAAGAGCTGACCTATATAGAGAGACTTAATGACAGAAGTAGTACTACTTACAGACAGTAGCAAGTGATCGTTGTTTTATCGAGGGCCTTTTGATTGTAAAACTGGAAGAAATCCTCAAATGGAACATTCAGCAGTTCAATTCCAACGAGGTCATGCTCCGGTTTAACTCTCAGCGTCAAAGTACTCATCCCATCAGACTCTCTGCAGGTTTTCATGTACCAATCATGTAATCTTCGCATCATCGTTGTTAGAGATCTTTCATCTTTGACGAGAGGCTTCCCGTAATGGTATTTGTGTTCGTCCACCTCCATGATTTCATAATGTACATCGTCGGGCAGGTAATCTCCAAGATTGCTATAACCGGGCACCATCCTCGGATCATTAGCGACGATGTCTTTTGACACCTTGAGCGGGGGGCACGATTGGTTCGCTTGTTCGCCGAGCTGGGCAATTTTTTTCCCAGCTCGTCGTTCTTTTAACCTTTGATCACTGACAGTACTTCCCGACCGCTCCGCTTCGGCATATGTCTTTGCAAGAATGCGCTCATAGTTGCCTCTCGGCGGAGACTTTGGTGGTTTTGTCAGGGCAGCCAGAGTGCGCTTTGCTTTCACCGGATCTACCTTCTCCTCCGGAGGTGGATGTTTCTTTGCTTTCACCCCTTCAAAGAAGTTTGTCACTTCGGCTCGCACGATCTTCCTGGTTTCCTCCTCGGTCCTCTCGTATGGTAACTTCTCTGGAGTCTTCAGAGAAGGACCGAATCTGTATTGCCTCCCGCCTCTGGCAGCTGTACTGCTAGACGCCGGCAGAGCAGACGGAGCGGCTGCGGCTGTCTTCTTTCCTTGCTTACGAGGCGGAGGAGAAGGACTACGACGCGCCGGAGCAGCCGCAGCGGCGGCGGGTCTCTTCCGCCCTTGCTGACGAGGCGGAGAAGGAGGAGGCTGGCTGCTCTGGCGCGCCGGCGCAGGCGGAGAAGGAGGCGGAGTGCCGCCACGCGCCGGAGAAGGAGGCTGAGTGCCCTGATCACTCGCCGGAGGAGGAGGCGGAGTGCCGCCACGCGCCGGAGAAGGAGGCTGAGTGCCCTGATCACTCGCCGGAGGAGGAGGCGGAGGAGGAGGCGGACTGCCCTTACTCGCCGGAGCCGTCCAGTTCGGAAGGTTGATGAGCTCCTTCCGCCATAGGCACGGAGTCTTCAGAGCTAAACCCAGCCGAGTCTCCCCTTCACCGGTAGGGTGGTCAAGCTGGAGGTCCTCAAATCCCTCCGTTATTTCATCCACCATCACCCTAGCATATCCTTCTGGAATCGGCCGGCAATGGTAGGTTGCGCCGGGTTCAGGAGGTAAAACAGAGCCAACAGCCGCCTTGACTTTGAAGTTCTGCCATTGCGCCATAAGGTGGCAATGTTGAGACTCCGTGATAGCATCCACGGGGTAGCTAGCAGGAGCCGTCAAGACATGCTCCAGCTGAAGCAGCTCGGTGGAAGCCACGCTGCTTCTCCGCTGAGATGGCGGGGTAGCTTCGGGGGTAGTTTCGGCATGTCGATTGCTGTCTCGTTCCTCTAGCGCTTGAACCCTTTCGTGCAGCTTCTGAATTTGGGTCTGCTCCATTTTTTTCCTCCTCTCCTGGCTTTTGTAACCGCCTGCGTCCGGAAAACCAGCCTTCCACGGAACGGAGCCTGGCGTGCCTCGTGTCCGTCCAGGGTGCTCAGGATTCCCGAGGGCCATTGTGAGCTCGTCGTTCTCTCTGTCTGGAACGAACGTCCCTTCCTGCGCTGCATCGATATATTGCTGAATCTTCTTGACTGGTATTCTCAAAAGCTCGTTCGTCCAAACGCACCTCCCTGATACAGGGTCCAAGGTTCCGCCAGCCCCGAAGAACCAAGTCCGGCAACGGTCTGTCCAGTTCATTGTCTGTGGTTCGATCCCTTTTTCAAGCAGATCATTCTCAGCCTTGGCCCACTTAGGCCGGGCTTTGAGGTAGCCACCTGACCCCGTGCGATGGTGAAGCTTCTTCTTCGCAGCATTCTTCTTGTTTGTCGCTGACATCTTCTTACTCTTTTCCGATGTCTTGTGGGCCACAAATGCGGGCCAGTGATCTCTGATCTTCTCATACCGGCCGATGAATTCGGGTGTCTCTTCTTTGTCGACAAACGTTTTCAGCTCATTCTTCCACCTCCTGAATAGGTCTGCCATCTTCTTAAGAGCATGAGACTTGATTAATTGCTCTTTAACTGGCTTCTCCGGATCCTCCTCTGGCGGTAGGGTGAAATTTGCCTTCAGCTCAGTCCAAAGATCATCTTTCTGCATATCATTGACATAAGACACCTCAGGGTCTTCCTTCTTAGGCTTATACCATTGGTGGATGCTGATCGGGATCTTGTCCCTAACTAGAACCCCGCACTGAGCAGCAAATGCATCCTTTGTCCGGATGGGTTCAATCGGTTGGCCGTCGCGCGCGATTGCTGTGATCTCAAACCTTTCATCCGAGCGCAACTTTCTCTTCGGGCCTCGTCTCTTTACCGCAGTTGTGCTCGATCCGGAGGGTTAAAAAGAAGAAAGACGAGTGTTAATTAATATGTGTACATACCAAAACAATGAATGCATCAATTAGCTAGTCAGCAAAGGCTTAACTAATATATTTACCTGGCCGGACTCTGTTCGGTCACCGGAGCCGTCACCACGGGCTCCTTCTTGCACCAGCATTGGGTCACCGGAGCCATCATAATCATGTCTTTCCTCCTCCACTCTTCGATCACCGTAGCCTGCTTCTTCACCCTGTTCTTCCAGACCATCATTGTCGTTAAGATACGACAAGATATCACCTCCGGCTAAGATTATGTCCCCCAACACCTCTTCTGCTTGCTCGTCTCGTCCGTGCTCCATTGTTTCTGCAAATATTACAACATGGCAATTATTACACAAACATGACAGTAGGTGGTTAGTGCAAACGTAGACCTAGCTTATTTCGTGTTTGGGGTGGCCTCAGCAACGCTTCAAGGGTAGGGGCGCGGCGGGAGGGGGTAGGAGACCGACATCGTTTTTTTTCTACGGTTTGGGTGTGATCGAGAGTTTTGGTCGAGCGAGAGGGCCGGGGGGTGCTCCCGTGGTATAAGTTATCACGGTCGAGAGGGGGTATAAATATCGACCGTCCATCATGTCGAAGTTATCTGGGAGGGAGTTATATATATCGACAACGACGACATACATACATGGGAAAATAATGTTATCGGGGAGGGGGTATATCGACCCCCCCCCACGTGTTGAAATTATCGGGAGGGGGTTATATCGACAACGACAATGAACGTACATGGGAAAATAATATTATCGGGGACGGGGTATATCGACTCCCCCTCGTGTTGAAGTTATCGGGAGAGGGGTATATCGAAGACGACAGACCCGATAAAACATAAGAAAACGAAGAAGAAACAATAAGAGGAGAAGAAGAAAAGGAATAGAGGAGAAGATCGAAGAAAAAAAAGAAGAAAAAAAAGAGGAGAAGAAGAAAGGAATAGAGGAGAGAAGAAGAAATTCTATTTTTTCTTCTTCTCTTCTATTCCTTTCTTCTTCTCCTCTTCTTTTTCTTCTTTTTTCCTCTTCTTATTTATTTCTCCTCTTCTTCCTCTCCTCTTCTTCTCCTTTCTTCCTCTTCTTATTTTCCTTTTTCCTCTCATTCATAAAAAAATGTTCAAATAGAAAATTTCGAAAAAAAGTAAAGGTTTTGCCTAATGCATTGTTCATATGAATATACAAACATTTGCATATTCTACAATAATTAATATCACCAAAAAAATCTATGAACAGAAAAAAATCCTAACTTTTCTAAAAATTTATCTTTTGCATATATACATGAACATATATATACACAGAGAACATATATACATACATATACACAGAGAAAATGCAAAAAAAAGATCTAAAAAAAGGACATATAAACAGATATACACACATACATATACTCATACATATACATATAATTAAGCATATAAATGTGCAGAAAAAACATGGAGGAATTAGGGGGCAGTGCCGGCCCTGACCAAGGCGATGGCGGCGCGTCGGGGCAGGGGCAGAGGCGACGGCGGCGTGGTCGGGGCAGGGGCAGAGGCGTCGGCGGCGAAGGGCGGGCAGGGCGACGGCGGCGAAGGCGGGGCAGGGCGACGGCGACGACGGGGACGGGCCGGGGCGGCGCGTGTCGGGGCAGGGGCGCGGCTGACGGCGAGGGCGCGGGCAACGGCGACGGCGACGACGGGCACGGGCGACGGCGACGGCGACGGCGGGGGCGGCGGGCGGCGTCGTCGGGGCGGCAACTGCTAGGTAACTCTGAAAATTTCCTAAGTGTGAACTTATATAGCAAAGCCTTTAGTCCCGGTTCGTGGCACCAATCGGGACTAAAGGTAGGCATTAGTCCCGGTTCGTGGCACCAATCGGGACTAAAGGTAGGCATTAGTCCCGGTTGGTGCCACCAACCGGGACCAAAGCCCTCTTTTCAGCAGCGCAAAGGGCAGGAAGCGGCGGCCTTTGGTCCCGGTTGGTGGCACCAACCGGGACTAAAGGGGGGGCATTGGTCCCGGTTGGTGCCACGAACCGGTACCAATGCACCCCTTTAGTCCCGGTTGGTGCCACCAACCGGGACCAAAGGCCTCTTGCTGCCCGCGTCGCGGCCAAAAGTTTAGTCCCACCTCGCTAGTTGAGAAGGGCTCGGAGTGGTTTATAAGCCCCGCTGCGGCTGCTGTCTCGAACTCCTCACTATAGCAGGCTTCTGGGCCTAACTTTGGCGCGCTGCCCGTTGAACCCTCTAGCCCTTCTGGGCCTGTATTTGCAAACCCGAGGGTTGGAGGGTCCAGCGGACAGCGCCCCAACAATTTTTTTTTGCTGTTTTTAGTTTTTTTGTTTTCTTTTTTGCTTTATTTATTTTGTTCTGTTTCTACTTACAACAAAAAACTTATTTATTTTATTTTATTTTATTTCTAATTACTTATTTATTTTACTTTATGATAATTATTTTTGCTATTAAAGTTTCTATCAAAAAAAGTTCTTTATGAAAATTCTTTTTGCTGTATTTAGTTTTTTTGTTTTCTTTTTTGCTTTATTTATTTTGTTTTGTTTCTACTTACAACAAAAAACTTATTTATTTTATTTTATTTTGTTTCTAATTACTTATTTATTTTACTTTATGATAATTCTTTTGCTATTAAAGTTTCTATCAAAAAAAGTTCTTTATGAAAATTCTTTTTTCTTTTAATGATTTTGAACAGAAAATACTTCGATAATTTTAGTTGCATCAATTTTATACGATTTTAGTTTCAATAATATTAGAGGTTTCTTATAATGTTTTGAACAGAAAATACTTTGTTAATTTTAGTTTCATAAATTTTATTAAAGTTTATTTTATTTTGTCGGAACACAAGAACTCCTCTGAGACGTGTTTCCAACCAACTGCTGAAAGTCCTGATGTGTTCACATGTAATCCAGTCGTCACACTGCTCCGGGTGTTTGGAGCGCAGACTGTTCTTGTGTTCATCGACATACGGGGTCACCAAGGTAGAGTTATGTAGAACTGTGTAGTGTGCTTGAGACCAAGAATATCCGTCCTTGCATATTATTGAGTCCCCTCCAAGCGTGCCTTTTCCAGCCAGTCTCCCCTCATACCGCGACTTAGGGAGACCTATCTTTTTAAGGCAGGAATGAAGTCAACACAAAACCCAATGACATCCTCTGTTTGATGGCCCATGGAGATGCTTCTTTCTGGCCTAGCGCGGTTACGGACATATTTCTTTAGGGCTCCCATGAACCTCTCAAAGGGGAACATATTGTGTGGAAATACGGGCCCCAGAATGACAATCTCGTCGACTAGATGAACTAGGACGTGCGTCATGATATTGAAGAAGGATGATGGGAACACCAGCTCGAAGCTAACAAGACATTGCGCCACATCACTCCTTAGCCTTGGTATGATTTCTGGATCGATCACCTTTTGAATCGATCACCTTCTGAGAGATTGCATTGAGGAATGCACATAGCTTCACAATGGCTAATCGGACGTTTTCCGGTAGAAGCCCCCTCAATGCAACCGGAAGCAGTTGCATCATAATCACGTGGCAGTCATGAGACTTTAGGTTCTCGAACTTTTTCTCTGGCATATTTATTATTCCCTTTATATTCGACGAGAAGCCAGTCGGGACCTTCATACTGAGCAGGCATTCAAAGAAGATTTCTTTCTCTTCTTTCGTAAGAGTGTAGCTGGCACGACCTTCATACTGCTTCGGAGGCATGCCGTCTTTTTCGTGCAAACGTTGCAGGTCCTCCGTGCCTCAGGTGTATCTTTTGTCTTCCCATACACGCCCAAGAAACCTAGCAGGTTCACGCAAAGGTTCTTCGTCACGTGCATCACGTCGATTGAAGAGCGGACCTCTAGCTGTTTCTAGTAGGGTAGGTCCCAAAATATAGATTTCTTCTTCCACATGGGTGCCTGTCCCTCAGCGTCATTCAGAACAGCTAGTCCGCCGGAACCCTTTCCAAAGATTACGTGTAAATCATTGACCATAGCAAGTACGTGATCACCGGTACGCATGGTGGGCTTCTTCCGGTGATCTGCCTCGCCTTTGAAATGCTTGCCTTTCTTTCGACATTGATGGTTGGTCGGAAGAAATCGACGATGGCCCAGGTACACATTCTTCCTGCATTTGTCCAGGTATATACTTTCAGTGTCATCTAAACAGTGCTTGCATGCGTGGTATCGCTTGTTTGTCTGTCCTGAAAGGTTACTGAGAGCGGGCTAATCGTTGATGGTTACAAACAGCAACGCGTGCAGGTTAAATTCCTCCTGTTTGTGCTCATCCCACGTACGTACACCGTTTCCATTCCACAGCTGTAAAAGTTCTTCAACTAATGGCCTTAGGTACACATCAATGTCGTTGCTGGGTTGCTTAGGGCCTTGGGTGAGAACTGGCATCATAATGAACTTCCGCTTCATGCACATCCAAGGAGGAAGGTTATACATACATAGAGTCACGGGCCAGGTGTTGTGATTGCTGCTCTGCTCCCCAAAAGGATTAATGCCATCCGCGCTTAAACCAAACCATACGTTCCTTGGGTCAGCTGCAAACTCAGCCCAGTAATTTCTCTCGATTTTTCTCCACTGCGACCCGTCAGCGGGTGCTCTCAACTTCCCGTCTTTCTTACGGTCCTCACTGTGCCATCGCATGAACTTGGCATGCTCTTCGTTTCTAAACAGACGTTTCAACCGTGGTATTATAGAAGCATACCACATCACCTTCGCAGGAACCCTCTTCCTGGGGGGCTCGCCGTCAACATCACCAAGGTCATCTCGTCTGATCTTATACCGCAATGCACCGCATACCGGGCATGCGTTCAGATCCTTGTACGCACCGCGGTAGAGGATGCAGTCATTAGGGCATGCATGTATCTTCTGCACCTCCAATCCTAGAGGGCATACGACCTTCTTTGCTGCGTATGTACTGTTGGGCAATTCGTTATCCTTTGGAAGCTTCTTCTTCAATATTTTCAATAGCTTCTCAAATCCTTTGCCAGGCACAACATTCTCTGCCTTCCACTGCAGCAATTCCAGTACGGTACCGAGCTTTGTGTTGCCATCTTCGCAATTGGGGTACAACCCTTTTTTGTGATCCTCTAACATGCGATCGAACTTCAGCTTCTCCTTTTGACTTTCGCATTGCGTCCTGGCATCGACAATGACCCAGCGGAGATCATCATCATCGGGCACTGGTTCCTCTTGATCTTCAGCAGCTTCCCCCCTTGCAGCATCATTGGGCACATCGTCTGGTTCCTCTTGATCTTCAGCAGCTTCCCCCGTTGCAGCATCACCGTATTCAGGGGGCACATAGTTGTCATCGTCCTCTTCTTCTTCGCCGTCTTCCATCATAACCCCTATTTCTCCGTGCCTCGTCCAAACATTATAGTGTGGCATGAAACCTTGTAAAGCAGGTGGGTGTGAAGGATTTTCCAGTCAGAGTAAGACTTCGTATTCCCACATATAGGGCATGGACAACACATAAAACCATTCTGCTTGTTTGCCTCAGCCACTTCGAGAAAATCATGCACGCCCTTAATGTACTCGGAGGTGTGTCTGTCACCGTACATCCATTGCCGGTTCATCTGCGTGCATTATATATAATTAAGTGTGTCAAAAACCATTACAGAACATCACGAATAGATAATTAAGTGACCAAATTAATAGAAGTTCATCATCACATTAAAACCAAAGTACATACATAGTTCTCATCTAACAACATATATATAGCTCTCCAGAGCATCTAATTAATTAAACCATACATTGAAACTATGTAAAACATTTCAATGCGAAAACAAATGCGATCATAATCACAACCAAGGTAACAATTGATCCAACGGCATAATTATACCAAGCCTCGGTATGAATGGCATATTTTTTAATCTTTCTAATCTTCAAGCGCATTGCATCCATCTTGATCTTGTGATCATCGACGACATCCGCAACATGCAACTCCAATATCATCTTCTCCTCCTCAATTTTTTTTATTTTTTCCTTCAAGTAATTGTTTTCTTCTTCAACTAAATTTAACCTCTCGACAATAGGGTCGGTTAGAGTTTCCGGTTCAACCACCTCCTAGATAAATAAAATCTATGTCACGTTGGTCGGTATATTTGTCATAAACAATAAATGAACCAAATAGTTATAAAAAGATAATATATACCACATCCGAATCATAGACAGGACGAGGGCCGACGGGGGCGGATACCAAAACCATCGCACTATGTAATAAGAAGGAATAATAAAAGTAACAAAATTAGACAAGTAACTATCTAAAGTAAGAATTTTTTTTCCTTTCAGAAAGAACATAAGAACAAGAGGCTCACCACGGTGGTGCTGGCGACGAGATCGGCACGGGCGATCGACGGCGGTGAAGACGGGGACGGGACGTGACGGACCGCTAAACCTAGACAAATCTCGGGGAAAATGGAGCTCGGAGGTCGAGTTTCGAGAGGAGAAAGATTAACTAGTGTGTCTCAGACATTTCATCGAACACCTCATGTGCATAGGAGGTGAGCTAGAGCACCCAAATGCCCTCCCCTCGCCGGCCAGAAAAAACAGAGCACTGTGGAGTGCTCTGCTGTGGCGATGGGGTATATATAGGGAACTCTTTGGTCCCGGTTCGTGGCACCAACCGGGACTAAAGGCCTTTGGTCCCGGTTGGTGCCACGAACCGGTACCAATGCCCCCTTTAGTCTCGGTTGGTGGCACCAACCGGGACCAAAGGCCTTGTGCTGCCCCGCGTCAAAAGTTTAGTCCTACCTCGCTAGTTGAGAGGGCTCGAGAGTGGTTTATAAGCGCTGTTGCGCCCACCCTCTCGAGCTCCTCTCAACTGCAGGCTTTCGGGCCTAACCGTTCTCTTTGCCTGTGGGGCCTACTGGGCCTTCTGCGGGCCTGAATTCTGGCCCACGGACGGGTTTGAAGTCGTATTCAGGCCGTGGTGGCCCAGTAGGTGGCATAATTTTTTTCTCTGTTTTTTGTTTTCTCTTTTGCTTTATTTGTTTTGTTTTGTTTCTACTTACAACAAAAAACTTATTTATTTTATTTCTAATTACTTATGTATTTTACTTTAATTATTTTATTTTTATTTATTTTACTGCTGCTATTTTTATTTATTTTATTGATGCTTTTTTATTTAATTTATTAAGGTTTATTTATTTTAGTTACTATAGTTTATTTTATTAAGGTTTATTTATTTTTATTTATTTTATTAAGGTTTGTTTATTTTATTTACTATAAAAAAATGAACATAGATGCGCTTATAGAGGAAATTCAACTTAAATTCATAATAAATTTCTATGAAATTTACTGTGAATTTAGGTCAAATTCCCTGTATAAGGGCATCTATTTCACTTTAAGAGGAGCTCAACAAGGCAGAGAGGGACGGGCTTATAAACTGGTGTGAGCACCCTTCGGTTGGCGAGGTGGGACTAAACACTGGCCGCAACTAGGACCAGCCCTTTAGTCCCGGTTTGTGGTATGAACCGGGACTAAAGGGTGGTGGGTCAGGAGCGTGGCCCATTGGTCCTGGTTTGTCCCACCAACCGGGACCAAAGGGTCCGGACGAACCGGGACCAATGCCCCCACGAGGCCCGGCAGGCCCCTGGCCGCACGAACCGGGACTAATGTGAATATTGCCCTGTGACCAAAGCCCAGTTTTCTACTAGTGCTACATTCTCTATGCTCAAACAAGAAAGAGGCATCTAAGAATTCACTTCGCCTGTGCTTGATTCAGCTAGTACCGTTGCATAAGTTGACGCTGCTCCTTTGTTGATGTTCGTCACGGCCTCAAGGCAGTCCGACCCAATTACTAACCGGTGGGTATTCAGATCCTTAGCTAGAGCCAGTGCTTCATTACAAGCATGCGCCTCCAGAGATGCTGCAACAATGAGGCCATCAAACACAACAGCCGAGGCTCCCAAGAAATAGCCGGAGCTGTCTCTACATATCACTGCTGCTGCACCACGATCCCCATGGCGAGAAAGACCACCATCCACATTAAATTTCGCCATTGTTCCTGCTGGAGGAAACCATTTACGAGCACGTTGAGCTGGCCAGGCATTGAGAGCATTAGGTTGTCGAGCACTAGAGAGCCACCTCGCTCGTCCCATCCTTCTCATCGGTACCAGCAGCCATGGTTCAGCCATGCGAGAGATGCCACACATCGGATCTGGGTAGATCTCTCGTGTGCCCGGAGGGATCCTGCCGCCAGCAAAAGCTGACATAGACTCTAGCATGATCACTAGACGAGATAGTGGACCCTAGCGGGCCCTAGAGGACAAACTGCCTCGGGACGGAAACTGGTAGGACCCACCTGCTCCAATGGGGGTAGCTCTTTTCGTTTCCCTTCTAGTCTGCACAGGGCCATCACTCTAGAATACCAAGGCATCTTTCTTAGTCCATTGCCCGCGAGACGGGCGCTGGTTGGCAGTGGCCACCCCACCCGCCCGAGTTTGATCCCCATCGGTGACGAATTTTCGGGTGTCTCATTGCGCTACAATGCAGCATCACTGTTCATCATGAACACTGTTCATCAATGAACAGTGTAATAATTTTCTCGAGTGCCTCACGACGTCTACGAGCCACAGGTGAGGATAACGTGCCTGTTGTACCTGGAGTCGCGAACTT
Organism: Triticum aestivum; assembly: GCF_018294505.1. Classification (NCBI taxonomy): domain Eukaryota; kingdom Viridiplantae; phylum Streptophyta; class Magnoliopsida; order Poales; family Poaceae; genus Triticum; species Triticum aestivum. The sequence continues at coordinate 43,174,944 of NC_057814.1, read as the reverse complement.
CAAAAGTCTCACTAGACGTATTACGGATATAGGATGTAGGTGTGTGTGTGAGTGTGCGTCCGAATAGATGCTACAACATGTATACTCAGTTGAGCCAAAAAAAAGAGAGTTTGAGACGGTAACCTCGCCGCAAAACATGGTGCACGATACAGTTTGAGAGGGACTCGTCCTTGGAGTTGCGGCATCGTCTAGATTCAGTCAGTCAAACCGAGACCACGTGTATGACGCCCACGAGCGTCAAACGAGCTTTCGCAAAGTTTCCAGACATGGGCGATCCTAATAGCCTAGCCCATCCTGTGGCGCCATAAAGCGACCAAATAATCCTCAAAGAATGCGCTACTGGGAATCAAACTCGCAGAAAACTTGATGTTCCTTAAGCGATTTTTAGGCAGAGCAAAAATCTAGGAATTAAATGCAGTGGCAGGAATTAAATGCGGTGGTAGGAATTAAATGCGGTGGTAGATTAAAATAAATCCTCAGTTTTCAACCATTTGTTGAAAAAATAGTGAACACTTAAAAAAAGGAATAATATTAGGACTAGTGAACAAAATTTTAAATTCAAACAAAATTTTCAAACGTGAACAATTTATATATATTAAAAAAATTAATATACCTTGAACAATTTAAAATACACCCTAAACATTTTTGTGATATATGCTGAGCAATATTTAAATACACAATGAACATTTTTGTTATATATATTGAATAATATTTAAATACACATTTAACATTTTTTTATACAAGAGGAACAATATTTAAATACACATTGAACAAATTTTTATATACGCTGAATTTTAAAGAAAAATACGCAATGAACTTTTTAAAAAATAGTTTGAAAATTTTCTTAATATAGGGCGAACATTTCCTTAAATATGCAATGAAGATTTTTGTATATAAACACACAATGAACTTATATAATGCACGAAAAAGGAAAAAATATGGAAAGAAGAAGAAGTAAAAGGAAAAAGGAAAAGAAACGAAAAGAAAAGAAATAAGACAGAAACAAAAACAGAAGAATAGAAAGAGAAAGAATCCGAAAAGAGAAGGAAAACAGCGCGACCATGGGTCGGTCCATACTGGAGGCAAACCGTACGTAACCTGTTCTTTCGTGCAAAATAACCCAGAAGAGGCCCATATCGGAGAATATGGGCCGTTTACTCTTCTACAAATCCTTCCATCACCAAATAGCTCCAGCCCATTCTTTTTTATTTCGTTTTGACTATCCAGCCCATTTAGTTTTTCTTATCATGGTCGTCATCACCCTAAGTCCTAACCATCATCGTACTGGAGGAGAACTAGATTAAGGATTATTCCGTTAATAAAAAATAAAGCAAAGGGTTGTTCTGAACGTCAGCGTAAATGAGAGGATAATCCGCCAGACAAAAGGATAAAAATGCGCATTACCCTGACGGTGACGTGACACGTCATCATAGAGGAACGTAGCTTAATGTCTCTACGAATAAATCAGTACAAAGGCGCACACAGCTTATTGCGTCGATGAACTACTACCTCCGTTTCAGTTTACAAGTCCTACGCGTATATCTAGGTTGCCAATTTTATCATCCTAATATAAACTATATAACACAAAAATTATATCGTTTGAAAATATAACATCTAAAGCTTATATTGGTATATTTTTTGTAATATATGACTTGTATTAGGTTGGTCAAATTGACAACCTAAGGGTACGCGCACGCCCTGTAAACTGAGAGAGAGATAGTAATAGAGTAGCGTCTGCATAATAATTGCAAAGGCAGGCGTAGTCGAATTCGCTGAAAAATAATGGAAGTTAAGCTCGGACTCGAGGATGACGGCAGCTTCGCGTAACAGAGCATGCTGCAAGAATTATAGTATTTGGTAATGGAGAACGAAATGCAGCGCTGAGATGGACAGGACAATGAACCTATATATACGAACATATGCAGATTGCTATAATTATGTATGCTAGCCAGCCAATAATATACTTAGCTTTGTCTTGTTTGCAAGCACTTACAAATTGAAGTCAGCCAGTATTCTCTAAATTAAGGCAGAGACCTCCCTGTTGCATCGTTGAACCAGTAGTGTTGTATAATTGCAGAGGCAGGCGGCAGTCATATTCGCTGTCGCCCTCAGCTAGCCCCTCGTATATTTGCTAGGGTTTAAGTGGGATCCATTTTAGTGGGAGTAATAATCAAGTTTAGACCTGAGGAGTTGTTAGGATGATGCCAGCTTGACGCACCAGAACATGCTGCAAAACCTGTTCAGAGAATGGATTTCTTTCTTTTTTTTTGCGAAAATCAGAGGAAGGAAGTTCACACGAGCTAAACATGCAGATTAATTACTGGAATTCCAAAACACTTGGGTAGCCAACGGTATAGCTGTACGGCAGGTTTGACAAACGAGCTGAAGTCGGCATCTATTAGTGCATGCTCGTTGATGGAATTTTCTTTCGTTCTGTATATATATAGCTCCTTTGGCCAAGGAGAGATATATAAACGGGAAGCAGTTTTGGACGGCAGTAGAAAACAGAGGAAGTCGATCGATATTCCGGCCCTGCGATGAGAGGAGTGGTTGATTATTACTACTCGTACGTACTTCGTCGACAGAGTTGCACTCCTCATTGGTTCACCGCGGCAGAGGAGTCGAAGTTTCTCTTGGCCTCACTTTGATTAACTTCGAAGAGGACTGAGCTGCCTAACCCAACCTAACCACAGTGCCCCCACCTCGCTGAAAACTCCACGTACGCATCTCAAGACAACATTTTCTTCCATCCTTGTGCGTCGGGAAAGGGTACAAATTGAAGTCAAAATGGTTTCACCTGAGCAGATTAACTTTCACGCTATTTTTATTACTCCTTCCATCCACTTTTGTAAGACATTTAAAGCCATTTTCGGGGGTGCTGCTTTTCTGCCGGGTACTCTTGCAAAGCAGCAGCAGAATTACCCCCGCAAAAAAAAAAAGTAGCAGTGGAATTACCCGTCAAAAAAAGCGGTAGCAGAATTATCATGGACTTGTTGAACACGAAAGAAAAGAATCCCGGCGTGAACTTAATTCCCAAGTCCATTCTGTATTGCCCCCTCCTCCAAGCAAAGCAAACCCCGGCAAGGCACGTGTCCGGACCACGGATCCGTCGAAACGCTGGCAAGTGGGCCCCACACCGCCCCCTTCACCCCCGCCTACAAGTAGCCGGGCCAGGCCGCCTGCCTCAAGCTGCAACTGCATACATACAGCTAGAAACCAACAGACACGTAAGCTAATTCAAGGTTTTGAGAGCCTAGCATCCATGGCGGCGGCGACGACGATCCAGTCGGTGAAGGCGCGGCAGATCTTCGACAGCCGCGGCAACCCCACCGTCGAGGTACCAAGCCCGATCGATTTACTACCGGTATTTCTTCTGTTGTGAATATGTTCCCCTGTTTCTCTGAATCTAATCAGTGATCTTGGTTCAGGTGGATATTGGGCTCAGCGACGGGAGCTTCGCCAGGGGCGCCGTGCCCAGCGGCGCCTCCACCGGTACGCACCCTACCCTGCCTTCTCCCCCGTTCCGCCATGGCTTCTTTCTTGTAACTTTGTTCGCTTTCCTCAACGCTGGCTTTTATCAACCAGGAATCTACGAGGCCCTGGAGCTGAGGGATGGAGGCTCTGATTACCTCGGCAAAGGTGTTCTCAAGGTCCGCACTTCACCACCCACCATTACCAATCCTTCCAATCTAGCTATTCCACAGTCAATTATCGTATACTGAAGCGAAGCTGATTGGACCGTGCCATCTCTGAATTTCAGGCGGTGAGCAATGTAAACGCCATCATCGGGCCGGCGCTGATCGGGAAGGACCCGACCGAGCAGACCGACATCGACAACTTCATGGTCCAGCAGCTCGACGGGACCTCCAACGAGTGGGGCTGGTGCAAACAGAAGGTAGATATATCATCATCCAACGACTGTTTATACCTCACGTCGGCTATTTAATTTCCACTCTTTATACTGATGATTTCCTTTTCTTTGGACGCGATGAAAAGCTCGGGGCAAACGCGATCCTCGCAGTGTCGCTGGCGGTGTGCAAGGCCGGCGCCATGGTCAAGAAGATCCCTCTTTACCAGGTCTGCAAAAACTGGCCTACATAAGCCATCAGTTCAATCGCTAGAGGATGTGGTACTGAAGTTATTAGTATCATCTGTTTGCAGCACATTGCAAATCTTGCCGGGAACAAGACCCTGGTGCTGCCCGTGCCAGCTTTCAATGTGATCAACGGAGGTTCTCACGCCGGGAACAAGCTCGCCATGCAGGTGAGAATACTGCTTGCAGTTGCAGGTCAGGGATGAATGAATGAAATCTTCGGAACTTGTTTCAGATAAATATGATGATTCTCATATAATTGGTGTACACACAGGAGTTCATGATCCTCCCAACCGGCGCCGCCTCGTTCAAGGAGGCCATGAAGATGGGAGTTGAGGTGTACCACCACCTTAAGGTGAATCAACAACTAAACCCTTCTGATAGCGTGTCTGAAATTCAGAATATGCAGTTGGGGTGAATGCTGATATATTTAGTATGCAGAGCATAATCAAGAAGAAGTATGGCCAAGACGCCACAAACGTTGGGGATGAAGGTGGCTTTGCACCTAACATTCAGGTAAACCCCAACTATTTTGCCTTGACCTATATCAGAATACGTGAATCCAAATGCTGATATACGATTTTCTAATGTCGCATATTTATTCAGGAAAACAAGGAGGGCCTTGAACTGTTGAAGGCAGCTATAGCTAAGGCTGGCTACACTGGAAAGGTAAAAAAAAGTTCTCTTTACTTAGGCCGTGATTCAGCCATTACATTTATTTACTATTGTATGACAATAAATTATCTACGTGTGGCAGGTGGTCATTGGAATGGATGTTGCTGCTTCTGAATTCTACAGCGAGAAGGACCAGACCTATGACCTTAATTTCAAGGAGGATGTAAGATTTCCAGCTTCCTCCCCTGTTCTCATATGCTCAGCTGTCCTTTCTGCAACTGCAGATACCAATAAGTTTGTTCAAGTAAAAATCAGAGCAGGCTTAGCATATTGTCTAACATCAAATGACTGAACTGAACAGAACAACGACGGATCCCACAAAATCTCGGGCGACAGCCTGAAAGATCTGTACAAGTCCTTCGTCTCCGAGTACCCTATCGTGTCGATCGAGGACCCGTTCGATCAGGATGACTGGGCCACCTACGCCAAGATGACCGGTGAGGTTGGGCAGCAGGTGCAGATTGTCGGAGACGACCTTCTTGTTACTAACCCCACGGTAAGCCAAATATTGCCAGCATATCACTGAATTTTACAAAAGAGAACATGTTTACGAGCTTTACCGATGCCTGCTTGAATTCTGCAGAGGGTTGCCAAGGCGATCAGTGAGAAGACCTGCAATGCTCTTCTCCTGAAGGTAGCACCATCAATCTCTGCCTGAATCTGCTGACTCTTTGTCTTAAAGAACCATAATGCACTAATAATAGCACTTCTGTTTACATGGTATAAACAGGTGAATCAGATAGGCTCGGTGACGGAGAGCATCGAGGCCGTCAGCATGTCCAAGCGCGCCGGGTGGGGAGTGATGGCGAGCCACAGGAGGTAATAAACATTGCATATTTGCAGTCCTTTTCAACTCACTATTGGATATTGGATGGTTTGCAATTTGTGATTTTATCTGTTTGCACTGAACATTCTTTCTGCTCTCTGTAGTGGTGAGACAGAGGACACCTTCATCGCCGACCTCTCGGTCGGCCTGGCCACGGTACGGCACCGCCTTCGGCTGAACCAGAGCTTGAAAACCTCACACTTTTTATTGCATTATTAATTCATGGTTCAGTGGTGACACCATAATCATATCTTTCTCCAATTGCTTGTTGCAGGGCCAGATCAAGACTGGAGCTCCCTGCAGGTCCGAGCGTCTGGCCAAATACAACCAGGTAGGCCATGAAGCTCTGCAATCTTACCCAAATTTGCTTTTCTTTAGGCTTTCCCTATGTTACATGTGTTTGTGTTCTGAGGCTTCTTTTTTGTGCTTTACCCATGTTACATGTTCTGTGTTCTGAGGCTTCTTTTCTGTGCTTGCTGCAGCTGCTGAGGATCGAGGAGGAGCTCGGCGACGCGGCGGTGTACGCCGGAGCAAACTTCAGGGCGCCGGTGGAGCCCTACTGAAAAGAAGCCGGGTTGCTTCATAGGTCTGAAGGGAGATGGTCCATGAGTTCTTATGGTGCTGCTAGTTATACTATTACTGCTGTATTTTGGTCCAAGCGTTCTCTACCCGAGAGCTAATAGTTGTGATTACTCGTACGCTTTTGCTGTTGGCCAATTAGTGGTGTGTTTATGTTCATCTGAAATAAAACAGTTTATGCTCTTCTGACGAGTTTCGATAATTATTTATCAATAAACTGAAACAAACTGCATCCATAAATGAGAATCTATACCACTTGGTACTTATCAATCAACTGAAACATGTACCGGCAGTCCAAATTGAAATGCCTACTCTGCTTGCATACCCATCAATCAACAATACAAATCGACCACGACATTAACATAGTCAACGGCATATATAAAGGTGCAAGGCAACACATAACATGAAAATGTCGGTCGGAACAAAAACCATGCACAGTTGGGTGCAGCAAACTCCTTCGCCCCATATGAACGGATGCACAATCAAATAAACAGGGAGTGGCTCCTAACTTACATGTCATGTTACACGCTACAACAGTAGGAGATTTCGCTAGGCGCGAGCAACAAACAGCACCTCGGACACGTTGTATTCGCCCTTCTGCTTGCATCGTTTCTCCAGACACCCTAAATTTTATCCAAAAGGCTTGGGGATGAATAATGACGGCATCGGAGTAGGTGTCCAGCAGGCCATGAGGACCATGTCGTAATACCTAACTAATGGCTGCAGAACCAGGTTGAGCTATCAGTGTTTTTCTCGTTCTACTCGTGCTCCTCCAGTACGCTCCAAATCATCCTGCAGACAAACACAGAAACAAGAGGCGGTTATTTTCCTTCTTTGCTGGTTGCAGACTTGCAGTGAATACTACTCCTTCCTATCCAAAAAAAGTGTCGTGGTTTTAGTTCCTAACTAAAACCACGACTGGTTTTAGTTAGGAACTAAAACCACGACTCTTTTTTTTGGATCGGTGGTTTTAGTTCCTAACTAAAACCAGTCGTGGTTTTAGTTAGGAACTAAAACCACGACTCTTTTTTTGGATAGGAGGGAGTAGCAAATAATGTAGGTATATGTTATATTTACCAGAACAAGGACAAGAATAGGAGGACAATAAGAGCAGCTATCTTAAAAAGACGGCGCTTCTTCTCCCGTGAAAGATGGTTAAATATCTCTGTCACATCTACAAGATGCTGCCGCCGCTCGTACCTGCAAAGACAACAAAAGGTTACACTTATTCACAACATATAAAACCAAGAATGGCGCATGCAAAACCTTCAGTGAGTACATCCCAGCCAAGTAGAGCTAATTATGAGTTAAAAAACGGATACAGTAGGGTTATGTGTGTGAGTGACACCATGTGCTGTAGTAAAGAAGTTATTCAGATAGTACAAACAGTAAATGCACGAATAATCTGACAGCAGGTCAGTGCCCTGAAGTCCCAAAGTCAATATATGGAGACAAAAGCAGAATTTTAAGGGTGCAAGACCTATTCTTAGCTTCGCTGCAGAGCATGTATTGCCAATTTTAGGTTATATATGCCTAGCTGTTTGTGATTCCAACCAGTGACGCCATATTTGCAGGCTCTTTAAATAAATCTATGTTTCAGAGATTTGAGATTTTTCACACTAACATGACGATATTGTACCACAGCACTTAGATGCATCCAAATATCTTAGGAAATAAAATAATTTCCAAGAACTTAGATCATGAAAACACCTTCAGAACATTATGTGTGAAGTACAAAGACTGAAGCAGGAGAAGACTTGGGTCCATATCACTAAATATTTCTATCAAAACAAACAGTCTAACATCACATAAAAATATAAAATAGATGTATCAGTCTTCAGCACCCGTTTCCCTATTTTCTTCTGGTTCTCAGTTCTCACGTATGATGAGAAATGACGCATGTTACTATTTCAAACTTTCAGTTAATCTGTTAAACTATGCATGGTACGTTATGTAGCAGCTAATGTTCAATAAACAAAATACTGACCACAGCCTAGAGGAACCATATCAGTTGTTTTAAAAATTGTAAGGCAAACAGAAGCCAAGAGTCACTTACAATGTATAATTATAGTACACCATTGGGGCAGAAAGCAAGAACATCGCCCAATGCCCAGATAAGAGGAATAATGCACTTAGAAGTGCTTGCACTATAAATTCTGGCATAACCACTTTATTGATTCGAGAGGATGAATCAAACGGGTTGATATAATCGAACTCCAGATCTGCCAAGCACATCAACTGTAAAAGAAACATAAATCGTCAGGAATAAGAATAACTTTCTGGCTAAGCTTACTTATGAATGTTGTTGATTAAAACGTTAAACATGAGTAAAGAGCCATGCAGACTCCACCTAAAGCAATATGAGCAAGGATGAACGATCCACCTCACACGAAACAAAAACAGTCAGGTTCTATGTTTAATCAGGAACATTAGGAAATACTAAATGCCAAAACAACCTGGCAATCAAAATCAATGGAGATATATATCGATGATTTTCCCTTTGTCCTACAAGAAAATCAAAACTAGTCTGCTGAAAATGTTCATCACCCATGAAGGGCTTACCTAAGCACAGAGGAAGTTGCAGCTAGAACCAACAAAAGGATACAGTAACAAAAGCTAGATACAGGAAGACAGAAAATGGAGCCGGGAAAAGTATACAGTAAGAAAAGAAGGTTTAGGAAAAGGTAGTACAAAAGCTAGATACCTCACCCAATCTAAGGGCAAAGATCAGGTACTTGAACACGGAATGTTTCACACTAGGCAAGCTGCAAAGATATTCTAAGTTCATAACCATCCACTACCTGATTCTGATCTCTAGAGGTATCATGATAGACTAACAGTAGCAGGATAGAGGGTGGAACTCGTATAGCCCTACCAAACTGGGACAAGAGCTTGATTGCACATTTGGTGAATAAACCCACCTCACACGAAACCTTCAGTACGACCTTATAAAGATCGATTCATTTTTTTTACTGAACATACTGTGTGCTGAATACCTATCGGAGCACCTAATGCGTCTACCAACAAAACAAATGAAATCGATTTTCAGAACTGAAACTGATTTTCAGAACTGCAAGACTAGAAACGACGGTTGCCGGGCGTTAATTCTGGGTTGCTGCAGGCTAACGCAGGACGAACATGTGGGAGATCTGGACGCAGACACCGCGCACGAACCAGCACCAGCAGCAGAACACGCAGCAGCACCCAATCCCCTGGCGCTCCTGCGCTATCCAGCCAACCAGAAGCTCCAAATCCGCAATCCGGAGTCAGGCCCCTCTCCAAACCCCGGATCGTGGGAGAATTCGGGTCGGAGAACGCGTAAATCCGCCGCCCACCCCTTCCCAAAATCTCGGCAGAATCGCCAGGGGGTTAACAGACGACAAGGCGAGATCGCGCCGGGGCCCAGGGGCTCCGTATGGCCCGAGCCGGCCGCGACCGGAGAAGAGGCGGGGCGGGGGGTCTGTCTCACCTGGAAGATGACGAGCACGATGAGCGTGACGACGAGGAAGAAGGCGGCGAGCCAGACGAAGACCATCTCCGCTGCCCTGGCCGCCGGCGCGGCTCCGCCTGGTCGGGGGCGCGCCGCTGCGGCCGCCGGCGGGGTGAGCTGTGAGGCGGGGGAGATGGGGGGAGAGTGGGGGGACACGTGACGCGGGAGGAGGGAGCGGGTCAGTGGTGAGATCGCTCGCTGAGACCCGATGCGTGTGGCTTGCGGGCTGGGTCGGGAAAGCGAGGCCGAAACTTACTGGAAACGGTGGAAAGGGAGGGGCGAGATGAGATGGAACTGAGCGATGACGCCGTGCGTGCGTGCGTGCGTGCGTGCGGCGAGAGTTGCTTTTCTTTTTCTTTTCTTTTTTGAAGGAACAACCTTGTATTCCATTACAAATTTAGACCGGCCGAATCACCAGCTACAGAGTTTACAACAAACTCAGGGAAATAGCCTAGCCAAGTTTCATATTCACTGTCTCCTAATTTTACACCATGTGCTGCTAGGCCGTGAGCTGCTACATTACAAGATCTTGGACAAACACTAACATTCAAGAAATTTTATTTCCTGAAACACTGCACCTAAAGTCGACAAGTCATACTCCTCGCTTAAGATCGCCTGCTTCAACACCACGGAGTCTGTTTCAAATATCACACGATTACATCCCATTTGTGTAGTAGTAGTAGTATTGGTTGCATATAACATGGCAAGGGCTTCGGTGCGGAGAGCATTGGATACATGTTCCAGATTTCCTGCTCCTGCTGCCATAAGCACACCACTATCATTTCTGACAGTAAAACCCCATCCACCAGACAAAGATGACTCATGAAAAGCACCATCAGTATTTATTTTGAGGATCCCACTTGGGGGAGGAGACCAACATATGATAGAATCTTGTTTCTGGGTGCTGCTGTGCTTCTTAAGGTTCCTGCATTCAAAAAACACCCAGAACAGAATACACACCTTCATGCGATCTTCCTCGGTCAGGCGAAATATCTCATCGAACATACTTATTGGGTCACTGCTTTTTAAAAGTTTCTCTCTAATTTCTTCCATTTGGGCTAGCCACCAAAGCCTCCTCACTTTCTTGCATTTCAGAAAGCAGTGCCCCCCCATCCTCACCCAATCTGTTACAAACTGGACATCTAGTATCCACTTTCATACCTCTATTCCTCAATTTCATTCTTAAAGATAAGCTGTATGTTGACATACGCCATAGGAAGTGCAAAATTTTATTCGGGAGAGGTAAGGCCCATATTTTCTTCCATTCAAAATTAGTTGTTTATCCTCTGCTTGCAGAGCTAGATGGCTGGCCATATCTTGATTCCCTTTCTGCACAATCTACTGCTACTCTGTATGCCGACTTCACGAAAAAATTCCCTTTCTTGTCAAAGTGCCAAGCCACACAGTCCTTTGTATGCTCATAAATGGGGATTTGTAGGATTATCTTATCATCTTCTGCATTGAAAGTTTGGCACACTAGGTCCTTGTCCCAACCATTAGTTATTGGATCAATAAGTTCCGCCACCCTTGTGACTAAATTTCGTCCTTGCAGTGTGGTAACTCTTCTGGTGATGCCTCTTGGAAGCCAGGGGTCTTTCCAAATATTAATATTTCTTCCATCTCCGACTCGCCAAACTATGCCTTTCTTTAAGAGTTGTACACCTTTCAAAATACTGCGTGCATAAGACATCCCATTCTTTGGCGTTGCTTCAATTATGCTGTGGCCGGGATGATATTTCGCTTCAAGTGCTCGTGCATAGAGAGAGGAAGGGTTTTGCAGTAGCCGCCATCCTTGTCTTGCAAGCATGGCCATATTAACAGAGTGCGGGTCTCTGAATATTATGGAACTTGTCCAGTGGATTTATATAGTTTCTCCCAACTTGTCCAGTGGATTTTATTGACCTTATCCATATGGCTCCACCAAAATCTGCATATTATGGAACTAAGGTCATCACATAAGGACTTGGTTAGGTCGAAATAAGCCATTGCATATACTGGGATTGCCTGTGCTACTGCCTTGATTAAGATCTCTTTTCCCGCTTTCGATAATAACTTCTCTTTCCAACCTTGGGTTCTCTTCCACACTTTTTCCTTTATATATTGGAAAGCACTTGATTTTGCCTTTCCAATGTAAGGTGGCAGTCCAAGATATCTCCCTTTTATCCCTTCTGTTGATATGTTCATGATTTCCATTATTTCTCTTTTCTCCTCTCTACTTGTATTCTTACTAAATAGGATGGCTGATTTATCTTTGTTTACCACCTGTCCTGAGAAAGCTTCATATTTGTGCAATATGTCGTTGAGAACCCGAGCATTCTCTACATTTGCTTCCATGAGCAACAATGAGTCATCTGCAAAGAGTAAATGACTCACACTTGGCGCCTCCCTGCATAATTTAATCCCTCTCAGACTCCCATTTCTTTCAGCTTCATTTAGCATTGCTGAGAAACCATCCGCACACAACAAAAATAAGTAAGGTGAGAGGGGGTCTCCCTGGCGCAGTCCTCTCTGGGGAATAATTACATCTGTTGTATCTCTATTAACCTTGATCTGGTACCTCACAGTTGCAACACACTTCATCACCAGATTTACCCATTCACTGTCAAACCCCAATTTTAACATCATTTTCTTCAAGAATGTCCATTCTACTCGGTCGTAAGCCTTACTCATGTCGAGCTTTACAGTAGCATATCCTACCTTACCCCTTCTCCTTCTCTGCAAAAAATGGGTAAGTTCGTAGGCCAATAAGATATTATCCAAAATTATTCTACCTGGAACAAATGCACTTTGGTTCGGAGATATAATATAAGGTAGAATATGCTTCAATCTATTAGCAATTACTTTAGAGATCACCTTGTAAATGACATTGCAGAGGCTAATTGGCCTTAGGTCCTTCAAGTTCTCTGGGTTTGAAATTTTTGGAATTAACACCACTGTGGTATCGTTCCATCCTTCCGGCATTTCTCCACCTTGAAGGAACTTTAGCACTTCCTCCGTTAACTTATTGCCCACCAGTTGCCAGAACTGCTTGTAGAATATTGCAGGCATTCCATCTGGTCCTGGCGCCTTTAGGTCACCAATATTGAACAAAGCTTCTTTCACTTCCTCTTTTGTATATTCTGCACATAGACTATGATTCATTTGAGAGTCACTTTTGGAGAGACCGCGTGCAAGCTTTCATCCCTATTTGGTCCTGTTGAGAAAGTAAACAGATTAAAAAAATAGCTAGCAACATGCTCCTTCAATTGTTCCTCACACTCCACCCATGAGCGAGATCTGGCTGCCCTCGAGAAGAAGCGACGCAAATTCCCTGCGGTGAAAAGCAACTCTCGCCCATGACTCGGCGATTTTAGGTGAAAACGTGTCTCGGCGATTTTACACCTAGATTTACTTTAGTCCATGACTCAATGGTTAAATAGATGGCACCCCCTCCTCCATCTCCATTGTCATGGGGCATCTCCAACGCGGTGCCGCAAAACGGAATGCCAGACACGGATACGGGCCCGTGCATCCAACCACATGTCATAAACATCCGCACGCATTTCGAACGTGAATTTAAAAAGGAAAACGTTTCAATTCATCCGGTTGATTTCAGCAAAGCTTAAACCGCCTCCATTGGGTGACACGTGCCTATGGGCCCAACCCCCACGTTGCTTTCATCTTTGCCTTATCTCTATCCTCGTCCACCCATTTCCTCGTTCTGTTTTCTTTTGCCCCGAGAGCTCCATCGCCAGCAAACTGAAAACTTATGCGCTGCCGCTCCAATCCCTACTAGGAGCTGGCCGTCACGCACTACTACCAGCCCGTGGCATGGTTGCTGCAAGCCCTGTCGCTGCTGTTGCGACGGGGGCATCTCCCTCAACTCCCGCTGCAATGGAGCTCATCACACCGTCGGTGCTGCCATGAACGTCGGTCATACGTCGTCGGCGTCGCCGCTTGCTGCATTGGAGCTTCACCGGAGTCGCCGGTTCACTACAAGAAATATGTCAACTTGTGACCTTCTCTTAGCGACCCCAGCTGAATTGGTCGTAAATCCACGACCATTTCGCTTGGAAGGGCTCAAACCCTGAAATTGCTTACACCAAATGGTCACAAAGCAGACAAGAGGCGCCAATGACCTTATTTCTACCTGATTACGACCAATATAAATAGTCATGAGGTTGTGAACGTGGATGCATTGCTACTTATTGCTATGACTAGGCGCCACCTCATCAGTTTTGCCTATGTGTCATGTCCATGTGTCAATTTTTGCCCTAGGTTGTGAAGAAACCTATATTTCTGTCATTCCCAAAATTCCCCAAAAAATTGGGCATTCTTTACTATCTAAATCATTGCCTCATGACAATATTCAACTCCATTTGCCTGGTAAATCTTCCTCGGCAAATTTCCAAAGTTTTTGTTCAACTCGAACTGTTGTGAAGGAAGTACTAGCCAGGCATATCCTAATGAGCTGAATTTTTGCCACATCTTCTATATTCCCAAATCATAGCTCTCCACAAAATTTGAGTCCCATCTAACAATACATGTGAGTGTGGCTTCAACATTCATATTTCTGTCCAGTTTGGTACGTTGCAAAGCAAGTGACACCTAGGCTCCTCCATTTGAGCTGCAAATTTTCCAAGATAGTGTCCTTAGTAGATGATCATCCTCGGCCAAAACTCAGGCCCATTGGCCATGTGCATTTCCCGTACCACTAATCAAACACTTGGGTGCTAATTCATGTTTGAGCATTGTTCGGTCTCCTCGTGAGATTCTTCTGTTGTTATTTTCTTCCAAGCATCTACCTGGGGAGTGCGAAACCTACTAGACATGCCTAGGCTTCCCAGAACGCATGGCAACGCCACGGTCACGCGGTGACCATGCGGCGGGCATGCGAGTCTACGCGCTTTGGAGTTGGGGCCCTGGGCCACCATCCAAACCTCAACGTATCGCCACCAAACCATGTATTTCTGATTAAATATATACTTATGTACCTATAAATGATTTTTGGAAAAAATAAAGAGCAAACTATGAGGCAACTGCAGTTCAAATTTGAACAGCTTCCTGCTGAATCGGCGGAAATTTGTCTTTTTCACCAGAGGTGTATAGGTACTTTTGACGACCAACCATTTTGTCAATTGTACATTAAATATGGCCTAATATATTATAAAAATGACCTGGTCCCATTTTGCAACAAATATATGGTAGGTCCTTCACAAAAAAAACTCATTTTGGGCACTCGAAAAATGGAAAATTGATTTTTCGTCCAAAGAAAATGAAAACTCCCTTAGGCAACATTGTTTGCCCTTCCAATATGCACCCTTGTGCACAATATGAGATCATTTGAACATACTATGCCATGAATGTGGCCATAAGATTGATCATTTGGCTTGAAAGCCATAAATCTTCAGAGATGATAGCTCATTTCTGAGAACAATTTTTTAAAAGAATTGCCGTATTACAGTTTATTATTTTTCCTGCTAACTTGGCACATATAATGACACAATGCGAAGGTTTTCCAATTTTTTGACTTTTTTTAAATTTTTTATGCCCGTTTCAAAATGCGGTCAAAACGGCGGGCTTCACCGTTCCTAGCTAGTGGTTGAATCTTGGAAAACTTTTGATGTTTCTCTAATTAAATAGATACTTTTGTACCTAAAATTGACTTTTGGGAAAAATAAATAGCAAACTATGAGACAGCTGCAGTTCAAATTTGACCCGCTTCCAACTGAATCGGCAGAAATTTGTCTTTTTCACCAGAGGTGGATAAAAGCTTTTGACACCCAACCATTTGGTTAATTATGCATTAAATATGGCCTAATATTTTATAAAAATGATTTGGTCCAATTTTGCAACAAATATTTGGTAGGTCCTTCACAAAAAAACTCATTTTGGGCACTCGAAAAATGGAAAATGAAATTTCCGTCCAAAGAAAATGAAAACTTTCTTGGGCAACATTGTTTGTCATTCCAATATCCACCTTTGTGCACAATATTAGATCATTTGAACAAACTATGCCATGAATGTGGCCATAAGATTGAGCATTTGGGTTGAAAGCCATGATTCTTCACACATGATAGCTCATTTCTGAGAACACTTTTTAAAAATATTTGCCGTATTACAAGTTTATTATTTTTTCGGGTAACTTAGTCACATATAATGACACAATGTGAAGGTTTTCCAATTTTTTGATTTTTTTTGAATTTTTTATGCCCGTTTCAAAATGCGGTCAAAACGGTGGGAATGACCGTTCCTAGCTAGTGGTTGAATCTTGGAATTTTTTTGGTGTTTCTCTAATTAAATAGATACTTAAGTACCTAGAAAAAAAATGATTTTTTAAAATTGTTGCGGTCCAATTTTGTAACTAATATTTGATAGGTTCTTCACATAGGTGAAAACAAAAAAGAGAAACAAAAAGAAAAAACACATTTGCATAAGCTTAATTGTCATTGGTGGAGATGTTTGTGCCATGGATTGATGACGTGGCACACATCCATCCATCCATCCATCCACCCACCCGCAGCCCAAACCCTAACTCCACTCCTCCCGTCAGACCCCTCTCCCCCGATTCAGATCCACTCTTCGCCGCCGCTGCCACCTACCTCAAGCCGATCCCGCCGCCCGTGTCCGCGCACCACCACCCGGAGGAGCAGACCCCATGCCGCTCTTCCTCTGCCCGCCGACCCACCCTGTTCCGGAGGCCTCGCTCTCCGCCTTCCGCCGCGGGGCCGCCGCGCTCGCCCGCCTTCCACCCCGTTCCTCCCGTTCGCGATCCAACCGGAGGAAACGCGCAACCGCGATCGCAGAGCATCGCATGGCGTCCCCGGCGCGGCCAGCCTCCGTCTATGGCCCCTTTGGCTCCGCCCCCGACCTCGCCATCTTCTCCACTCCGACCACGACGCGGCGGCCGGATCCAGCCCGTGCAGGCGCGACGTCGGCCGGATCCACGATGGCGACAACACACAGCGGTCCCCGCCGGCCAGATCAGGTCCGTCTCCTCCCGCAGCCAAGTCGTTTTGCCGTCGATTTGCCTCGCACAGCCACGACCTCTGACCCCTTCTCCTTGATTCCATTTCGTTTCAGAATCCATGATGATTTGACACCCAAGCCGCCGAGTTGAAGCGTTGAATGTTCCTTCCGTGTGCTTGTGCTTCAAACTGTGGGCTGAGATGAGACGGTTGGTTGTGTAGGTGGGGAGAGGAAAGACGACGAGGAGGAGGAGGAGCGGGAGGAGAAGCACGCCAAGGTCACGCTCCCGACCGTCTCCAATTAAACACCATTCATGACGCCGAGGACGCCGAGAATGCCAAGCAACAAGGTACCACCTGCATTTATTTGATGACTATTAGTTGTATCCAATTTTTGTGCATCGGCTGACACCCATTTGCCACCCTACTTGGTTAGCCAGTCCTTCTCATTCCATTCCCTGTTACCATCTGCAATATTTGACGCATCCATCAAGAACTTGATTCCTCTGTTTCTAATGGAAGAACCGAAGTAGTACCACCAATTAGTAATTTATGAAAAGAAGTGGTACTGTCAGAGTAGACCTGAGGTGTTAATGGTCTACTATCAGCACAAGCTAGAACAATGTAGTAGTGGTTGATAACCCACAAGTATAGGGGATCAATTGTAGAGTGTCGAACCCAACCAGGAGCTAAAGGTAGAACAAATATTCCCTCAAGTTCTATCGACTGCCGATACAACTCTACGCACGCTTGACGTTCGCTTTACCTAGAACAAGTATGAAACTAGAAGTACTTTGTAGGTGTTTTTGGATAGGTTTGCAAGATAATAAAGAGCGCGTAAATAAAAGCTAGGGGCTGTTTAGATAAAGACACAACTAAATTAGTTTTAGTAGAGAGCTTTTTGTCACGAGAAAGTTATTTGTCCCTAGGCAATCGATAACTAGACCGGTAATCATTATTGCAATTTTATTTGAGGGAGAGGCATAAGCTAACATACTTTCTCTACTTGGATCATATGCACTTATGATTGGAACTCTAGCACGCATCCGCAACTAGTAAATATCATTAAGGTAAAACCCAACCATAGCATTAAAGTATCAAGTCCCATTTATCCCATTCGCAAACAACCTACTTACTCGGGTCTGTGCTTCTGTCACTCACGCCACCCACCATAAGCAAATCATAAACATATTGCAAACCCTACAGCGGGGATCCCTCACGCTTGCGCGACACAGAGAGCACCATAGGACAACACCAATAATAAAACATGCAACTCAAACCAATCTTGATCATCAAATAGCCATTAGGACAAAACAGATCTACTCAAACATCATAGGATAGCCATACATCATTGGGAAATAATATATAGCGTTGAGCACCATGTTTAAGTAGAGATTGCAGTGGGTAAGAGAGAGGTTACACCGCTGCATAGAGGGGGGAAGAGTTGGTGATGATGGCGGTGAAGTTGTTGGTGAAGATTGCGGTGATGATGATGGCCCCCGGCAGCGTTCCGGCGCCACCGGAAGCAAGGGGGAGAGGGCCCCCCTTCTTCTTCTTCTTCCTTGACCTCCTCCCTAGATGGGAGAAGGGTTTCCCCTCTGGTCTTTGGCCTCCATGGCTTGGGAGGGGCGAGAGCCCCTCCGAGATTGGATCTGTCTCTCTGTTTCTGCGCTCCCAGATTCTGGCCCTTCACCGTTTCTTTTATATCTGTAGATCCGTAACTCCGATTGGGGTGAATCTTTCGCCCAGATCTTTCTCATAAAATTAGCTTTCTTGCGGCAAAAGAAGCGCGTCAACCGCCTTACGGGGTGCCCACGAGGGTCCAGGGCATGCCTGCCCCCCTGGGGCGCGCCCCCCTACCTCGTGGCCCTCTCGGGGACCGTCTCGCGTTGATTTTACTTCCCAAAAATCATAAATATTGCAAAATAATTCTCCGTCCGTTTTTATCTCGTTTGTACTCCGTTTGATATTGGGTTTCTGCGAAACATAAAACATGCAACAAACAGGAAGTGGCACTGGGCACTGGATCAATATGTTAGTCCCAAAAATAATATAAAAAGTTGCCAAAAATATATGAAAGTTGAATAATATTGGCATGGAACAATAAAAAATTATAGATACGACGGAGACGTATCAGCATCCCCAAGCTTAATTCCTGCTCTTCCTCGCGTAGGTAAATGATAAAAAAAGATAATTTTTGATGTGGAATGCTACCTAGCATAATCTTGATCATGTGATCTAATCATGGCATGAATATTAAGACACGAGTGATTCAAAGCAATAGTCTATCGGACATAAAAACAATAATACTTCAAGCATACTAATAAAGCAATCATGTCTTTTCAAAATAACATGGCCAAAGAAAGTTATCCCTACAAAATCATATAGTCTGGCTATGCTCCATCTTCACCACACAAAATATTTCAATCATGCACAACCCCGAAATTAGCCAAGCAATTGTTTCATACTTTAGTGTTCTCAAACCTTTTCAACTTTACATGAGCGTGAGCCATGGACATAGCACTATAGGTGGAATAGAATATGATGGTGGTGGAGAAGACAAAAAGGAGAAGATAGTCTCACATCAACTAGGCGTATCAACGGGCTATGGAGATGCCCATCAATAGATATCAATGTGAGTGAGTAGGGATTGCCATGCAACGGATGCACTAAGAGCTATAAGTGTAAGAAATCTCAAACTGAAAACTAAGTGGGTGTGCATCCAACTTGCTTGCTCATGAAGACCTCGGGCATTTGAGGAAGCCCATCATTGGAATATACAAGCCAAGTTCTACAATGAAAATTCCCACTAGCATATGAAAGTGATAACTCAAGAGACTCTCTATATGAAGAACATGGTGCTACTTTGAAGCACAAGTGTGGTAAAAGGATAGTAACATTGCCCCTTCTCTCTTTTTCTCTCATTTTTTTATTTTTATTTTTTCTCCCTTTTTTTTGGTGGGCTTCTTTGGCCTCTTTTTTTTATTTGGGCTTCTTTGGCCTCTTTTATTTTGATAACCTCACATGGGACAATGTTCTAATAATGATGATCATCACACTTTTATTTACTTACAACTCAATATTACAACTCGATACTAGAACAAAGATATGACTCTATATGAATGCCTCCGGCGGTGTACCGGGATGTCCAATGATCTAGCATAGCAACGAAATCAAAAAACGGACAAGCCATGAAAACATCATGCTAGCTGTCTTACGATCATGCAAAGCAATATGACAATGAATGCTCAAGTCATGTATATGATGATGATGGAAGTTGCATGGCAATATATCTCGGAATGGCTATGGAAATGCCATAATAGGTAGGTATGGTGGCTGTTTTGAGGAAGGTATATCGTGGGTGTAATGCACCGGCGAAAGTTGCGCGGTACTAGAGAGGCTAGCAATGGTGGAAGGGTGAGAGTGCGTATAATCCATGGACTCAACATTAGTCATAAAGAACTCACATACTTATTGCAAAAATTTAAAAGCTATCGAAAACAAGTATTAGACGCATGCTCCTAGGGGAAGGGTTGGTAGGAGTTAACCATCGCGCGATCCCTACCTCAACACAAAGGATGGCAATCAAAAAATAAATCATGCTCCGACTTCATCACATAACGGTTCACCATACATGCATGCTTCAGGAATCACAAACCTCAACACAAGTATTTCTACTAATCCACAACTACCCACTAGCACACTTTAATATTACCACCTTTATATCACAAAACTATTGCAAGGAATCAAACATATCATATTCAGTGATCTACAAGTTTTATGTAGGATTTTATGACTAACCATGTGAATGACCAATTCCTGTCATCTCTCTAAATAGATATAAGTGAAGCAAGAGAGTTTAATTCTTTCTACAAAAGATATGCCCACGCTCTAACAAATATAAGTGAAGCAAAAGAGCATTCTATAAATGGCGGTTTTCTATGTGAAGAGAAACAGGCAATCCAAACTTTAAATGATATAAGTGAAGCATATGAAGCATTCTATAAAGCCATACTCAAAAGAT
Organism: Triticum aestivum; assembly: GCF_018294505.1. Lineage (NCBI taxonomy): Eukaryota > Viridiplantae > Streptophyta > Magnoliopsida > Poales > Poaceae > Triticum > Triticum aestivum. The sequence continues at coordinate 43,154,310 of NC_057814.1, read as the reverse complement.
ATAAGTGAAGTGCAATGAGAATTCTATAAATCAACCAAGGATTATCTCATACCAGCATGGTGCATAAAAGAAAAGTGAAAACTAAATGCAAAAGACGCTCCAAGATTTGCACATATCGCATGAATGAAACGAATCCGAAAACATACCGATACTTGTTGAAGAAAGAGGGGATGCCTTCCGGGGCATCCCCAAGCTTAGACGCTTGAGTCTCCTTGAATATTTACTTGGGGTGCCTTGGGCATCCCCAAGCTTGAGCTCTTGCCTCTCCTCCTTTTCCTCATATCGAGACCTTCTCGATCATCGAACACTTCATCCACACAAAACTTCAACAGAAAACTTGGTAAGATCCGTTAGTATAATAAAGCAAATCACTACTCTAAGTACTGTTGAAAACCAATTCATATTTTGTTTTTGCATTATGTCTACTGTAATATAACTTTTCCATGGCTTAATCCACTGATATAAATTGATAGTTTCATCAAAACAAGCAAACTATGCATCAAAAAACAGAATCTGTCTAAAACAGAACAATCTGTAACAATCTGAACATTCACTATACTTCTGATACTTGAAAAATTCTGCCAAAATTAGGAAAAATAAAAAATTTGTATAGAAAGACAGTGCAAAAATAATCAGAACCATTTGACGTCCCAGTATAAAATGTAAAATCACGCACTACAGCCAAAGTTTCTGTCCTGCACCGCACAAACCAACAAGTATTGTAAACATCCTAAAGGCAAACCTTGGCACATTATTTTTATTTCCAAACTTTATAAAAGCACACAACAGAAATAAATGACTCTCTAATACTTCTGGGTTGTCTCCCTGGCAGCGCTTTCTTTAAAGCCATTAAGCTAGGCATAAGGTGCTCAAGTAATGGATCCACCCGGATCCCAAGGTATATCAACGCCAATTTGAATTAGCAATGGTTTGGCATTTAGTAGTGAGCACAAAGCAACATATATCATGCAACAGCGAAGTCTAACTCTCTTCCTATGCATCGGCATGTCATAAAAGAACAATTCATGCACACAAAGTAAAGGCCAATGCATAGTATAAACAGTTTCTTGCAATTCTATCGTGTTGGAAACATAAAGAGGTGGAGATGTAGTTCCTCTCTCATAATAATTGCAAGTAGGAGCAGCAAGCACATGCATATTATATCTATCAAAATCATCATGTGTGGTAGTAAAACACAACCCATCAATATTATCCTTAATAAGGGCAAACTTCTCCGATATAGTGTAGTAGGGAGAATTCAAAAAGATAGTAGGATTATCATGCGTGGGTGCAATAGCAACAATTTCATGTTTAACATAAGGAACTATAGCAAGTTCATCTCCATAAGCATAATTCATATTGGCATCTTGGCCACAAGCATAGCAAGCATCATCAAAAAGGGGTATTTCAAGAGAATCAACGGGATCATAACAATCATCATAGCAGTCATCCTTCGGTAAGCACGAAGGGAAATTAAACAATGTATGAGTTGAAGAGTTACTCTCATTAGAAGGTGGGCACGGGTAGCTAATCCGCTCTTCCTCCTTTTGTTATTCGCTCTCCTCATCATCTTTTTCATCCAATGAGCTCACAATTTCATCAATTTCTTCTTCCATAGACTCCTGCAAAATATTAGTCTCTTCTTGGACAGCGGAGTAGTCCTCAATATATAGTTCAACATAGGCATTAGAAGCATAATTATCATAGCAATATTTAAGTATGGCAAAATTTTCAGATTTGTAAAGAGTAGCACCATACTTTTCAATCAAAGAAGCAATTTCATAAGCACCCTTAAAAGCAACAAATTCTTCAATTTGTTGAATATCATAGTAATTATAAACACCCTTGGCATACGAAGATACGATTCCATTATCACTAAACTCACATTGGTTGGGAAGGTGTTTCTTAGGGTTTTTAGAACAACAAGTAAAATCATATATATAACATAAATTCCAAGCATAGCATTGCAAATGATGAATTTGACCCAGCAAAAGTTTCCCTTTTTCAGATATACGGTGTCGCACATAACATGCATGCTCATCTAAAGTTTTGCCCTCAACTAAGCTAGTTGGGGTTTCAGCACGAGCACATAGGGATCGAAGATGATCCAAGTAATAAGCTTCAGGAGTGTGATAGATTTTGAGTGGTTCTTCAACCATTGGTTCAGTAGGTACAACTAATTTTTTTGGTATTTTGCGTTTCCTACCCATAACTAAAGATAGAAAACAACTAAGAACAAAAAAAAATACTTAGTGATAAAGCAAACAAGCACACACGAGAATATTCACCCCACGCTATTGCTCCCCGGCAACGGCGCCAGAAAAAGGTCTTGATAACCCACAAGTATAAGGGATCAATTTTAGCCTCTTTCGATAAGTAAGAGTGTCGAACCCAACGAGGAGCTAAAGGTAGAACAAATATTCCCTCAAGTTCTATCGACCGCCGATACAACTCTACGCATGCTTGACGTTCGCTTTACCTAGAACAAGTATGAAACTAGAAGTACTTTGTAGGTGTTTTTGCATAGGTTTGCAAGATAATAAAGAGCGTGTAAATAAAAGCTAGGGGCTGTTTAGATAAAGACACAACTAAATTAGTTTTAGTAGAGAGCTTTTTGTCACGAGAAAGTTATTTGTCCCTAGGCAATCGATAACTAGACCGGTAATCATTATTGCAATTTTATTTGAGGGAGAGGCATAAGCTAACATACTTTCTCTACTTGGATCATATGCACTTATGATTGGAACTCTAGCAAGCATCCGCAACTACTAAATATCATTAAGGTAAAACCCAACCATAGCATTAAAGTATCAAGTCCCATTTATCCCATTCGCAAACAACCTACTTACTCGGGTCTGTGCTTCTGTCACTCACGCCACCCACCATAAGCAAATCATAAACATATTGCAAACCCTACAGCGGGGATCCCTCACGCTTGCGCGACACAGAGAGCACCATAGGACAACACCAATAATAAAACATGCAACTCAAACCAATCTTGATCATCAAATAGCCATTAGGACAAAACAGATCTACTCAAACATCATAGGATAGCCATACATCATTGGGAAATAATATATAGCGTTGAGCACCATGTTTAAGTAGAGATTACAGCGGGTAAGAGAGAGGTTACACCGCTGCATAGAGGGGGGAAGAGTTGGTGATGATGGCGGTGAAGTTGTTGGTGAAGATTGCGGTGATGATGATGGCCCCCGGCAGCGTTCCGGCGCCACCGGAAGCAAGGGGGAGAGGACCCCCCTTCTTCTTCTTCTTCCTTGACCTCCTCCCTAGATGGGAGAAGGGTTTCCCCTCTGGTCCTTGGCCTCCATGGCTTGGGAGGGGCAAGAGCCCCTCCGAGATTGGATCTGTCTCTCTCTGTTTCTGCGCTCCCAGGTTCTGGCCGTTCACCGTTTCTTTTATATCCGGAGATCCGTAACTCCGATTGGGGAGAATCTTTCTCATAAAATTAGCTTTCTTGCGGAAAAAGAAGAGCGTCAACCGCCTTACGGGGTGCCCACGAGGGTCTAGGGCGCGCCCCCCTGCCTCGTTGCCCCCTCGGGGACCGTCTAGCGTTGATTTTACTTCCCAAAAATTATAAATATTCCAAAATAATTCTCCGTCCGTTTTTATCCTGTTTGGACTCCGTTTGATATTGGGTTTCTGCGAAACATAAAACATGCAACAAACAGGAACTGGCACTGGGCACTGGATCAATATGTTAGTCCCAAAAATAATATAAAAAGTTGCCAAAATATATGAAAGTTGAATAATATTGGCATGGAACAATCAAAAATTATAGATACGACGGAGTCGTATCAGTGGTCCTTAGTTTAATCCGAGTTACAGTACCGGTAGTGAAAATAGACCGCCAATGTAGACGTCCAATTCAAGTTACTATATCTTTTACGCCCACTTGGAGCATTGATTGCTTCGCATCACGTGTAAGAGCTCGTACTCTAGTAGTACATTATCGTTGGCCCATTATTGCTATATTTTGATCCTGGTGATGCTCTGTACTTGTTTCTACTTGCAATCAGCATACAATTTTGCTCAAATAGTCAAATGTTTCCTTGATTCTGTAGGATTAGTGCGTCCTGTTGCTTGTTGCTAGCTGTAGAATCTGACTTTTGGTTGTTGTTTTGGTGATGTAGGCCAAGGGAAATGATTACCGTTCCAGGGTCTCTGGTCTGGGAGCTCGTGAAGAAGAACAACTGCTTCTTGATAAAATAGTTCGGCAACAGCAACGCCAAGCTGCGGTTCAGCAACGAGCCGAACAACCTCTACAATGTCCACTCCTACAAGTTCTCCAGTCCGTAGCTCTTTGCAGTGTTTTAACCCTTTTGTTTGCAAGTGTCTCTACAAGGAGCTAACTTGCTGTGGGGCTGATGTGGTTTCAGGCTTGGCAAACAGCAAGACCGTGGCGGTCCAGCCATCAGCAGGAGAGGACAAGGCTGTTGTCCGGGAGCAACTAGAGTAGAATCTGGACTTGTGGTAGAAGAATAGAAAAATTGATTCTGGGCCATCAGATCGAATATGAATGATACAGATTGTAGTGGGGGAATCCGTGCAAACAATTTAACATTCGAGTCCCTCTCTCCTGGTCAATTTGCTCCCGGTGCCCTTCTTCTTCGAGCCCTCCGTAGCGGCAGTGCAGCCCCCAAATTTCCCCAATCTAATGGCGTAAGAAATCCCTCCTGGACCAACCCCTCTCGCCCATCTCTGTCTCTCTCGCTTGGCGACGGTGGCGGCGTTCAGATCCGGTGCCAAGCTTGTACCAAAGGTGTCGTTCCATCTTCGCTCTGACGGCTCCTGACCGTCTCGTCGCCGGCGGCCCAGTTCCAGTACGAGGATCCATGTACTTCCAAGCTCCGCCAGAATCTGTGCCCCCAATAGCTTAGTTATGGCTGTCCCATGTTGGGCTCATCTGCTCCTTCCCCTCTCACGCTGAACATCAAGGTATGCTCCTGTGGCCAGTCAAGTTCAGTTTATTTTGATTTCTATCTAGCGAATATGAGGCAGATCTCTGAACGCCTCACGTTGTTGCACTTGATGCTATTTTCCTATGTTTGTGTGCTTGCCTACATTGGTAAACATGTACAGAATAGACTATAAGGTTGCAAGTTGTCACGTTTGTTTAGATCCAGTGTGTGTTAATTGTTTTGCATTTTTAGATTCGAAATTGTTCTCCAATTAATGAATGGTGCATGTTCTGATTGAGTTATTCTCGCATCATATCCATATTACACTTCCTTTTTTGGAAAGTGCTGAAACTGTTTAGTCATTGACGTATAAAGAAGTGATTCTTGGGCATAGATGTGTTGCCTTGGTTCTTAGTATTACACGATTACCTTGTTCTAGCAATTGACAACGCGTTAAAATACCTTTGTCTGAACTTTTGATGTCAATATGAGCTTGAGATTGATGATTTATTTTAAATTTTATCTGCTCGGAAAGACAAAAAGAAACTTTTAACTGCCGTATAGTTGGTTGGTTACCCGTTCATGTACAACCATATTCACGAGCAGCACCTCCAAAGACTTATTCAGGACGTACAAATCCAACAAAAAAGACTCACTAGTAGAAGCATGAGTATTTCTATTGGAAGGACATATGCCAAATCTGTCAGGATTCTCTGGAAAGCATGCTTCTGTTTCTGAGTCAATTAAGAGTTTCTTAATAAGCCCATAGCAGCTCATGTATCAATTGCTAAGAGACGTGTCCCTTGCAACAGAATATGTGCAGCACAAAGAAGATGAAATACATTTTAACATTTTAAATATAGTTTAATGCAAGGAATGAAAAGAGGCAACAACTAATTAGACTATTTTGGTTCCTTACCAAATTACTATTGGTAATCATATCACTCAAATAATAATATTGTCAGAAATTATCACCATAGAAAATATATATATTCTGTGATGCCATGAAGCATCGTTAGTGTCAGAAACAGAACACAAAATCTGGTAAAGAAATGGCCAAATGTAATAGTTGTTTTGAATATTTGTGCAAACAATTATAATACACGATTTTCTTATGCAAATGGATGAATCAAATTGAAATGGTTATACCTCGTACTCTCTTTAACCTTCTCTACTAATTTGGTACTAGCATTTTCTTTCTCGATTAATGAACCAGAAGGCTCTAACAGTAGAGGTCCTAACTCAGAAGGACTCTATGGAAGGATCGTTTTTTCCTGGAACAAAAACAGGACATGGCTGGATGAATAACTCGCCAAAGCTGAAGAAATTCTACAACAGCAAAGCCAACCATTATGGTCTAAATTGTCACGGTATGTAACAGAATATATAGAACATGAATAATTAATGGCCATATCATTCCTGCTGAGTCTCAGGTTCAAGTGTTCGCTCAAAAGCCAATTGCAGACTCATTTGTTATCTAGAAATATATGTTAAACAAACATACCCCCTGTTTTTTCGCATCATCTGCACTCTTTTGCACTTCCATTATCTTCGGTCTTTGCAATGACAGATTGTTTACCTTGATAATTATGATACATAAATTCTTTTCTATGCCTAAAGAACATTAGAACTGTTGCCATAAGTTGTTGTGCCCTTGTTCTGGTCCATGTGGACTTTGCAATTCTCATCCCAGGATCTGGTAATGGAGGGGATCAATAGTGCAAAATCGCCTTTAGGAGAGCCCTTGGTTCCAATGGTCTTAAACTGTGTACCAACACTATCAGGTGAGAACAACCATCTTGGAAAGGCAAGAATATCTTGATGTGCCTAATATTCTGTTATCCTTGTTTTGATGTTATTTTGCTAAAAAAATGGTTTGCAGACGTTGAATCTACCAATAGTGTTCAAAATCAAGATTTCAGTGATGCTATTTGGAGAGATTAATTCCAAAATGCTTCTCATTGATGATTTCAGTACACCAAAAAAGAAACAATCAATATCTCAAGAGGTAACCACGTTGTGGAAACAGATTGCATGCTTGATGAAACTGCCTGTTCGAAAAGCTCAATGCCATGGTTTGGTTAGACTACGGTATCCTGTATGAAATTGAGGAGCTAGGCCAAGCCTTTTGTAATTTTACTACGTCTTTTATTTGTAGAGGCTAGTTTTTGTGCATACTTGTGTGCTAAGCTACCGCTGGTAATGCTTTTCTGAATTAACTTGCTATTTGTATCCAAACTAACTAAATTTGAGCACCTTTGATTGTGAAAAAAGGGTATGGTTCAGGAAGATGAACCTAAGTTTGAGGGTGTTGGTAATTTGGCAAGCGTCAATTCTGCTGAGTTAAGAGGAGGCACAAATGTGTGAAGTTCCAAATTGGTTGCATTACAAGGATACAACGATTCAATATGAGAAACTTTGATGTGGTTACTGCAAAAGCTCCTGTTTTATATCTAACTGTACTAGGGGGGTTTTCATGAAATGTACAATAAGTGGCCTGGGATCCCTCAAACAGAATCTGTACCAACCATGTTTGATCCAACGGCCTAGTATCAATTTTTCTATTCTTCTACCACAAGCCCAGATTCTACTCTAGTTGCTCCCCTGTTGTCCTGTCCACGACCAAGACCAAGAAGCAGAACACCCCTGCCAAGCTCCAGCACAAGACTCTGATGCGCAAGGAGTTCCGCAAGATGGCCAAGTCTGTCAAGGATCAGGTATTAACTCCAGAGTTTTGTACTTGAATTGCCCTTATGCTTGGTTTCTAAGCTACAACTGTAAGTCACGGCTTGTCTCTGCTTCCTCCTTGAGTTCAGAGTTGTGGCATGGCATGCTTGATTTTGTGGTGGACTTGTGGCACTAATGATGCACCGTTGTTGCACTGCCTTGTCTTGACTGAATGCATCTTGTCAGGTCATCCTAAGTTCAAGGATGTATTCTCTGGTTAGGAAATGATAGACGCATATGCAGTTATTATGCTTTCCAGTTTGTTGAGGAGCTATTTGTTTCAACCATGGAAATATATTTATAGTGTAATCAATCTCTTGTCATGCCATCTTCTGAAGTGACCAGTAAATGTGTAGCTCATCTCTATATCAGTTGTCCAGTACTCACATGTGTATGTTTAATACATCTTGGAGACCATTCTCTAATTGTAGTTCAACAATGTTTTCCCGCAATCATTACAACTTGTTGTTTTGAGAAGTCACTTTGTTCTGCAAGTTGGACATAACTTCAGAAAAGTCTGATGCTTGCTGGGGCTGTTCCCTTAATTATGCAAAGTTTGAAAAGTTTGAGACTGGTATTCTAGTGCTAAGTTTTGAACACTAACTTTAATTTATGTTCCTGCAGGAAATGGACTGATTCCTTTGAAATTCCTATGTTTTAAATAGTCCCTTACTCCACTCAGGTAACTCTATAATCTGTCCCGCTTCTAGGTTTCCAGCACTCGAATCTTTCGTTAGGAGAGTTTGAAGTTGTTGGTGTATTCTCAACCATTGAGCGATTTTAGTCATCCTCTTCACTGGAGTAACAATGGTCAGAACAACTCTTGTCTAGTCTCCAGGATAATAAATCATGTTCTTCCATGTTTCCAAAAATACTTGTACTCCATGTTTCCAGAAAACAGCAGCAACACACATGTCCAAAAATACTGGAATAAATTAGCTATGGTTTGAATAGCCTTTATATTAGGATCTGGTTGAGTCTCTATGATGTTCTCTCTTAGTGTCATGTCATGTCATGAGTTATGAGTCGTGAATATATAACTGAGTTGTATAATATTTTCCAGGTGAGGACTTTGACCACAGAAGTACAACCAGGACAACCGTGCTGTTGGTGGTAGCTCCCAAGGTCCAAGGACGACTATATACTTTGACAGCAAAGAGCCAAGCAAGGGTGTGAACCATAGTTTCGGTTCATATTTGTCACCATGTTTTGGATTGCACGTACACTTCTTGGATATAAACTGTAATTAGGCTTGTTCAAGCTATGTTACTGCGGATGTGCAGTCTTGTATGTTTTTGTGAATGTTGATCATATGAGTTCTGGATTTGATCATTTAATAAGAGAATTACTAATTGTTTGATTTTTAAATGTGTATAAATTGGAATCTGTGAATTAAAAAGACCAAATATTCTACTGGACCAAACAATATTTGGGCTCTAAGAAGGCTATGGCCCAAACAAATCGCATCGTGCATTTCTAAGAAGGCAGAACAAAAAGGATAAATGAAATGGACATAAAAATGTTGGGCTTGGCCCATGAAGCTGATCAAAAATTGATAGAAAAAATATATAAAAATGCCGAATTGTTGGGCTAGGCCCATGTAGAAAACCGAATTGGACCGGGCTGATTCTTGTGCCACATCAGCTTGCCACGTTGGATGCCTACGTGGCCTGGGGAGGTTGCTAGTGACCAAAAATTTGGCCGTGGAACCAACGACCTTTTACATATCACAAAGAAGGTCACTAATTTCAGTTTACGACCGCCAGCTTTTGACCATCTGTTTTTGGTCGCAAAAAGGTCGCAAATGAAAAACAATGACCTTTCAGTGACCAATAGTGATGGTCGCAAGCTGACATATTTCTTGTAGTGGTTGCTGCATTGGAGCTTCGCCGTAGTCGCCGGGGTTGCATTGGAGCTTCGTCGGAGTCGCCGATTGCTGCATTGGAGCTTCGCCGTAGTCGCCGGGGTTGCATTGGAGCTTCGTCGGAGTTGCCGGTTGCTGCATTAGAGCTTTGCCGGAATCGCGGTTGCTGCATTGGAGCTCTGTCAGTGCTGGATACGGTGGCTGGCAACATCGACGACTGCTCCATATGGTGGCCAGTGAGGAGCAGAGCTAGTGCTGCGATGGAGAATCATGGGGGTCGGCTGTGCTGCCATGGAGCATCGTCAGTGCCGCCAGTGTGGTTCTCCGAGTTGTGATGCAGCATAGCCAGGGGCTGTCGAGGTGCTACAGAGAGACAAGGTCGGGGGGTCCTCATGGTTGTCTGCCAAGAGGAGAGGAAGACGGGTTGCAGAGCGTATGACTCAAACGGCCCTGTTCGCCAGATCGGACGACTCCCGAAGCGGATGATTTTCTGCAAACATCATCCGGATGATTTGTAGCAGTGGCCATTTAAAAAATTGAAAGAATTTTATGCAAGCCAGACGACTTTCACTTAAAACTGGATAAGGTTCTGACATATTACAACTAAACTAGATAAATTAAACTAAAATTTTAAAAACCTAGAAAAAACTAAGAGAGGTACCCAAGGCCAAGACTTGGGTTCGCGCGGGCCCGAGGACTTAGCACTATAGTCTTGTACTCTTGTCATAGTTTTTCCTAGGTCCGAGCTGAGCAACTCCCTCCTGTCTGCTCCAACGATCTTGGCTTTATTTCTGCCCTGATTGGCTGCACCCCCTTTTCTCCTTCTTTTTATCAATAAAATGATACGCAATCTTGCATATTCATGAAAAAAATAACCTCGTACGCATGCCTAGCCTGGCCTAAAAATGCGGTCTTTCCAGCGGCGGAAGGGCTAGGGGCCGCAGCAATCCTGGTTGGCTGCCACCTACCGCTCGTCGCGCAACCGCTTGGCTTCCTCCGCCGTCGCTTGCATGTCCGCCGCCGCCTGCGTGGTCGCTTGGCTAACAGGAAGTTAAAGCCCCTGCTAGCCCATACCTCAAGTCTTCGGCTACTCAAAATTTTAAGAAGTTGCTCCTGAAACATGCCCTTTGTGCTCAAATTTGAGAAAAAAAATGTATTCTCTCTGAGCTCTCCCTCCTCCCACCGCTCTCTCCTCTTCAACCAATTCCTCCGAGCACCACCTTAGCCTTGCCGCCGCATGTTACAGCGACGTCCACCCATCGCGCCAACCTTCGCCTGAGGCGCTGGATGCTTTGCCTCTCTCGTTTCATATCCATGGTCTGTGTGGCGTCACAGAAGATGGATTTTTTTTGGAAAAGGAGGCAAAACCCCGGCCTCTGCATCAATCGATGCATGCAGCCATCTTATTAAAGATAAAGTAACATAGACTTAGGGTCACTAGGGGCCCATAATCATAGTGCAAAATGAAATAAATCGTAAAAAAAGATGTCACATCCGGCGATACAGATCAGGCTATGATGCCTATACACCTAGCCTATTATCAGCACGCCATCCAAATCGGCTGAAGATAGCCCGCGCTACCGTCTTCCATCGGTTGCACCCAATAACCAAAAGCTCCCTGAATTCCACATGAGTGAGTAATGACCACATACGTATCCACGTTGTAGCTCTGTAGATAACCTGCAAAAAATTCGTGAAGTTTGTCTCATTAAAAATCAAATCATTTCTAGTATTCCATATCGCCCATAGTAGTGCACATATCCCTATCCGAATATGTTTCGTCGTATGTAAGTCTACTCCACTGAGCCACGTCCCAAATAACGTGTTTATACTTGTTGGAGGATGGACGTTAAAATCTATATGAATTGAGCGACATAATAATTTTGCAAGTGGACACTCGAGAAAGAGGTGTTTAATCATTTCATTGAGCGACATAATAATTTTAAGCAAGTTATCTTTGGTCAAAATGACTTTGTAAACGAACCACATGAAAATCTTAATTCGGAGCGGAACTTCAATCTTCCATATGTGTAAAGACCAAGACAGTGGCCTTGAATCAATTAAGTCCAGATACATAGATTTCACTGCAAAGATCTCGTTCGCAAATAACTTCCAGTGAATTGTATCCTCATGGTCTGATAGTTGTGAAGGAAATATGCCCTAGAGGCAATAATAAAGTTGTTATTTATATTTCCTTATATCATGATAAATATTTATTATTCATGCTAGAATTGTATTAACCGGAAACTTAGTACATGTGTGAATACATAGACAAACAGAGTGTCACTAGTATGCCTCTACTAGACTAGCTCGTTAATCAAAGATGGTTAAGTTTCCTAGCCATAGACATGAGTTGTCATTTGATGAACGGGATCACATCATTAGAGAATGATGTGTTGACTTGACCCATTCCGTTAGCTTAGCACTTGATCGTTTAGTATGTTGCTATTGCTTTCTTCACGACTTATACATGTTCCTATGACTATGAGATTATGCAACTCCCGAATACCGGAGGAACACTTTGTGTGCTACCAAATGTCGCAACGTAACTGGGTGATTATAAAGGTGCTCTACAGGTGTCTCCGATGGTGTTTGTTGAGTTGGCATAGATCGAGATTAGGATTTGTCACTCCAATTGTCGGAGAGGTATCTCTGGGCCCTCTCGGTAATGCACATCACTATAAGCCTTGCAAGCAATGTGACTAATGAGTTAGTTGCGGGATGATGCATTACAGAACGAGTAAAGAGACTTGCCGGTAACGAGATTGAACTAGTTATTGAGATACCGACGATCGAATCTCGGGCAAGTAACATACCGATGACAAAGGGAACAACGTATGTTGTTATGCGGTTTGACCGATAAAGATCTTCGTAGAATATGTAGGAGCCAATATGAGCATCCAGGTTCCGCTATTGGTTATTGACTGGAGACGTATCTCGGTCGTGTCTACATAGTTCTCGAACCCGTAGGGTTCGCACGCTTAACGTTCGGTGACGATCGGTATTATGAGTTTATGCGTTTTGATGTACCGAAGGTAGTTCAGAGTCCCGGATATGATCACGGACATGACGAGGAGTCTCGAAATGGTCGATACATAAAGATCGATATATTGGATGACGATGTTTGGACATCGGAATGGTTCCGGGTAAGTTCGGGCATTTACCGGGGTACCGGGAGGTTACCGGAACCCCCCCAGGGGGTCAATGAGCCTTATTGGGCCTTAGTGGAAAGGAGGAGGAGGCGGCCAAGGTGGGGGCGCCCCCCCAAGCCCAATCCGAATTGGGAGGGGGGCCGGCCCGCCTTTCCTTCTCTCCTTCTCCCCCTTCCTTCCCTCTCCTACTCCAACTAGGGAAGGGGGAATCCTAATCCCACCGGGAGTAGGACTCCCCACTTGGGCGCACCTAGGAGGCCGGCCCTCTCCCCCTCCTCCACTCCTTTATATACGGGGGAGGGGGCACCCCATAGACACACAAGTTGATCATTGATCTCTTAGCCGTGTGCGGTGCCCCCCTCCACCATAATCCACCTCGGTCATATCGTTGTAGTGCTTAGGCGAAGCCCTGCCCCGGTAGCTTCATCATCACCGTCATCACGCCGTCGTGTTGACGAAGCTCTCCCTCGACACTCTGCTGGATCGTGAGTTCGTGGGACGTCACCGAGCCGAACGTGTGCAGATCGCGGAGGTGCCGTATCTTCGGTGCTAGGATCGGTCGATCGTGAAGACGTATGACTACATCAACCGCGTTGTCATAACGCTTCCGCTTACGGTCTATGAGGGTACGTAGACAACACTCTCCCCTCTCATTGCTATGCATCACCATGATCTTGCGTGTGCGTAGGAAATTTTTGAAATTACCGCGTTTCCCAACAGTGGCATCCGAGCCAGGTTTATGCGTAGATGTTATATGCACGAGTAGAACACAAGTGAGTTGTGGGCGATAATAGTCATACTGCTTACCAGCATGTCACACTTCGATTCGGCGGTATTGTTGGATGAAGCGGCCCGGACCGATAGGTCCGTATTCTTACGCGAGACTGGTCCTACCGACGTGCTTCGCACACAGGTGGCTGGCGGGTGTTAGTTTCTCCAACTTTAGGTGAATCGAGTGTGGCTACGCCCGGTCCTTGTTGAAGGTTAAAATAGCACATACTTGACGAAAAATCGTTGTGGTTTTGATGAGTAGGTAAGAACGGTTCTTGCTCAGCCCGTAGCAGCCACGTAAAACTTGCAACAACAAAGTAGAGGACGTCTAACTTGTTTTTGTAGGGCATGTTGTGATGTGATATGGTCAAGACATGATGCTAAATTTTATTGTATGAGATGATCATGTTTTGTAATGGAGTTATCGGCAACTGGTAGGAGCCATATGGTTGTCGCTTTATTGTATGCAATGCAATCGCCCTGTAATTGTTTTTTACTTTATCACTAAGTGGTAGTGATAGTCGTAGAAACAATAGTTGGCGAGACGACAACGATGCTACGATGGAGATCAAGGTGTCGCGCCGGTGACGATGGTGATCATGACGGTGCTTTGGAGATGGAGATCAAAGGCACAAGATGATGATGGCCATATCATATCACTTATATTGATTGCATGTGATGTTTATCTTTTATGCATCTTATTTTGCTTTGATTAACGGTAGCATTATAAGATGATCCCTCACTAAATTTCAAGGTACAAGTGTTCTCCCTGAGTATGCACCGTTGCAAAAGTTCGTCGTGCCGAGGCACCACGTGATGATCGGGTGTGATAAGCTCTACGTTCACATACAACGGGTGCAAGCCAGTTTTGCACACGCATAATACTCGGGTTAAACTTGACGAGCCTAGCATATGCAGATATGGCTTCGGAACACTAAGACCAAAAGGTCGAGCGTGAATCATATAGTAGATATGATCAACATAGTGATGTTCACCATTGAAAACTACTCCATCTCACGTGATGATCGGACATGGTTTAGTTGATTTGGATCACGTGATCACTTAGATGATTAGAGGGATGTCTATCTAAGTGGGAGTTCTTAAGTAATATGATTAATTGAACTTTAATTTATCATGAACTTAGTACCTGATAGTATTTTGCATGTCTATATGTTGTTGTAGATAGATGGCCCGTGCTGTTGTTCCGTTGAATTTTAATGCGTTCATTGAGAAAGCTAAGTTGAAAGATGATGTTAGCAATTACACGGACTGGGTCCGTAACCTGAGGATTATCCTCATTGCTGCACAGAAGAATTACGTCCTCGAAGCACTGCTAGATGCAAGACCCGCTGCAGGAGCAACGCCGGACGTTGTGAATGTCTGGCAGAGCAAAGCTGATGACTACTCGATAGTTCAGTGTGCCATGCTTTACGGATTAGAACCGGGACTTCAATGATGATTTGAACATCATGGAGCATATGAGATGTTCCAGGAGTTGAAGTTAATATTTCAAGCAAATGCCCGGATTGAGAGATATGAAGTCTCCAATAAGTTCTATAGGTGCAAGATGGAGGAGAATAGTTCTGTCAGTGAACATATACTCAAAATGTCTGGTTATAATAATCACTTGATTCAACTGGGAGTTAATCTTCCTAATGATAGTGTCATTGACAGAATTCTTCAATCACTGCCACCAAGCTACAAGAGCTTCGTGATGAACTATAATATGCAAGGGATGAACAAGATAATTCCCAAGCTCTTCGCGATGCTAAAGGCTGCAGAGGTAGAAATCAAGAAGGAGCATCAAGTGTTGATGGTCAACAAGACCACCAGTTTCAAGGAAAAGGGTAAAGGGAAGAAGGGGAACTTCAAGAAGAACGGCAAGCAAGTTGCTGCTCAAGTGAAGAAACCCAAGTCTGGACCTAAGCCTGAGACTGAGTGCTTCTACTGCAAAGGGACTGGTCACTGGAAGCGGAACTGCCCCAAGTATTTGGCGGATAAGAAGGATGGCAAGGCGAACAAAGGTATATGTGATATACATGTTATTGATGTGTACCTTCCTAATGCTCACAGTAGCACCTGGGTATTTGATACTGGTTCTGTTGCTAATATTTACAACTCGAAACAGGGACTACGGATTAAGTGAAGATTGGCTAAGGACGAGGTGACGATGCGCGTGGGAAATGGTTCCAAAGTTGATGTGATCGCCGTCGGCACGCTACCTCTACATCTACCTTCAGGATTAGTTTTAGACCTGAATAATTGTTATTTGGTGCCAGCGTTGAGCATGAACATTATATCTGGATCTTGTTTGATGTGAGACGGTTATTCATTTAAATCTGGGAATAATGGTTGTTCTATTTATATGAGTAATATCTTTTATGGTCATGCACCCTTGAAGAGTGGTCTATTTTTGTTGAATCTCGATAGTAGTGATACACATATTCATAATATTGAAGCCAAAAGATGCAGAGTTGATAATGATAATGCAACTTATTTGTGGCACTGCCGTTTGGGTCATATTGGTGTAAAGCGCATGAAGAAACTCCATTCTGATGGACTTTTGGAATCACTTGATTATGAATCACTTGGTACTTGCGAACCATGCCTCATGGGCAAGATGACTAAAACTCCGTTCTCCAGAATAATGGAGCGAGCAACAGATTTGTTGGAGATCATACATACCGATGTATGTGGTCCAATGAATATTGAGGCTCGCGGCGGGTATCGTTATTTTCTCACCTTCACAGATGATTTGAGCAGATATGGGTATATCTACTTAATGAAACATAAGTCTGAAACATTTGAAAAGTTCAAAGAATTTCAGAGTGAAGTGGAAAATCATCGTAACAAGAAAATAAAATTTCTACGATCTGATCGTGGAGGAGAATATTTGATTTACGAGTTTGGTGTTCATTCGAAACAATGCGGAATAGTTTCGCAACTCACGCCACCCGAAACACCACAGCGTAACGGTGTGTCCGAACGTTGTAACCGCACTTTATTAGATATGGTGCGATCTATGATGTCTCTTACTGATTTACCGCTATCGTTTTGGGGTTATGCTTTAGAGACGACTGCATTCACATTAAATAGGGCATCATCTAAATCTGTTGAGACGACGCCTTATGAACTGTGGTTTGGCAAGAAACCAAAGTTGTCGTTTCTTAAAGTTTGGGGCTGTGATGCTTATGTGAAAAAGCTTCAACCTGATAAGCTCGAACCCAAATCGGAGAAATGTGTCTTCATAGGATACCCAAAGGAGACTGTTGGGTACACCTTCTATCACAGATCCGAAGGCAAGACATTCATTGCTAAGAATGGATCCTTTCTAGAGAAGGAGTTTCTCTCGAAAGAAGTGAGTGGGAGGAAAGTAGAAATTGATGAGGTAACTGTACCTGCTCCCTTATTGGAAAGTAGTTCATCACAGAAATCAGTTCCTGTGATCCCTACACCAATTAGTGAGGAAGCTAATGATGATGATCATGTAACTTCAGATCAAGTGACTACCGAACCTCGTAGGTCCACCCGAGTAAGATCCGCACCAGAGTGGTACGGTAATCCTGTTCTGGAGGTCATGTTACTTGACCATGACGAATCTACGAACTATGAGGAAGCGATGATGAGCCCAGATTCCGCGAAATGGCTTGAGGCCATGAAATCTGAGATGGGATCCATGTATGAGAACAAAGTGTGGACTTTGGTTGACTTGCCCGATGATCGGCAAGTCATCGGGAATAAATGGATCTTCAAGAAGAAGACTGACGCTGACGGTAATGTTACTGTCTACAAAGCTCGACTTGTTGCGAAAGGTTTTCCACAAGTTCAAGGAGTTGACTACGATGAGACTTTCTCACCCGTAGCGATGCTTAAGTCCGTCCGAATCATGTTAGCAATTGCTGCATTTTATGATTATGAAATTTGGCAAATGGATGTAAAGACGGCATTCCTGAATGGATTTCTGGAAGAAGAGTTGTATATGATGCAACCTGAAGGTTTTATCGATCCAAAGGGTGCTAACAAAGTGTGGAAGCTCTAGCGATCCATTTATGGACTAGTGTAAGCCTCTCGGAGTTGGAATAAACGTTTTGATAGTGTGATCAAAGCATATGGTTTTATACAGACTTTTGGAGAAGCCTGTATTTACAAGATAGTGAGTGGGAGCTCTGTAGAATTTCTAATATTATATGTGGATGACATATTGTTAATTGGAAATGATATAGAATTTCTGGATAGCATAAAAGGATGCTTGAACAAGAGTTTTTCAATGAAAGACCTCGGTGAAGCTGCTTATATATTTGGCATCAAGATCTATAGAGATAGATCGAGACGCTTAATTGGACTTTCACAAAGCACATACCTTGATAAAGTTTTGAAGAAGTTCAAAATGGATCAACCAAAGAAAATGGTTCTTGCCTGTGTTACAAGGTGTGAAGTTGAGTCAGACTCAATGCCCGACCATTGCAAAAGATAGAGAGAAAATGAAAGGTGTTCCTATGCTTCAGCCATAGGCTCTATCATGTATGCAATGCTGTGTACCAGACCTGATCTGTGCCTTGGTATTAGTTTAGAAGGGAGGTACCAAAGTAATCCAGGAGTGGATCACTGGACAGCGGTCAAGAACATCCTGAAATACCTGAAAAGGACTAAGGATATGTTTCTCGTTTATGGAGGTGACAAAGAGCTCGTCGTAAGTGGTTACGTCGATGCAAGCTTTGACACTGATCCGGATGACTCTAAGTCACAAACCGGAAACGTATTTATATTGAACGGTGGAGCTGTCAGTTGGTGCAGTTCTAAGCAAAGCGTCGTGGCGGGATCTACGTGTGAAGCGGAGTACATAGCTGCTTCTGAAGCAGCAAATGAAGGAGTTCATATCCGATCTAGGTGTCATACCTAGTGCATCGGGTCCAATGAAAATCTTTTGTGACAATACTGGTGCAATTGCCTTGGCAAAGGAATCCAGATTTCACAAGAGAACCAAGCACATCAAGAGACGCTTCAATTCCATCCGCGATCAAGTCAAGGAGGGAGACATAGATTTGCAAGATACATACGGATCTGAATGTTGCAGACCCATTGACTATGCCTCTCTCACGAGCAAAACATGATCAGCACCAAGACTCCATTGGTGTTAGAATCATTACTGTGTAATCTAGATTATTGACTCTAGTGCAAGTGGGAGACTGAAGGAAATATGCCCTAGAGGCAATAATAAAGTTGTTATTTATATTTCCTTATATCATGATAAATGTTTATTATTCATGCTTGAATTGTATTAACCGGAAACTTAGTACATGTGTGAATTGATATGTCTCCAACGTATCTATAATTTTTGATTGTTCCATGCTATTATGTTATCCATCTAGGATGTTTTATATGCTATTTTATATGATTTTTTGGGACTAACCTATTAACCTAGAGCCCAGTGCCAGTTTCTGTTTTTTCCTTGTTTTTGAGTATCGTAGAAAAGGAAAACCAAACGGAGTCCAATTGACCTAAAACTTTACAGAACTTATTTTTGGACCAGAAGAAGCCCACGGAGTACCAGAGGTGGGCCAGAAGAGTCCCGAGGCCACCACGAGGGTGGGGGGCGCGCCCCCTGCCTCGTGGCCGCCTCGGGGACCCCCTGACTTGTTCCCGACTCCAATACCTCTTATATAACCCCAAACTTCCAGAAAGAAACCTAGATCGGGAGTTCCGCCGCCGCAAGCCTATGTAGCCACCGAAAACCAATCTAGACCCGTTCTGGCACCCTGCTGGAGGGGGGAATCCCTCTCCGGTGGCCATCTTCATCATCCCGGCGCTCTCCGTGACGAGGAGGGAGTAGTTCACCCTCGGGGCTGAGGGTATGTACCAGTAGCTATGTGTTTGATCTCTCTCTCTCTCTCTCTCTCTCTCTCTCTCTCTCGTGTTCTTGATTTGGCACGATCTTGATGTATCGCGAGCTTTGCTATTATAGTTGGATCTTATGATGTTTCTCCTCCTCTACTCTCTTGTAATGGATTGAGTTTTCCCTTTGAAGTTATCTTATCGGATTGAGTCTTTAAGGATTTGAGAACACTTGATGTATGTCTTACATGTGCTTATTTGTGGTGACAATGGGATATTCACGTGATCTACTTGATGTATGTTTTGGTGATCAACTTGCGGGTTCAGTGACCTTGTGAACTTATGCATAGGGGTTGGCACATGTTTTCGTCTTGACTCTCCGGTAGAAACTTTGGGGCACTCTTTGAAGTACTTTGTGTTGGTTTGAATAGATGAATCTGAGATTATGTGATGCATATCGTATAATCATACCCACGGATACTTGAGGTGACATTGGAGTATCTAGGTGACATTAGGGTTTTGGTTGATATGTGTCTTAAGGTGTTATTCTAGTACGAACTCTTGAATAGATCGATCCGAAAGAATAACTTTGAGGTGGTTTTGTACCCTACAATAATCTCTTCGTTTGTTCTCCGCTATTAGTGACTTTGGAGTGACTCTTTGTTGCATGTTCAGGGATAGTTATATGATCCAATTATGTTATTATTGTTGAGAGAACTTGCACTAGTGAAAGTATGAACCCTAGGCCTTGTTTCCTAGCATTGCAATACCGTTTACGCTCACTTTTATCATTAGTTACCTTGCTGTTTTCAAATTTTAAGATTACAAAAACCTATATCTACCATCCATATTGCACTTGTATCACCATCTCTTCGCCGAACTATTACACCTATACAATTTACCATTGTATTGGGTGTGCTGGGGACTGATAATCCCCAAGTGCGGGGAATCATCGTAGCAATTTCCAAAGGTGGAAGTGATAAGTATGGAGTGTCGAACCCACAAGGAGCTAAAGGTAAGATCAATATTCTCTCAAGCCCTATCTGCCACTGATACGACTCTACGTACACCGAACATTTGCTTCCAACTAGAAACGAGAAATAAAACTACGTTGTGTGTATGAAGAGGATAACTTTGCATGGTGTCGGAGAGCTAAAATATAAAAGTAGGTGCTGTTATCATAAAGTTAGAATATATTACTAAATATTATAAATAGCAAGTGTGGAATAATGGTGGATCGGTGTGCGGAATTGTCCTAGGCAATTGTCAACAAGACCGATAGTCGTCATTGCAATTTCATATGAGGGAGAGGCATAAGCTAACATACTTTCTCTACTTGGATCATATGCACTTATGATTGGAACTCTAGCAAGCCTCCGCAACTACTAAAGATCATTAAGGTAAAACCCAACCATAGCATTAAAGCATCAAGTCCTCTTCATTCTCATACGCAACAACCCCCTTACTCGGGTTTGTGTTTCAGTCACTCACCAACCCACTATAAGCGAATCATGAACGTATTGCAACACCCTACAGCGGGAATCCCTCACGCTTGCGCGACACGGAGGGCACCATAGGACAGCACCAAAATAAAACATACAACTCGTACCAATCTAGATCATCAATCAACCCAAAGACAAAGGATATCTACTCAAAACATCATAGGATGGCAACACATCATTGGATCATAATATGTGGCATAAAGCACCATGTTCAAGTAGGGATTACAGCGGGGTGCGGGAGAGTGGACCACGTAAAAGATATGAGGATGGTGATGATGATGATGATGTTGATGAAGACGATCACCGCGGTGATGATTCCCCTCCCGATGGCACTCCGGCACCACCGAGAGAGAGGAGGAGAGGTTCTTCCCCTTGTGCTTCTTCCTCCATGGCCTCCCCCTGGATGGGGAGAGGGTCTCCCTCTAGTCCTTGGCCTTCATGGCGATGATGGCCTCTCCGGGATCCTCCTCCATGGCCTCTGATGATGATGGCCCCCTCCGGCAGGGTGCCAGAGATGGACTATATTGATTTCTCGTGGCTACAGAGGCTTGCGGCGGCGCAACTTCTGATCTCGGTTTCTTTCTGGAAGTTTGGGTATATATGAGAGGTGTTGGCGTCGAGAACAAGTCAGGGGGGTCTCCGGGCTGTCCACGAGGCAGGGAGGCGCGCCCAGGGGGGTGGGCGCGCCCCCCACCCTCGTGGGCAGCCCGGGACTCTTCTGGCCCAACTCTTTGACTCCGTGGCCTTCTTCTGGTCCAAAAATAAGCTCCGTCAAGTTTCAGGTCAATTGGACTCCGTTTGGTTTTCCTTTTCTGCGATACTCTAAAACAAGGAGAAAACAGAAACTGGCACTGGGCTCTAGGTTAATAGGTTAGTCCCAAAAATCATATAAAATAGCATATAAATGCATATAAAACATCCAAGGTTGATAATATAATAGCATGAAGACTTCATAAATTATAGATACGTTGGAGACGTATCAGCATCCCCAAGCTTAATTCCTGCTCGTCCTCGAGTAGGTAAATGATAAAAGAAATAATTTATGAAGTGTGAATGCTAGCAAGTGCACAAGTTTGATCAATGATAATTTCAATCACTTTTTCTAGCATCAATACATGTCATAACAGTAGCTCATCTCGTAAAACTTTTCATGATCAAGTAACAAGCTATTCACATGTTAAAGTATAGATCATAAACTTTCTTGAAAACTAACAAACAGTGCTCTTGGTCATCAAACAATTGCAATTCATCTTATTTTCAGGAAGGGTCTATGTTAGAGCTTTGATTCAGCAAACTCCACATACTCAACTATCATTTAATCTTTCACGATTGCTAACACTCATGTGATATTTATGGGTTCAAAGTTTTAATCGGACACAGAGAAAGATAGGGGCTTATAGTTTCGCCTCCCAACCTTTTACCTCAAGGGTAATGTCAACAATAATAACTCATGAAAACCTACATCCAAGTAGATATATATATATATATATATATATATATATATATATATATATATATATATATATATATATATATCCGGATCGCTCCAACACAAAGTACTTGCCAAAGGAAAAAGTGTAAAAAGGAAAGGTGATGATCACCATGACTCTTGCATAAGGTAGAAGATAAAAGTAAAAGATAGGCCCTTCGTAGAGGGAAGCAGAGGTTGTCATGCGCTTTTATGGTTGGATGTACAAAATCTTAATGCAAAAGAACGTCACTTTATATTGCCTCTTGTGATAAAGACCTTTATTATGCAGTCCGTCGCTTTTATTTATTCCCTATCACAAGTTCGTATAAAGCTTATTTTCTTCGCACTAATAGATCATACATATTTAGAGAGCAATTTTTATTGCATGCACCGATGACAACTTACTTGAAGGATCTTACTCAATCCATAGGTAGGTATGGTGGACTCTCATGGCAAAACTAGTTTAAGGGATATTTGGAAGCACAAGTAGTATCTCTACTTGGTGCAAAGAGTTTGGCTAGCATGAGGGGAAAATGCAAGCTCGGCATGTTGGATGATCCATGACAATATACTTTATTTCGGATATAAGAAAACATAACCCATTACGTTGTCTTCCTTGTCCAACATCAACCTTTTAGCATGTCATATTTTAATGAGTGCTCACAATTACAAAAGATGTCCAAGATAGTATATTTATATGTGAAATCTCTCTTCCTTCAATATTCTTTCATGAATTGTTCAAGTGACCAATTCTACGTTTGCTAACTTTCAATGAGTTTACGACCAATACTTATTATGTGTGAAGTCATTACTCCCCATGTTATAAGCATATGAAACATATATAAATTCAGATTTGTGACATTCAATTCATTCAACCATTTACTCATAGGATATTCGTGAAGCACATGAGTAAACGACAAACTACTCCAGAAGGTATAAGTGAAGAACACTGAGTAGTCAAATAATTAACTAGCCATGGGAGGATTATTTTTCATTCAATAATTCAGATCCAATGATTTTATTCAAATAGCAAGTAAAATCAAAAATACGCTCCAAGCAAAACACATATCATGGGACTAATAAAAATATAGCTCCGAGTAAGGTATACCGATAGTTTTGAAGACGAAAGAGGGGATGCCTTCTGGGGCATCCCCAAGCTTAGGCGCTTGAGTCTTCCTTGAATATTACCTTGGGGTGCCTTGGGCATCCCCAAGCTTAGGGCCTTTCCACTCCTTCTTCTCCTCATATCGATATCTCACTCAAAGCTTGAAAACTTCAATCACACAAAACTTAACGTAACTTCGTGAGATAGGTTAGTATGATAAAGAGCAAACCATTCACTTTGGTACTGTCAAAGACAAGGTTCATAGTTGTTCTCACACAATGCCTACTGTACCATATCATTTCTACAATTTATATTTCTGACACCCCAAAATTTTGGCCTTGTTTTATTTATTTAAAATGTTGCCAGGAAATAAAACTTTTCCATTATTGTCAAATTTTACCTTTTGTGATTCTGGATTTTTGCTTCGAGTGGGAAGAACCTTCAAAATATTATTGGGCTTGAATACTCTCTTTTATAAAACAATTATTTATCAGTGGACTCAAATAATGCAAGATTTGTTTTCTCAAAACTTTAGTTCCTTAAAAATGATTCCTTTTGCATTTGGAGCCAGTTTTGCACTGCAACAACTTGACAAATGCTTTTAAAATTTCCACCAAAATTTGGGGATGTCATGTGATGTTTCCACATCACTTTTATGCAAAAATACCTTCTGGCCATTGGAGATTTTGAGCTCTACACCAACTTTTCCAATCTGGTCCAGTAGGCACTTTTGCACTACAACCCATTTAAATTCTCTTCTAAAAATTCTTCCAAGTATTTGGAGATGTCAGTGGATGCATACAATTCATCTTCAAGCAAAAACCCAGTGATGTTCTTTGGAAAATTTGAGAGGATCAGCCTCTTTTGCATTCTGGTCCAATTTGATGATTTGTACTGCAACCATATTTTTCCTTGCTGTAGTGACCCTAAGCTTTTTCCTACTTGTAGCCCTTCCTACCAAACTCTTAAGTCCAGGAGATTGGGCTCATTGGAGGTTTTGAAGTGCATGCTCTAAACCCTTCTGTTTTCTGTCCAAAACTGGAGTTTTGCAAATCTTGCACTATCAACTTTCTGTTTTTGCCAAACTAATCTTACCACCATCTCCTGCATCTAAAGAGACACTGATCTGGAGATTTTGGCCACTCCAAGAGTTGCCTAAGTGCATCTGGCATTCTGACGAACACCTGGTGTGCACAGTCACTTTTGGCAAGCTCTCTGGTTTGCATTGTGGACTTGAACCCCTGACCTATCCACCTTGTCCACTGAGTGCCTTGCTACCCCTACCTCCATCCTGTGCAGTGCCAGCTCCACCCTCGAGCTCTAGAGCGCGCTGGCATTTCGTCGAACAGGTGCCGTGCGTGCTCTGGGCGCGCCCAGAGCGCACGTTTTGCACGCGCGCGCACTACGCCGACACGCCGCACTGCCGCCCTCGTCGCGTCCCATCTCTGACCCCTGCTCGCCTGCCGAACCCCGCCACGCACTCGCCCTCTCTCCAGTACCCTCCAAGCTCGCCCTGGCACCCTGCAGCGCCGCCTTGGCAGCACGCCGGCGTCGGTAGCGGATTCCACCGTGGACGGCGCCGCCCAAACCACCAGCGCACGCCAGCTGCCCCAGAGCACATGCCGTGCTTATCCTCCTGCTCGTCGGAACGCTTTCGTCGCCGCCATGATGCCCTGCAACTACAGGAAAGTGGTCGCCGACGATCTTATCTTCTGCCGCCGCGGAGCCAGCCTCGTCACGCTATAAAAAGGAACCCCGAGCCCCCCCGAGCACGCAGGCGACATCAGACACTCCCCGTAGAACTTCCCGCGTAGTGAATCGACCTGTAGTGGCCGTCTCCCTCAACTCCGGCCAGCTCGGCCGCCGCCAAGCTCCGGAGCGATTCGTCGCAGCCGACCATCCTTTTGCCAATCCAGCGCCACCAAGAACTTCCCCGTAGTCTCGCGGAGCTGCCCAGCTACCCAACTGCGGTCGGAGACCACCGGAGCACCAAAGTCACTTCACCACCGTAGCTTTTCTCCGCTGCGGAGCTCGCGGCCGGCGATTCTTCCACCTCAGACGACCCATCAACCACCCATAGGACCGCCTCGGTCTAGCCGTTCCATCCCCGCCCTTGGATGCCCGTGAGGTACTGCCGTTCGTCGACGGCGATCGCCGGAGCCCCGCTCCCGTCGGGCAGAAGAAAGGAGATGGAGGGAAGAACGGTCAAACCTGACCAGTGGGCCCTCTGGACCCACTGTCAGTGACCCGCGCAGCCGCTCCCTCTGTTTAAGTGAAGGCGCAAACCCCCTTCGTGCGTCTCCTCGACTGCGAAAGCGTATTTCTTCTGAATCGTTCTCTTTTTCTGGTTTTTTTAAAACAGAAGTTTGACTGATGTTTGACTGGCTATAACTTTTAAAATAAAACTCCAAACAAGTTGATTCTTTTTCCTACCTCTCTCAAATTTCATCTAGTTTATTTTAAGATTTATTTCAAAAATATTTGAGACAATTTTTGGTACTGTGTTTGAAATATTTGTTATTTGTGTATTTTGCAAAATAGGATTTTTGGAGAAAAAGGAAAGCTTCCAATAAGTGCATCCTTTGCATACTCTTGAAGGCAAGCATTTCTGAACTCTGGCATAATACTTGTTGTGGTGTTTTGATGCGATCACAGCACCTATTGTCTTGGAGTATGTGATAGCTTTATGTATCGATATAGTCTCGTGCATGAGTGCACTTTGGAGTCGTTTTGTGGTCAGCAATGGATACACTAATGATTTGGATCATCCTCGTGAGCCTCTCTTGCACACCGGTAGGAAGCCGGGAAAGTCGTGGTCTTGGGTAGACACGAGCTTGTCCCTAATCCCTCGTCGAGACGAGTATGCCCGGCATAGCATGGTGAGGCTCGAGGAGTGGTGATTCATTTCCCTAGTGGTAATATTGATGGTAGATGATTGGACCACTTGAGTCGGTTGTAGACCGAGTCTTGATCAATAGCTTCCTTTTGTTGGTACCACCACTTGTCCCTGCAGCGGACAGGGTATGGTTCAGTAGGTTGTCAACCCCTTTCCAAAGCACACACCGTACAGAGAGGCCGTGATGAGGGTACCATGGCCATGGATTAAAGCCAGTCATCCGGTCCGGGGGCATGGGTGTTTCGGTTGTAGCCGAAGGGGATAGCTTCCCCAGTTTGCGCGCGGTATAAATTTTGTGATCCCATGCTACTCGAGGTTGTAGCCTCCCCACTTAGAGTTTTGCTTGGCAGGTGTCGTGGGTGATTCCAGACACTGGTGGGTTAAGCTGGTGTGTGCAGGTCAGGCGTGTTTTCAGTCAAAAGACCATAGACGGAATTAGTCCAGAGGGACTAAGTAAACCCGTTACTCGTGGAAAATGGTACTCCCTCTGCAGAGGATATATCCTGTTAGATAGTCATGTTCTTGAGTAAAGACCGCAGTCTGAGTTGAATCTGTAACGGTATTCGGATGGAGAACGATTTAACTAGAACTCTGTAACGGTATTCGGATGGAGAACGATTTAACTAGAAAATCTGGTAACGGTATTCGGATGGAGAAACGACTGTACTATATATTGTTTATAATTGTGGCACATGTGGATTTTGATCCTTATTTATTTTTGGACTAACCATTTATATTACGTATATTATTGAGTATCCCTGGGATGGTTCTACCTCCTGGATATTCACTGTGATTATTCCCTTATAAGCCCTTTATGTGGTGTCGCCCCGACGCCCGACTGCGGCATTATTACTATTCTGCATTTTTCCGCTCGAGGAGTCATTCAGACACTCGTTTGGCACCAGTATTACTATTCTGCATTTTCCGCTCGAGGAGTCATTCAGACACTCGTTTGGTACCAGTATTACTATTCTGCATTTTCCGCTCGAGGAGTCATTCAGACACTCGTTTGGCACTAGTATTACTATTCTGCATTTTTCCGCTCGAGGAGTCCTTCAGACACTCGTTTGGCACCAGTATTACTATTCTGCATTTTTCCGCTCGAGGAGTCATTCAGACACTCGTTTGGTACCAGTATTACTATTCTGCATTTTCCGCTCGAGGAGTCATTCAGACACTCGTTTGGCACCAGTATTACTATTCTGCATTTTCCGCTCGAGGAGTCCTTCAGACACTCGTTTGGCACCAGTATTACTATTCTGCATTTTTCCGCTCGAGGAGTCATTCAGACACTCGTTTGGTACCAGTATTACTATTCTGCATTTTCCGCTCGAGGAGTCATTCAGACACTCGTTTGGCACCAGTATTACTATTCTGCATTTTTCCGCTCGAGGAGTCCTTCAGACACTCGTTTGGCACCAGTATTACTATTCTGCATTTTTCCGCTCGAGGAGTCATTCAGACACTCGTTTGGCACCAGTATTACTATTCCGCATTTTCCGCTCGAGGAGTCATTCAGACAATCGTTTGGCACCCAGTATTTTATTTTGGTATATTTTTAACCATATGTGTGCATTTTGGTCTTTCGTATTTTTTTTGTGACAGACGTATGATCATCTAATTAATTCGGAGCATGTTTGATATATTATACCCGTGTTCTTAATGTTTGCGAGTACATTCAAACGTACTCACTGGCTTGTCGCTGGCTATTGTCTTGGCCAGATTCCTTGCGTGGAGGTATGCATCGCGGTGACAACCTCGGTACCTTCGTGTCGACGTTTGCAACCTCACGCAGATAGGAGTTATCCTGGTCAGCTGTTCTTGTGGGAAATGGAGTCCCATAGACGCAGATGTATCCAACCGCTTCCGCCCTCAACCATTAGAAACCAAGTGTTGTACTCCCAGGCCTAAATGGTCTTGTTCTTCATATTTTTGTACTTGCTTGGAATTCTTGTATCAAGTTGGTGCCTCATCAGCTAACAGTAATCCTGGGGCTGATGAGCACAACGGCCATTTTCTGGAGAATTAATATCCCAAAAATCCGGTCGTGACAGACTTGGTATCAGAGCCAGGCTGACCATTGGCTAATCCTATCTTAGCCAGGTTAATAAACCTAGGTTAACCAAACCACCAGACCTTAGCCTAACCCCGGTCAAGCTTCCCGCGTAAGGTAGCCCCACAGTGACCCGACGCCCTTTTCGGCAGACGGTGCCCAACCTATCAGCCTAGCCCGTCGATCACGCGCCAGTGACCGACACCCAACCCGTCTCCATCGCAAGCGTGCGGAGGAAGACTCCGTCCCCTTTCCCTATAAAAAGGGCACGCTAGCCACAACACAGCACAACCTCTTTCTCCCAAACCCAGCCACGATGCCTGGTCCCATCGTTCACAATGAGACCACAGCGACCAACCTAGGAGGTTTTGTGACCGTGTTCGCAAACCTCACCCGCCGTGCCTATGCGTTGGAGGAGCCTCCTGAGTATGTTGTGTACCAAGGACCCATGTACGGTGAAAGCCGTCAGTACTGGGCCACTGTGCACATCTACGGTAGGGGTCTGTCGCCAGAACGCCCCTACAGGTTCACTGGAAGGACCACTTCCTTTGAGCCACAAGCCATCCAACTGGCAGCCCGCGAAGCTATAGTTCAACTCCGGCACTGTCGCCCAGAGTTAACTGTCGCTCGTTCCACTACTACCCCAGTCGTGACGGGTATGGTAGGCCGCCCCAAGTCGCCAACGGAGACCACGAGACGGACCCTGCGCTATTGCATCTGGTGCGCTATGTAAGCGCACTGGAGCAACTGTTCGATCAGGTCACTCTCGACCTGATCGCAGCTCGTGGAGAGCTGGTTCGCCGAGCCCCGGCGAGAAGAGAAGCGGAGCCCGACACCGACAACCCAGTCGTGCTGTTCGGACACCCGATCGATCCCTCGAGGTCTGCACCAGCCCTCAACCAAAGCAATTTGGTGACCCCAGAAGCGCTTCGCCGCCTTTTGGAGACCCATTCCAACGGGATCTGGGCCAGCAACCCCCGGGATGGCCATCACCTTTTCCCCGGACCTGCAGCACCTCAGCCTCAGCCAGCAATCCCGACGGTGAGAACCGTGGAGAAGCATCGGCGTCCGCAAGGCCAGCCCACTTAGACATCAACGAAGTAGACTAAGTCGCTCAAAGTTGTATCGAGCCTTAGTTTTCCTACGCTTTGTAATGTGTGGCCTTGTAGCGCTTTTGTTGCATGCTGTCTGTTTGAGCGCTCCTATTTTTGGAGTAGTAGCTATGCATGTGTACGTTGGTGTACAGTTGCATTTTTTTTATTTCGGGCGCAGCTACCTAGACCAACCCCGTCGGCACCCACAGTAATGCGTCCCATTTATGTGACGTGTATATCTGTGGCTTTGACCCGAGTACAGGATCGTCAGCCAGTTACCTTTCACCCCGGTAGATATCCCAGCCCCGGTGCTATATAAAGGCCACTTCGTAACCTTGCCGAGCACCCCTCACCTTTGTGCGCAGCACCCACAGCCTTTCCTTGCCATGTCGACCCCCAGCTTTTATCTGAGAACCCCAGACGCAACCCCGGGTAGCTTTGTCAAATTATTGTGGGACTTTACCTGCAGTACTATGAGTGCCACCCGTCCACCCCAGTACGAGTTGCTCAAATCGAGGATCACCCCATCCACCTCGAAATATTGGGCAGTGGTGCACATCCCTCCCGCATACCCAAACCAAGATCCAACGGGAGTCTCCTTCGTGGGGAAATCCATGCCGACTCCGCAGATGGCCATAGAAGCTGCTGCGTACGAGGCGCTCACTCGTCTTCGATTCGCAGTACCCTATGCCAGCGAGCGAGGATACTATTATTTTCCGAGTCGTGCAGCACCAGGAGAGGTTGCATCTTTTCCCGGTGGACGCATTGAGGGAGATCCAGTACTGGCCAACCTTGCGCAGTACGTCATCGCTCAGGAGCGTTTAACTCAGCGAGTAATGGGTTATCTCCAGAGCCTCGCTGATTTAAATCCTCGGATCGCCATTGGCAGACCACTGAGGCCTGACCAAGAAGGGCGCATTCATCGGCTGGTCAACCCGCTTCCCACGATAGAAGAGGAGTGTGCCCCAGTGCCAGAGGCGTTTTCTCAGGACCCTGTCGCTTTACTGTTTTCTTTGTAAACGCCTCCGATGTATTTATTGTCCAGTAATTGTATTTATGTGTTGCACCATGTTCGTAAAATCTTTGTGCAACGGATCCGATTTTCTTTAGTTCCTGTTTTGTGAGCAGTTTTACTGCTATTGGTTCGGTTTTAATTTTTTTTTCCTCTCGCAACATGTTTTCGAGGAGATTTCCTTTCCCCGAGTTATTGCTGCGTATATATGCATTTTCCCGGCATAGATTTTTATTCGCGCATCATCGTTACAGCAAACTCTCAGCAGCCACCACTCGACCTCGAGCACTGTTACAAATTCTTGAGCACATTTTTGCGCCTATCTAATCGCACTCGAGGACACCACCGTCTCAGTAAGAGAGATTTGTGAGTGTTCGTTCGAGCACAAGCTGCCCCAACACTTCGACAGCAGTCAGCCCCGATACCGCGCCTAATCCACATGATCGCCGCCACCGCGAAGAGCTAACACTCGTGCGGCAGCATCACGACGATCATCTAGGATCATCGCGCACAGGAGCACGGAGAACCCCAGCAGCACCGCCAAGCCCCCACACACCAGGACCACATACCAGTCCGGCATCGCCTCCGCCATTGGAGCCTCGGCTCGAGCTACTGCCAGCAGCTATGGAGGAGAAGGAAGGAGAAGAAGGAGCGAGGCCAGTTGTGAGGAAGAAGAGAGGAGCACCGCGATCGTTTTATAGCCCGAGATCGGTGTACGGTGGGCGAGGTCCACCAGCGCCACTCGTCGCTCGACCGCCGGTGTTCGGAGGCGAGTCCGCGAGCAGTGCCGACAGCACCCTAGCCCGCGAGGTGAGTGCACGCTGCACCGGCAGCTAGCACGCCGCGCACTACCACGGTACGGCCTCGATGCCCTACGAGCTAGGCATCGCGGGTGGAGGAAGCGCGGGAGAGCGCGCGCGAGAGAGAGAGCCAGAGGTAGGAGAAGAGGCCGACAGTGGGCCCTGGACCCACCTGTCAGCCAGAGAGAACACTGTGCTCTCGGGTGCGACCAGCGTATTTTAGTAATTTAGAATTTATTCTAAATTACTGTATCTGCGTAGAAATATCTCGTTTTCCCTAACCGTGGATTTTTCCACACTACACCAGTGTACCACACTGTGGTTTTACACCACTTATTGCCCTCTCACTGTAGCCGTTTGTTTTTATGCAACTGGAGGTTTTCTTTGATAAAAACAAATTTACTTCAAAACAATTCTTGTTCAAAACAACTTTTAACAAATCTCGAGGACGAGATTTTTCTTAAGGGGGGTAGTGTTGTGACACCCCAAAATTTTGGCCTTGTTTTATTTATTTAAAATGTTGCCAGGAAATAAAACTTTTCCATTATTGTCAAATTTTACCTTTTGTGATTCTGGATTTTTGCTTCGAGTGGGAAGAACCTTCAAAATATTATTGGGCTTGAATACTCTCTTTTATAAAACAATTATTTATCAGTGGACTCAAATAATGCAAGATTTGTTTTCTCAAAACTTTAGTTCCTTAAAAATGATTCCTTTTGCATTTGGAGCCAGTTTTGCACTGCAACAACTTGACAAATGCTTTTAAAATTTCCACCAAAATTTGGGGATGTCATGTGATGTTTCCACATCACTTTTATGCAAAAATACCTTCTGGCCATTGGAGATTTTGAGCTCTACACCAACTTTTCCAATCTGGTCCAGTAGGCACTTTTGCACTACAACCCATTTAAATTCTCTTCTAAAAATTCTTCCAAGTATTTGGAGATGTCAGTGGATGCATACAATTCATCTTCAAGCAAAAACCCAGTGATGTTCTTTGGAAAATTTGAGAGGATCAGCCTCTTTTGCATTCTGGTCCAATTTGATGATTTGTACTGCAACCATATTTTTCCTTGCTCTAGTGACCCTAAGCTTTTTCCTACTTGTAGCCCTTCCTACCAAACTCTTAAGTCCAGGAGATTGGGCTCATTGGAGGTTTTGAAGTGCATGCTCTAAACCCTTCTGTTTTCTGTCCAAAACTGGAGTTTTGCAAATCTTGCACTATCAACTTTCTGTTTTTGCCAAACTAATCTTACCACCATCTCCTGCATCTAAAGAGACACTTATCTGGAGATTTTGGCCACTCCAAGAGTTGCCTAAGTGCATCTGGCATTCTGACGAACACCTGGTGTGCACAGTCACTTTTGGCAAGCTCTCTGGTTTGCATTGTGGACTTGAACCCCTGACCTATCCACCTTGTCCACTGAGTGCCTTGCTACCCCTACCTCCATCCTGTGCAGTGCCAGCTCCACCCTCGAGCTCTAGAGTGCGCTGGCATTTCGTCGAACAGGTGCCGTGCGTGCTCTGGGCGCGCCCAGAGCGCACGTTTTGCACGCGCGCGCACTACGCCGACACGCCGCACTGCCGCCCTCGTCGCGTCCCATCTCTGACCCCTGCTCGCCTGCCGAACCCCGCCACGCACTCGCCCTCTCTCCAGTACCCTCCAAGCTCGCCCTGGCACCCTGCAGCGCCGCCTTGGCAGCACGCCGGCGTCGGGAGCGGATTCCACCGCGGACGGCGCCGCCCAATCCACCAGCGCACGCCAGCTGCCCCAGAGCACAGGCCGTGCTTATCCTCCTGCTCGTCGGAACGCTTTCGTCGCCGCCACGATGCCCTGCAACTACAGGAAAGTGGTCGCCGACGATCTTATCTTCTGCCGCCGTGGAGCCAGCCTCGTCACGCTATAAAAAGGAACCCCGAGCCCCCCCGAGCACGCAGGCGACATCAGACACTCCCCGTAGAACTTCCCGCGTAGTGAATCGACCTGTAGTGGCCGTCTCCCTCAACTCCGGCCAGCTCGGCCGCCGCCAAGCTCCGGAGCGATTCGTCGCAGCCGACCATCCTTTTGCCAATCCAGCGCCACCAAGAACTTCCCCGTAGTCTCGCGGAGCTGCCCAGCTACCCAACTGCGGTCGGAGACCACCGGAGCACCAAAGTCACTTCACCACCGTAGCTTTTCTCCGCCGCGGAGCTCGCCGCCGGCGATTCTTCCACCTCAGACGACCCATCAACCACCCATAGGACCGCCTCGGTCTAGCCGTTCCATCCCCGCCCTTGGATGCCCGTGAGGTACTGCCGTTCGTCGACGGCGATCGCCGGAGCCCCGCTCTCGTCGGGCAGAAGAAAGGAGATGGAGGGAAGAACGGTCAAACCTGACCAGTGGGCCCTCTGGACCCACTGTCAGTGACCCGCGCAGCCGCTCCCTCTGTTTAAGTGAAGGCGCAAACCCCCGAGTGCGTCTCCTCGACTGCGAAAGCGTATTTCTTCTGAATCGTTTTCTTTTTCTAGTTTTTTTAAAACAGAAGTTTGACTGGCTATAACTTTTAAAATAAAACTCCAAACAAGTTGATTCTTTTTCCTACCTCTCTCAAATTTCATCTAGTTTATTTTAAGATTTATTTCAAAAATATTTGAGACAATTTTTGGTACTGTGTTTGAAATATTTGTTATTTGTGTATTTTGCAAAATAGGATTTTTGGAGAAAAAGGAAAGCTTCCAATAAGTGCATCCTTTGCATACTCTTGAAGGCAAGCATTTCTGAACTCTGGCATAATACTTGTTGTGGTGTTTTGATGCGATCACAGCACCCATTGTCTTGGAGTATGTGATAGCTTTATGTATCGATATAGTCTCGTGCATGAGTGCACTTTGGAGTCGTTTTGTGGTCAGCAATGGATACACTAATGATTTGGATCATCCTCGTGAGCCTCTCTTGCACACCGGTAGGAAGCCGGGAAAGTCGTGGTCTTGGGTAGACACGAGCTTGTCCCTAATCCCTCGTCGAGACGAGTATGCCCGGCATAGCATGGTGAGGCTCGAGGAGTGGTGATTCATTTCCCTAGTGGTAATATCGATGGTAGATGATTGGACCACTTGAGTCGGTTGTAGACCGAGTCTTGATCAATAGCTTCCTTTTGTTGGTACCACCACTTGTCCCTGCAGGGGACATGGTATGGTTCAGTAGGTTGTCAACCCCTTTCCAAAGCACACACCGTACAGAGAGGCCGTGATGAGGGTACCATGGCCATGGATTAAAGCTAGTCATCCGGTCCGGGGGCATGGGTGTTTCGGTTGTAGCCGAAGGGGATAGCTTCCCCAGTTTGCGCGCGGTATAAATTTTGTGATCCCATGCTACTCGAGGTTGTAGCCTCCCCACTTAGAGTTTTGCTTGGCAGGTGTCGTGGGTGATTCCAGACACTGGTGGGTTAAGCTGGTGTGTGCAGGTCAGGCGTGCTTTCAGTCAAAAGACCATAGACGGAATTAGTCCAGAGGGACTAAGTAAACCCGTTACTCGTGGAAAATGGTACTCCCTCTGCAGAGGATATATCCTGTTAGATAGTCATGTTCTTGAGTAAAGACCGCAGTCTGAGTTGAATCTGTAACGGTATTCGGATGGAGAACGATTTAACTAGAACTCTGTAACGGTATTCGGATGGAGAACGATTTAACTAGAAAATCTGGTAACGGTATTCGGATGGAGAAACGACTGTACTATATATTGTTTATAATTGTGGCACATGTGGATTTTGATCCTTATTTATTTTTGGACTAACCATTTATATTACGTATATTATTGAGTATCCCTGGGATGGTTCTACCTCCTGGATATTCACTGTGATTATTCCCTTATAAGCCCTTTATGTGGTGTCGCCCCGACGCCCGACTGCGGCATTATTACTATTCTGCATTTTTCCGCTCGAGGAGTCATTCAGACACTCGTTTGGCACCAGTATTACTATTCTGCATTTTTCCGCTCGAGGAGTCATTCAGACACTCGTTTGGTACCAGTATTACTATTCTGCATTTTCCGCTCGAGGAGTCATTCAGACACTCGTTTGGCACCAGTATTACTATTCTGCATTTTTCCGCTCGAGGAGTCCTTCAGACACTCGTTTGGCACCAGTATTACTATTCTGCATTTTTCCGCTCGAGGAGTCATTCAGACACTCGTTTGGTACCAGTATTACTATTCTGCATTTTCCGCTCGAGGAGTCATTCAGACACTCGTTTGGCACCAGTATTACTATTCTGCATTTTTCCGCTCGAGGAGTCCTTCAGACACTCGTTTGGCACCAGTATTACTATTCTGCATTTTTCCGCTCGAGGAGTCATTCAGACACTCGTTTGGTACCAGTATTACTATTCCGCATTTTCCGCTCGAGGAGTCATTCAGACACTCGTTTGGCACCCAGTATTTTATTTTGGTATATTTTTAACCATATGTGTGCATTTTGGTCTTTCGTATTTTTTTTTGTGACAGACGTGTGATCATCTAATTAATTCGGAGCATGTTTGATATATTATACCCGTGTTCTTAATGTTTGCGAGTACATTCAAACGTACTCACTGGCTTGTCCCTGGCTATTGTCTTGGCCAGATTCCTTGCGTGGAGGTATGCATCGCGGTGACAACCTTGGTACCTTCGTGTCGACGTTTGCAACCTCGCGGAGATAGGAGTTATCCTGGTCAGCTATTCTTGTGGGAAATGGAGTCCCATAGACGCAGATGTATCCAACCGCTTCCGCCCTCAACCATTAGAAACCAAGTGTTGTACTCCCAGGCCTAAATGGTCTTGTTCTTCATATTTTTGTACTTGCTTGGAATTCTTGTATCAAGTTGGTGCCTCATCAGCTAACAGTAATCCTGGGGCTGATGAGCACAACGGCCATTTTCTGGAGAATTAATATCCCGAAAATCCGGTCGTGACAATATTGAGAAATATAAGCCATAGAAACTAGAAAACAAGCAAACTATGCGATGAAAACAAAATCTGTCAGAAACAGAACAATCTGTAATGATCGGAACAGCAACCATACTTCTGCTACTCAAACAATTATGAAATAAATTGGTGGACTTGAGGAATTTG
Source organism: Triticum aestivum (assembly GCF_018294505.1). NCBI lineage: Eukaryota > Viridiplantae > Streptophyta > Magnoliopsida > Poales > Poaceae > Triticum > Triticum aestivum. The sequence continues at coordinate 43,118,026 of NC_057814.1, read as the reverse complement.
TCTATTAATCTTCTGCAAAAAGAATCAACTCAAAAGCACTCTTCTGTAAAAAATGAAAGCTAATCTCGTGAGCGCAAAGTTTCTGTTTTTTACAGCAAGATCACATTAACTTTCACCCAAGTCTTCCCAAAGGTCTGACTTGGCACTTTATTGAAACAAAAACTATAAAACATGATTACTACAGTAGCTTAATCATGTAAACACAAAAAAAGTAAGGGTAAATATTGGGTTGTCTCCCAACAAGCGCTTTTCTTTAGTGCCTTTTAGCTAGGCATAATGATTTCAATGATGCTCACATAAAAGATAAGAATTGAAACATAAAGAGAGCATCATGAAGAGTATGACTAGCACATTTGAATCTAACCCACTTCCTATGCATAGGGATTTTCTGAGCACACAATTTACAGGAACAAGAATCAACTAGCATAGGAAGGCAAAACAAGTATAACTTCAAAATTTTGAGCACATAGAGAGGAAACTTGGTATTATTGCTACTCCTACAAGCATATAGTCCTCCCTCATAATAATTTTCAGTAGCATCATGAATGAATTCAACAATATAACCATCACATAAAGCATTCTTTTCATGATCTACAAGCATAGAAATTTTTTTACTCTCCACATAAGCAAAATTCTTCTCATTCGGAATAGTGGGATCACTAATTCCTAAAGTTGACACTTTTCCAAACCCGCTTTAGATGATAGTATTATTCATACTCCAAAAGATATAAGTGAAGTTCATGGAGCATTCTACAATTAATATAGACTAACCAATATCCAAGCTCAAAATGTATAAGTGAAGCACACGAAGCATTCTATAAAACCATACTCAAAAGATTGAAGTGAAGCACAAAGAGCAATTCTATAAGGTCATACTTAAAAGATATAAGTGAAGCACATGAAGTATTCTATAAATTGATGAAGGGACATCTCACACTAGCATGGTTTTGAAGAAAAAGAAAAACACAAAGGACACAAATCATGTGGACAAAACAAAAACCAAGGTATACCGATATTTGTTTAAGAAGAAAGATGGGATGCCAACCGGGGCATCCCCAAGCTTAGATGCTTGAGTATCCTTTGAAATATTTACTTGGGGTGCCTTGGGCATCCCCAAGCTTGAACTCTTGCGTCTCTTTATTCTTCTCATATTGATAGCTCCTCGATCTTCGAACACTTCATCCACACAAAACTTTAACAAAAACTTTGTGAGATCCGTTAGTGTAATAAAGCAAACTACCACTTTAAGGTACTGTAATGAAATCATTCTTTATTTATATTGGTGTTAAACCTACTGTATTCCAACTTCTCTATGGTTCATAAACTCCATTACTAGCCATAGATTCATCAAAATATGCAAACAACACACGAAAAACAGAATCTGTCAAAAACAGGACAGTCTGTAGTAATCTGGAAGTTTAGTGAACTTCTGTAACTCCAAAAATTATGAAATAAATTTGCAAATTTGAAAACTTTGTACAGAAGTAATGTGCAAAACGTTTCAGACCCATTTGACTTTCCAGTAAAAAATGTAAATTCATGCACTACAGCCAAAGTTTCTGTTTTTGTTCTGCACATAGTAAACAAGCAATCTAATCATCCTAAAACCAAAGCTTGGAACATTATTTTTATAATACAATGGATATACACAACGGGATAATTATTTACAGAGAAAATTCCATGAAAAATTCTACATTGTTTCCGTGAGCATGAACACTAGTGCTCAAGGTCGACCCTCACTTCTTCAATGCATAACTTTCCAATCACTTTTCTTTTTGAAACTTTTAGGCATGAGAGGCAAGTAATTTTTTTGGTATTTTCATTCTTTATTTTTTTTGTATGTTTCACCCACAACTAAAAAGAAACAAAAAGGAAAAACAAAATCTACTTAGTGAAGAAAGCAAACAAGCACACACGAGAATATGAACCCCACGCTATTGCTCCCCGGCAACGGCGCCAGAAAAGAGCTTGATAATCCCCAAGTGCAGGGAATCATCGTAGCAATTTCCAAAGGTGGAAGTGATAAGTATGGAGTGTCGAACCCACAAGGAGCTAAAGTTAAGATCAATATTCTCTCAAGACCTATCTGCCACTGATACGACTCTACGTACACCGAACGTTTGCTTCCAACTAGAAACGAGAAATAAAACTACGTTGTGTGTATGAAGAGGATAACTTTGCATGGTGTCGGAGAGCTAAAATATAAAAGTAGGTGTTGTTATCATAAAGTTAGAATATATTACTAAATATTATAAATAGCGAGTGTGGAATAATGGTGGATCGGTGTGCGGAATTGTCCTAGGCAATTGTTAACAAGACCGATAGTCGTCATTGCAATTTCATATGAGGGAGAGGCATAAGCTAACATACTTTCTCTACTTGGATCATATGCACTTATGATTGGAACTCTAGCAAGCCTCCGCAACTACTAAAGATCATTAAGGTAAAACCCAACCATAGCATTAAAGCATCAAGTCCTCTTTATTCCCATATGCAACAACCCCCTTACTCGGGTTTGTGTTTCAGTCACTCACCAACCCACTATAAGCGAATCATGAACGTATTACAACACCCTACAGCGGGAATCCCTCACGCTTGCGCGACACGGAGGGCACCATAGGACAACACCAAAATAATATATACAACTCGTACCAATCTAGATCATCAATCAACCCAAAGACAAAGGATATCTACTCAAAACATCATAGGATGGCAACACGTCATTGGATCATAATATGTGGCATAAAGAACCATGCTCAAGTAGGGATTACAGCGGGGTGCAGGAGAGTGGACCGCGTAAAAGAGATGAGGATGGTGATGATGATGGTGATGTTGATGAAGACGATCACCGCGGCGATGATTCCCCTCCCGATGGCACTCCGGCGCCACCGAGAGAGAGGAGGAGAGGTTCTCCCCCTTGTGATTCTTCCTCCATGGCCTCCCCCCTGGATGGGGAGAGGGTCTCCCTCTGGTCCTTGGCCTTCATGGCGATGATGGCCTCTCCGGGATCCTCCTCCATGGCCTCCGATGATGATAGCCCCCTCCGGCAGGGTGCCGGAGAGGGCCTAGATTGATTTCTCGTGGCTACAGAGGCTTGCAGCGGCAGAACTTCCGATCTCGGTTTATTTCTGGAAGTTTCGGTATATATGAGAGGTGTTGGCGTCGAGAACAAGTCAGGGGGGTCTCCAGGCTGTCCACGAGGCAGGGAGGCGCGCCCAGGGGGGTGGGCGCGCCCCCCACCCTCGTGGGCAGCCCGGGACTCTTCTGGCCCAACTCTTTGACTCCATGGCCTTCTTCTGGTCCAAAAATAAGCTCCGTCAAGTTTCAGGTTAATTGGACTTCGTTTGGTTTTCCTTTTCTGCGATACTCTAAACAAGGAGAAAACAGAAACTGGCACTGGGCTCTAGGTTAATAGGTTAGTACCAAAAATCATATAAAATAGCATATAAAACATCCAAGGTTGATAATATAATAGCATGAACACTTCATAAATTATAGATACGTTGGAGACGTATCAGGGACACAAGAGACTCTTTGTTATTTGGTTGCAGGGTTGCTTGAGAGACACCATCTTCAACCTACGCCTCCCACGGATTGATAAACCTTAGGTCATCCACTTGTGGGAAATTTGCTACTGTCCTACAAACCTCTGCACTTGGAGGCCCAACAACGTCTACGAGAAGAAGGTTGCGTAGTAGACATCAAGCTCTTTTCTGGCGCCTTTGCCGGGGAGGTGAGTGCTTGAAGGTATATCTTTAGATCTTGCAATCGAATCTTTTTGTTTCTTGTTTTATCACTAGTTAGTTTATAAAAGAAAACTACAAGAAAAAATGGAATTGAGGGTGCCTCATATGCTTCATCTTTTTAATATCTTTCATGAAAATAAGGATTCCGATAATTGTGCCAAAATGTTAGAAGAAGAATGCATTAAAATGTTTGGCACTAAATCTTTGAATGATGAGCATGATTGCAATGTTATTAGTATGTTGCTATTGCTTTCTTCATGACTTATACATGTTCCTATGACTATGAGATTATGCAACTCCCGAATACCGGAGGAACACTTTGTGTGCTACCAAACGTCACAACACAACTGGGTGATTATAAAGGTGCTCTACAGGTGTCTCCAATGGTGTTTGTTGAGTTGGCATAGATCGAGATTAGGATTTGTCACTCCGATTGTCGGAGAGGTATCTCTGGGCCCTCTCGGTAATGCACGTCACTATAAGCCTTGCAAGTAATGTGACTAATGAGTTAGTTGCGGGATGATGCATTACAGAACGAGTAAAGAGACTTGCCAGTAATGAGATTGAACTAGGTATTGAGATACCGACGATCGAATCTCGGGCAAGTAACATACCGATGACAAAGGGAACAACGTATGTTGTTATGCGGTTTGACCGATAAAGATCTTCGTAGAATATGTAGGAGCCAATATGAGCATCCAGGTTCCGCTATTGGTTATTGACCGGAGACGTGTCTCGGTCATGTCTACATAGTTCTCGAACCCGTAGGGTCCGCACGCTTAACGTTCAGTGACGATCGGTATTATGAGTTTATGTGTTTTGATGTACCGAAGGTAGTTCAGATTTCCGGATATGATTACGGACATAACGAGGAGTCTCGAAATGGCCGAGACATAAAGATCGATATATTGGATGAATATGTTTGGACATCGGAATGGTTCCGGGTGAGTTCAAGCATTTACCAGAGTACCGGGAGGTTACCGGAACCCCCCGGGAGTCAATGGGCCTTATTGGGCCTTAGTGGAAAGGAGGAGGAGGCGGCCAAGGTGGGGGCACCCCCCCAAGACCAATTCGAATTGGGAGGGGGGCCGGCCCGCCTTTGCTTCTCTCCTTCTCCCCCTTCCTTCCCTCTCCTACTCCAACTAGGGACGGGGGAATCCTACTCCCACCGGGAGTAGGACTCCCCCCTTGGGCGCGCCTAGGAGGCTGGCCCTCTCGCCCTCCTCCACTCCTTGATATACGGGGGAGGGGGGCACCCCATAGACACACAAGTTGATCATTGATCTCTTAGCTGTGTGCGGTGCCCCCCTCCACCATAATCCACCTCGGTCATATCGTCGTAGTGCTTAGGCGAAGCCCTGTGCCGGTAGCTTCATCATAACCATCATCACGCCGTCGTGCTGACGAAGCTCTCCCTCGACACTCTGCTGGATCGTGAGTTCGTGAGACGTCACCGAGCCGAACATGTGCAGATCGCGGAGGTGCCGTATCTTCGGTGCTAGGATCGGTCGATCGTGAAGATGTACGACTACATCAACCGCGTTGTCATAACGCTTCCGCTTACGGTCTACGAGGGTACGTAGACAACACTCTCCCCTCTCGTTGCTATGCATTGATACGTCTCCGTCGTATCTACTTTTCCAAACACTTTTGCCCTTGTTTTGGACTCTAACTTGCATGATTTGAATGGAACTAACCCGGACTCACGCTGTTTTCAGCAGAATTGCCATTGTGTTATTTATATGCAGAAACAAAAGTTCTCGGAATGACCTGAAACTTCACGGAGATTATTTTTGGAAATAATAAAAAAATGGCGAAGGAATCAAGGTCAGGGGCCCACACCCTGGGCACGAGGGTGGGGGGCGCGCCCTACCCCCTGGGCGCGCCCCTACGTCGTGGGCCCCCTGGAGCTCCACCGACCTCAACTCCAGCTCCATATATTCGTGTTCGGGGAGAATAAAATCAGAGAGAAGGATTCATCGCGTTTTACGATACGGAGCCGCCGCCAAGCCCTAAACTCTCTCGGGAGGGCTGATCTAGAGTCCGTTCGGGGCTCCGGAGAGGGGAATCCGTCGCCATCGTCATCATCAACCATCCTCCATCACCAATTTCATGATGCTCACCGCCGTGCGTGAGTAATTCCATCGTAGGCTTGCTGGACAGTGATGGGTTGGATGAGATTTATCATGTAATCGAGTTAGATTTTTTAGGGTTTGATCCCTAGTATCCACTATGTTCTGAGATTGATGTTGCTATGACTTTGCTATGCTTAATGCTTGTCACTAGGGCCCGAGTGCCATGATTTCAGATCTGAACCTATTATGTTTTCATGAATATATGTGAGTTCTTGATCCTATCTTGCAAGTCTATAGTCACCTACTATGTGTTATGATCCGGCAACCCCGAAGTGACAATAATCGGGACCACTCCCGGTGATGACCGTAGTTTGAGGAGTTCATGTATTCACTATGTGTTAATGCTTTGGTCCGGTACTCTATTAAAAGGAGGCCTTAATATCCCTTAGTTTCCGCTAGGACCCCGCTGCCACGGGAGGGTAGGACAAAAGATGTCATGCAAGTTCTTTTCTATAAGCACGTATGACTATATTCGGAATACATGCCTACATTACATTGATGAATTGGAGCTAGTTCTGTGTCACCCTATGTTATGACTGTTACATGATGAACCGCATCCGGCATAATTCTCCATCACCCATCCAATGCCTACGAGCTTTTCATATATTGTTCTTCGCTTATTTACTTTACCGTTGCTACTGTTACAATCACAACAAAACCCAAAAATATTACTTTTGCTACCGTTACCGTTACTATCATATTACTTTGCTACTAAACACTTTGCTTCAGATATTAAGTTATCCAGGTGTGGCTGAATTGACAACTCAGTTGCTAATACTTGAGAATATTCTTTGGCTCCCCATGTGTCGAGTCAATAAATTTGGGTTGAATACTCTACCCTCGAAAACTGTTGCAATCCCCTATACTTGTGGGTTATCAAGACTATTTTCTGGCGCCGTTGCCGGGGAGCATAGCTCTATTCTTTGAGTCACTTGGGATTTATATCTGCTGGTCACTATGAAGAACTTGAAAGATGCGAAAACAAAAATTTATCCCTCAACTACGAGGGGAGGTAAAGAACTGCCATCTAGCTCTGCACTTGATTCACCATCTGTTTTGAGTAAGCTTGCGACACCTAAACCTTCTTGTGCTATTAATTCTGATATGTCGCATATTATTGATGATGCCACTTCTACTATGCATGATACTTATGATGAAACTACTTCTATGCTTGATACTACTGTGCCACTTGGTGAATTTCTTTATGAACAACTTGCTAGGGCTAGAGAGAATGAAACTGATAATATTGATGAAAGTGATGATGAAGATTCTCGCAATAAATATGAATTGCCTGTTGTGCCTGAGGGCTATGTTATGGATGAAGAAACTGCAAGAGACTTTCTTGCTTGCAATGATAGAAGTGATCTTAAGAAATTATTAGCTAAGCTTAAACAAAAAACTCTGAATGCTGGAATGAAATGTGATCCTGCTTATGCTACTTCACCTATCTTTGTTATTAATAAGGAGTATGAGTTCTCTGTCGACCCTGATATAATTACTTTGGTGGAATCTGATCCTTTTTATGGTTATGAATCTGAAACTGTTTTGGCACATCTTACTAAATTAAATGATATAGCCACCCTGTTCACCAATGATGAGAAATCTCGTTACTATTATATCCTTAAAATATTTCCGTTCTCATTAAAGGGTGATGCTAAGATATGGTTTAACTCTCTTGATCCTGGTTGTGTGCGTAGTCCCCAGGATATGATTTATTACTTTTCTGCTAAATATTTCCCTGCTCATAAGAAACAAGCTGCTTTAAGGGATATATATAATTTTGTGCAAAGAAGAGAGTCTCCCACAAGCTTGGGGGAGGCTTCTCCAATTACTTAATGCTTTGCCTGATCATCCTCTCAAGAAAAATGAAATACTTGATATCTTTTATAATGGACTAACCGATGCTTCCAGAGACCACCTGGATAGTTGTGCTGGTTCTGTTTTCAGGGAAAGAACACCGGATGAAGCTGAAATTCTATGGAATAATATGTTGACTAATGAAAATAATTGGACACTTCCTAAGCCAACTCCTGAGCCTATTGCTAGACCAACTCCGAAGAAAAGGGGTGTTCTATTTCTCAGTCCTGAAGATATGCAAGAGGCAAAGAAATCTATGAAAGAAAAAGGTATTAAAGCTGAAGATGTTAAGAATTTACCTCGTATTGAAGAAATACATGGTCTTAATTCAACGCCTGTTGAAGAAATATATGATCTTAATTCATCACCTATTGAAGAAACTCATGGTCTTGATAACCCGACACAGGTAGTAAAGGTAAATTCTCTCTATAGGTTTCATGAAGGTGATATCCCTCACTATAAGTCTGCCAGACAATGCTTAGATGAGTTTGACAATTTTATTGTTAAACAAGAAAATTTTAATGCTTATTTTGGTAGACAGTTAAAACAAAATGCTTATATGATTGAACACTCGAGTGACTATCTGTCTAGAGTTAAAGGTGAACTTAAACTCACTAGTAAACATGCTTCTATGGTTACCACTCAAGTAGAACAAGTACTTAAAGCTCAGAATGATTTGCTCAATGAATTGAATAGTAAGAATAACGACTATGCTGCTAGAGTGGCTACTAGAACTGGTAAAATGACTCAGGAACCTTTGTATCCTGAAGGCCATCCTAAGAGAATTGAGCAAGATTCTCAGAGAAATAATATAGATGCACCTAGTCCTTCTAAAAAGAAGAAAAAGAAAAATGACAGGACTTTGCATGCTTCTAGTGAACCTATTGCTGAAACACCTAACAATCCAAATGATATTTCTATTTCTGATGCTTAAACACAATCTGGTAATGAACATGAACCTAGTGATAATGTTAATGATGATGTTCACGTTGATGCTCAACCTAGCAATGACAATGATGTAGAAATTGAACCTGCTGTTGATCTTGATAACCCACAATCAAAGAATCAACGTTATGATAAGAGAGACTTTGTTGCTAGGAGGCATGGTAAAGAAAGAGAGCCATGGGTTCAGAAACCCATGCCTTTTACTCCCAAACCATCCAAGAAAAAGGATGATGCGGATTATGAGCGCTTTCCTGAAATGATTAGACCTATCTTTTTGCGTATGCGATTAACTGATATGCTCAAAATGAATCCTTATGCTAATTATATGAAAGAAATTGTTACTAATAAAAGAAAGATACTGGAAGCTGAGATTTCCACCATGTTTGCTAATTATACTTTCAAAGGTGGAATACCTAAGAAACTAGGAGATCCAGGAGTACCCACTATACCTTGCTCCATTAAAAGAAACTATGTTAAAACTGCTTTATGTGATCTTGGAGCCGGTGTTAGTGTTATGCCTCTCTCTTTATATCGTAGACTTGATTTGAATAAGTTGACACCTACTGAAATATCTTTGCAAATGGCTGATAAATCAACCGCTATACCTGCCGGTATTTGTGAGGATGTGCCTGTTGTAGTTGCAAACGTTACTATTTTAACGAACTTTGTTATTCTTGATATTCCCGAGGACGATAGTATGTCTATTATTCTTGGAAGACCCTTTTTGAATACTGCAGGGGCTGTTATTGATTGCAACAAAGGCAATGTCACTTTTCATGTTAATGGCAATGAGCATATGGTACACTTTCTGAGGAAACAACCTCAAGTTCATAGTATAAACTCTATTGGAAAAATTCCATCGATTATTATTGGAGGTTTTGAATTTCCTCTTCCTACCGTCAAGAAGAGATATGATATTCTTATTATTGGGGATGTGCATATCCTCATTGAGGTAACATAGTGTTCTTCGAAATTTCTCTGGTTTCATGTTACTCGAAATGAGTTTGTTAACCAGACTTGATCAACCTTGTTAGTGGATTCCTTTTGATGAGCATGAGATGGATGAAATTAGAAGGCACAACCTTCTGTACCCTCTTTTAATTTCTGTTATTTAGTTGAAATAAAGTAAAAATAGTATTTTTCTGTCTGTTTTCTGAATTATCCGTGCAATATAAAAATACCCCGAAAATAAAAGTTCTCCAAATGCCCTGAAATTGAAATATGATTTTTTCTGGAATATTTGAGAATATCTGGCACTTAGAACACAGCAGGGGGAGCAAGCACCTGGGCACGAGGGTCCAGGGCGCGCCCCCTGCCTCGTGGGCCCATGGTGGCCCCCTCCACTTATTCCTGCACCCACACACTTCTTCTTCCTCCCAAAAAAATCACCATCCAGCTCAAGCACGAGTTCTAGCTCATTTTGCTGCGATTTTCGATCTCCTTGCTCAGAGCACCTCTCACAAAACTGCTTTGGGGGATTGTTCCTTGGTATGTGACTCCTCCATTGGTCCAATTAGTTTTTGTTCTAGTGCTTTATTCATTGCAAATTTGTGCTGCCTAGGTGACCATGTTCTTGAGCTTGCATGTCAAATTTATATGGTTCCAAGCAGTTCTAATGCTTGATATAGTCTCTAGGCACTTGTGGGAGTAGTTGCTATCAATTTTGTTGAGCTTGGTTCACGTTTATTTGAAGTTACTAAAAATTTCAGAAATTTTCCAGAGGAAGAAATATGTTTAGGAAAATGTACCAAGGTGGCCCTTCAAGGAAGCAAGGACCCAGGCTTGCAATGCGCGATGGTGATGAGGAACCACCAAGGGACGCTCCAGTGCGGGCTTGTGAATGGCCTTCAGAGGACTTCATGGATCAAGTAGGAATCAAGAAAGAATTTAACGCATATTTGCGTAACGCTGATCTTGTGAGCTTCGAGGCAGATAAGTGTCGTCAGCATTACTATCTCACTAGTTCCTTTGTGAGGAGGTTTGAATTTTCATCTTCACGTAATTCTCAAACTGTCCTGTTTGATCTTTATTAAAATTCTTACACTATGGACTTAGAGGATTTTACCACTGCTTGCAAACTTCCACAATGGGGCAGTACTAGTGAACCCCGCAAATCTGAATTTAGAGATTTTCTTGCTAGTATAACTGTGGGGGAATCTAGAGACATAGCACAAGCTACCATAGGGAGTATTCATTTTCCTGCTATACATTATTTTGCTCTCTTCATAGGTAGGTGCATAAATGGTAAGGATGAAGCATGTCACATGTGTGTCCCCGACCTCAGTGTTCTCAGGAGTGCTGTACTAGGAGATAAACGTTATAATTTGGGAGCCATTGTTGCACGTAGGTTGCATCATAATAGATTTAATGGAGATTTCTTTGGTGGAATTTATGCAACCCGTTTAGCTAATGCTCTTGGTGTAGCCATATGTGAGGATGATATTGAGTTGCCTCCTGCTTATTTAGATTATGAGGCTATGGTTCGTCATCATTTTGTTGAGAGGAACGATCAGTTCCTCCGGTACCGACTAATCTTTGACATACGACGCCCCTATCACATCGCTCTCCCTGCTTCTACTTTCTTTGATTTTCAGGCAAAGGGGAGATATTTTATAACCAGAGAGGAGGCGGAGGAGTATAAGAGGAGGGCTGAGATAGCTCGCCTCCAAGCTGCAGCCCACGATGCAATGACTGCTGCATCTCAGTACGACCCCAACTACAACGATGAATATCCGCCAGGCCCTCCGTGGCAATAAACCAACTTAGGCCAAAAGCCTAAGCTTGGGGGAGTACGTATTTCCCACCGACATTACATTTATGTTTACACACTCATTGCTAGTTGTCGGTGCTCATACTCTTTCACTGTAATATCCATGCTAGTTTATTTTCTTTTTCCCGTTCTCTTCTTGTGTGTTTGTAAAACCTTAAGAAAAAACAAAAAAATAGTTGTAGCTTTTAGCTAGTTTACTTTCTCGCTTGTAGTAGTAATAATTAAAAGAAAACCCAAAAAGATTTCCTGTTCTTCTTTTGCTTGTTGGGAGCTTTCCCGTGTTAATAGTTTTATTTCTTTTCTTTTCTTTGGGGTTTGATAGGAGAAGACCATGATGAAATTGTTGCAGTGGCTCTTATACGCATTATTGTTGATTTAACCAAGAGCCCATATTGCCTTGTCTTCTCCTGTTTATTGAATGCTTGCAGATTCCAGCTTAGTCCAATGCACGTGCACTATTATTATTATTCACATCATTCGGTCGTGCAAGTGAAAGGCAATTATGACGATATATGATGGACTGATTGAGATGAGAGAAGCTGGTATGAACTCGACCTCTCTTATTTTTGTAAATATGATTAGTTCATCGTTCCTGATTCAGCCTATTATAAATAAACATGTTTGCAATGAAAATTAGAGATTATAGTTGCTTATGCCATGCTTAATCAGCTAGGAGCTTATAATGGTTTACCTTTTATGCCAACATGCTATTAAAATGGTTGTGATGTAGTATGATGGGGTGGTATCCTCCTTTGAATGATTTAAGTGACTTGACTTGGCACATGTTCACACACGTAGTTGAAACAAAATCAACATAGCCTTCACGATATTTATGTTCATGGTGGATTATATCCTACTCATGCTTGCACTCAATGTTTATTAATTTTAATGCATGTTCATGACTGTTGTCGCTCTCTAGTTGGTCGCTTCCCAGTCTTTTGCTAGCCTTCACTTGTACTAAGAGGGAATACTGCTTGTGCATCCAATCCCTTAAACCCCAAAGTTATTCCATATGAGTCCACTATACCTTCCTATATGTGGTATCTATCTGCCGTTCCAAGTAAATTTGTATGTGCCAAACTCTAAACCTTCAAATGAAATTCTGTTTTGTATGCTGTAATAGCTCATGTATCAACTAGGGCTGTCCATATCTTCCATGTTAGGCAGGTTATTCTCAAGAGGAGTGGACTCCGCTCCTCACTCACAAGAAAATGGCTGGTCACCGGGATGCCCAGTCCCATGCTTTATGCAAATCAAATCAAAATAATTGCAAACAAAACTCCCCCGAGACTGTTGTTAGTTGGAGGCACTCGTTGTTTCGAGCAAGCCATGGATTGATGCTTGTTGGTGGAGGGGGAGTATAAACTTTACCATTCTGTTTGGGAACCGCCTATAATGTGTGTAGCATGGAAGATATCGCCATCTCTTGGTTGTTATGTTGACAATGAAAGTATACCGCTCAAAATATTATTTATCTCTATTTCAAAATCGAGCTCTGGCACCTCTACAAATCCCTGCTTCCCTCTGCGAAGGGCCTATCTATTTACTTTTATGTTGAGTCATCACCCTCTTATTAAAAAGCACCAGCTGGAGAGCACCGCTGTCATTTGCATCCATTACTATTAATTTATATTGGGTATGACTATGATTGGATCTCTTTTACCATGAATTACAAAGTCTAGTCAGTCCTTGATCTTTAAAGGTGCTCTGCATTTATGTTTTGCGGTCTCAGAAAGGGCTAGCGAGATACCATCTTGTTATATCATATTATGATTGTTTTGAGAAAGTGTTGTCATCCGAGATTTATTATTATTGCTCGCTAGTTGATTATGCCACTGATATGAGTAAACATGAGACCTAAGTGTTATTGTGAATATGGTTAGTCATAATCTTTGCTGAAAACTTGAATGCTGGCTTTACATATTTACAACAACAAGAGCAAACAGAGTTTGTAAAAGTTTTTCTTTATCACTTTCAGTTTATCAACTGAATTGCTTGAGGACAAGCAAAGGTTTAAGCTTGGGGGAGTTGATACGTCTCCGTCGTATCTACTTTTCCAAACACTTTTGCCCTTGTTTTGGACTCTAACTTGCATGATTTGAATGGAACTAACCCAGTCTGATGCTGTTTTCAGCAGAATTGCCATGGTGTTATTTATGTGCAGAAACAAAAGTTCTCAGAATGACCTTGCTATGCTTAATGCTTGTCACTAGGGCCCGAGTTCCATGATTTCAGATCTGAACCTATTATGTTTTCATGAATATATGTGAGTTCTTGATCCTATCTTGCAAGTCTATAGTCACCTACTATGTGTTATGACTCGGCAACCCCGAAGTGACAATAATCAGGACCACTCCCGGTGATGACCGTAGTTTGAGGAGTTCATGTATTCACTATGTGTTAATGCTTTGGTCCGGTACTCTATTAAAAGGAGGCCTTAATATCCCTTAGTTTCCGCTAGGACCCCGCTGCCACGGGAGGGTAGGACAAAAGATGTCATGCAAGTTCTTTTCCATAAGCACGTATGACTATATTCGGAATACATGCCTACATTACATTGATGAATTGGAGCTAGTTCTGTGTCACCCTATGTTATGACTGTTACATGATGAACCGCATCCGACATAATTCTCCATCACTGTCGTGGAATTGTCACGGCAGGTGTCCTAATGAAAGGACTTAGTCGTGAGGCCAATGCATCTACGTGGTAGCTTGAGAGGGGTTGAGCGGAATCAAGAGACGCAACACAAGACAGGGATTTAGACAGCCTCGGGCCCCGGGAAACATCATCCGGTAACAACCCTACATGCTGTTTGAGGCTAGGTCTCATTATCATCACGAGGGAGTCGCCGGTAAACCGGCTCTTTGTGTCTAGCCCTATAGATTGTTTCTTCTTCCTTGCCCCCTCTTTGGGGAGCCCTGCCCCTCCTTATATATGTTGAAGGGGCGGGTTACATGTGGAGTCCAATTAGGATTAGGACTAGTCTATCTCTAATACAAACCGGATACAAGTCCAGGTCTTAACTCCTTGTAAAACAAATATTCCTCTAGCATTTCCACTTAAACCGGCCCACCATAGTATGAACCGGCCTTCATGAACCGCCCGTTGGGCCACCGGGTCTTGTCGCTCCTCTGACCCGCCTGCCGGATTACCAATGAATCGTAAACCGCCAGGTCCAAACGGGTCGCCGGTGAATCGTTAAGTCTCAGCCGGGTCTCAAGTAAACCGCCAAGTCCGGCCGGGTTAAACTTCCGGCCGGTTTACGCCGCGGGGTATATCCCCGACATTAGCCCCCAGTTTAGTTTGGATTTATCCATGTTAAACTGATCCTGTAAAATAAACACAAGAACAAACTTGACAGATTATGCTCTGGGTTAAGAATTCTTGTAAACCGGCACCTGATCATCATTAATTCCTTGTCATTTCCTTCTTCTAGAAAGTCCAGGTCAATAAGCCAGCTTCATACTCCATTTGCTGACATTGGTTTCTCACAGAGAAATATTGTGAAGAATAATCCACTTGAGTCGGCTTCCAAAGTGCCGGCTTAAGGAATATTTGGTCTTGAAATACTCATCTGATATTTAGCCGGTTTGAAGATGTAAAACTTGCCGGTTTAATATTACCAAAATTACCGATTTGTAAATATGGATGGCACCGAGTCATAATTGTTACCGACGCCGGGTCATAATTATTGCAGACATCGGGTCAATCTGGTTTGCTCAGTACTGAGAATTTGAAGATTTTTCTCCCTTACATCCATATTACCTGTAGCCCCCAATTCTTGAGCAGAACAAAGTGATGGCTTAAGACTTGTTTCCATATAATTACTGCCACATTGAAGAAATCCATGTTGCTCATCTCAGCCACTATTAAAAACTGAATACTCCATATATGTAGCCCCCAAGTACCGGGTTGTCATGCTTGCAGCAACCTGGGACTTGTAATTGCTTATAAAAACTTCAATCAGTGTAGCCCCCAAGGGCCGGGTCATTATGCAATAATGAGTAGGGACTTTGTAAATATAATCATGTAGATTTGAGCAGTGATGTGTAGCCCCCAAGGGCCGGCTCATTATGATATGATGAGTCGGGTCTTCAATAAGATTAGTAAAAATGACTTTGCATTAGCCCCCAAGTGTCATGGTGCATGCTTGCAGCGACATGAGACTTGCATGTAATCTCAATTTGAATAATGTAGCCCCCAAGTGCCGGGTTGTAAGCCTGCAGCGACTCGGGACTATTCCTTCCATTGTAGAATAAATCATATCCTTTGATAAAATAATAGCCATTGCGCTAAAGCGACTTTGAAAACCTCAATAATACCGGTTATTAATAACCATAAAAATCCAGCCATGTTGGCTATTCAAGATAATATAATCCGGTATGAAAACCTTATTCATTCAATATCATAATGAAAATTCAGCCAAGTTTGGCTATTTGAATAATATAACCCAATGATTTATAAGAGCATGATTCCAATGGCGCAATCCAAATATATACTAGCGACTTATAGTCCAAAGTCAGGCCGGTTTAATAAACACCGGATAATTTATCATCATGCTTTATTCAACCTGTTTCTACATACAACAAGTTTAAAGTGTCCCGGCGGTTTACCGCCGGACGGGTCATAATGCCCAACATATAACCCGGGTTTATAACCAAGGCTGCACTTAAGAATAATCAAATATGAAATATATCATACCTGTGACATTGAATCACATTGTTGGTTTTACCGACTTTTTGTAGTAAGGGTGATAATCCCAATCTTGAGTACTGATAACTCCTTCCATATCGTGCCGGTTTATGATAAAACCGTGCCGGGTTGTGATAAACACCGGATTAACCATATATAATACTGGTGACTTTGAGTCAAAACCAGACCGGGCTGATAGTCTCCGGATTATAATTTGATTGTATACTCTCAACTTGTAGTTGACGGCCTAACCGGGTTGATAAACACCGGTTTAAAAATGTCACAAATCTTATGAAAACAAAGAAAACTCAGCAAAAGGCAAATAAAGTTCCGTTGTAGTCGAGGCTTTTCACGGGCTGCCAGGCCCCAAATTTGATCAAGAGGTGTTGCTATGGTTCGGGTTCGACCAAGCCCCCAAGTGATGCTGTGGCATTACGCCGATCAAGAGGTGTTGCTATGGTTCGGGTTCGACCAAGCCCCCAAGTGATGCTGTGGCATTACGCCGATCAAGAGGCGTTGCTATGGTTCGGGTTCGACCAAGCCCCCAAGTGATGCTGTGGCATTACGCCGATCAAGAGGCGTAGCTATGGTTCGGATACGACCAAGCCCCCAAGTGATGCTGTGGCATTGCGCCGATCAAGAGGTGTAGCTATGGTTCGGATACGACCAAGCCCCCAAGTGATCAATAATATAATAAGCCAATAAGGCGTGATACCCATGTTTGAACCGTGCACCATGGCAGCAGGTCCTCTTCGGCAACTTTTAACTTTTTGCAAGAGATAAATTCTTCTTGAACCGGGATTTTGAACCGGATACTGAGAGCTTCAAAGCTTTGTGGGAGAACAGATTTCCCTTGAGCCGGATTGCAAACCGGCATTCTTCATTTTGAACCGGAAATTTTCTGACAGCCCTTAAACTCGATCTTGCGAGAAGTTAATTCCTTTTTGAACCGGAAATTCTTAAACCGGATTTGAAAGCTTCAGAGCTTTGTGGGAGAACAGATTTCCCTTGAACCGGATTGCAAACCGGCATTCTTCATTTTGAACCGGAAATTTTCTGACGGACTTTAAATTTTCATCCATATGGTAGTAGCCTCCGGGACCTGGTTATCTTTCCCTCCAACGTCCTGGGGTTCTTGACTTCACTGAAAACCGGCAACATTTGTTGAGTCATATTACTGTAGCCCTCCGAGTCTCAAGGTGACTCGAGTAGTTGACTTGAGATTCTCCATATTTGACCGTGATATAAACCGGCATAACTTGTATATCATTGGTGTCGATAGCACGATGTGTATCCACAGAAGGTTGAGGTGACTGCGGCGGGTTATAAATGATCCCATTTGAGCCGTGTCAGCAACTCGGCCAATGGTTCCTTCCAACTGGCTGTTTGAAGTTTAACCAAACTGTAGTGATGGAGACTTGTGCGCATGTCCATTGAGCCATCCAGTGCAGACGGCAGTTGATAGTATATGATAATTTGCCTCCATTTTGTTGAAAGAAAAATGGGCTACCCAAGCTGTGACTTGCTCATACTCAATAAACAGCACATGCAGACAGGTGCGGCCCGGTATGTTGATGTAGACCAGGCCGCGGGAGACGGACAACAAAGACGACTGCAGCATCAGAGACAACTCGGACAGATGAGTCGGCCGCGGCATTGTAAGCCGGTGCGGACGGGGAAAATTGGCACCGGTGTCGTAAACCGGCACGGACGGGCGAGTCAATCGCGTCGTGTTGATGTAGCGGGGGCGACAACCTGCATACATGCTCGTCGAGCAGCACGACATGGACAAGTGCTAGTGCAAAAAATAATGCTGGTGCACGCCCCTTGTGCGACACCTTTGTAATAATCAATAATCCTGCGAAAAAATATCACAAACCGGAGTAATTATTCTTTGATAAAAACAATATGCACTAAAAATAAATAGACAAGATAGCACCTGGTATATTTCGTCATATGAACACCGGCGCTGGCATTAGATAATGTCGGACGGTGTCAGATGATCGTCTTGACGTAAGTCTGATAAAGCGGTAGCACCCATGTGGCCTTTTTTTTCTTTTATATATGTTCATGCAGTACTCCCTTCTTTTCCTGTGCTGTTGTCTTCTTTTTTTTCAGATGACAGAGTAGCATGCAGGAGCAACACAGGGCAAGGAGCGGAGCAGAGCAGAACCAATCCCAGACGGAGGCGGGACCACAAGGCGGGCTGGAGCCGGTGGCGGGCGCGGCAGCGGCCGGCCACGCGGGGGCAGCACAGGCCACGCGCTCGGAGGCAACCAGGCGCGGCTATGGCCGAGGCCCGTGGCGATTTGACGAAACTGCAGCTGAATCGGCGCGAGGCCGTGGCGGCTCACGGCGCGGGGGACTCCGCCATGTGGAGGCCTGGGCGATTTAGCACGGCGACTCGCACCGAGGCGGAGGTGACGCAGCAGCAGGCGACTTGGCAGCTGAGGGTGCAGAAGCAGCCGAGGAAGATTCGGAGTCGAGGGCGGCTCGGAGTGAGGCTGCGACGGGTTACGTGCCGCCATGGAGGCAAGCAGAGACGGCTCTGCGGCGGAAGCGGATCAGGCATCTGTGGTGGTGCGTGAGCCGGCAATTGAGCGGCTCGGGAGGCCGGGCGAGGCCACGACAGAGGCGGAGCCATGGCCGTGAGGAACGGCAGTGAGCCGGTGAGCCGGCAGCGGCGGCTCGAGACGACAGGCGCGCGGGCAGAGACCCGTGGCAGCGGTCGGCAGACGAACCACTCCGGATCGTGACCGTCTTCTTTTTTCCTTGGTTTATTTGTTTCAACATGCAGAGAGCAAAGGTAGTGCTCGGCGGATGTATTGACTTTGGTCTTCACGTGGGGGTCAAAAAGCATCGATCAAGTTTGGAATCCATGCATGGAGCTTTGCACATAGCAGCAATACGCCATTACTTTCGTTGGGATAATCTGACCGTATCAACCTCTCTCAAAAATCTGGCCGTATCAATGTTATGAACCCCCCGGACAGAAGCGGAGACCGGTACTGCGGCCCTTTCCATGGCGTAGGAGATCCGAAGCCTGTTGTAAGATGGAAACCGCAGGTCAAGGCAAACCGGACGCGGACGGACAGGCTCCTAAGAAGAAGACCAAGCTCAAGCTCGTGGCTGGCCGGTGACTTTTGACGGGCGACGATAGCAGCAGTGCAATGCCCGCGCGCAACGGCGGGTTGTCCATCTCTCCGGTCCAGTCGTAGTCGTGACTGAGGCGATGTGGTCAGCTGAGGCGGCTTACAATCCTGGCCATGGCGGTTGGTGGTGCTCGCGGCGATTTAACGGACGCGCGAACCGGGTCAGAGGCAATGAGAGGCCATGGCGACTTAATAGCGGCGGATCGAAAGCAGATGCGGAGCAAGGCCCCATCCGGATTGGAAACAGAGGGAGGCCATGCGTCTCTCGGCGTAGCGGCGACTTGGAGGCAGAGTCAAAGTAAAATCCATTCGGGTCGTGGCCGGTTCAATCTTTGGCATTGAACGTGATCTAACACGCTTGGCAGACTTACATGAGGAAATTTTGTTGCACACATCACGTCCTTGTCTTTCCCATCCAATTTAGGCTTTATGCATCTGTTCAAGGACAAAACCGCAGGCAAAGCACTGCTAAGCAAGGAAAACCTGGGCCGCACAGTTACTTTGAAATACAGCCGTCTGACCCAGCGGCTCGGAGATAACTCGGGGGCGGTTTACGGCGATGTGAAGCAGTGACGTTGGGCGCACCGCCACAGTGGCGGCTGGAAGACAAACTCCTTGACTCCGATCTGCATATTGTTGCCGAAATAGTTGTCGACTGTAAAACTCAGAGTTGATGTAGATCGTTTCAAACCGGTTCTCCTTCATTAGGAAATTTGTGAACTTCTCGAAACCCTAGATGTGATCCCTTCAAGAACTCAACACCACCGAGCGCGAGCCCCACGGTGGGCGCCAACTGTCGTGGAATTGTCACGGCAGATGTCCTAATGAAAGGACTTAGTCGTGAGGCCAACGCATCTATGTGGTAGCTTGAGAGAGGTTGAGCGGAATCGAGAGACGCGACACAAGACAGGGATTTAGACAGCTTCAGGCCCGGGGAAACATCATCCGGTAACAACCCTACATGTTGTTTGAGGCTAGGTCTCATTATCATCACGAGGGAGTCGCCGGTAAACCGGCTCTTTGTGTCTAGCCCTAGAGATTGTTTCTTCTTCCTTGCCCCCTCTTTGGGGAGCCCTGCCCCTCCTTATATATGTTGAAGGGGCGGGTTACATGTGGAGTCCTATTAGGATTAGGACTAGTCTATCTCTAATACAAACCGGATATAAGTCCACGTCTTAACTCCTTGTAAAACAAATATTCCTCACGCATTTCCTCTTAAACCGGCCCACCATAGTATGAACCGGCCTTCATGAACCGCCCGTTGGGCCACCGGGTCTTGTCGCTCCTCTGACCCGCCTGCTGGATTACCAATGAATCGTAAACCGCCAGGTCCAAACGGGTCGCCAGTGAATCATTAAGTCTCAGCCGGGTCTCAAGTAAACCGCCAAGTCCGGCCGGGTTAAACTTCCGGCCGGTTTACGCCGCGGGGTATATCCCCGACAATCACTGATCCAATGCCTACGAGCTTTTCATATATTGTTCTTCGCTTATTTACTTTACCGTTGCTACTGTTACAATCACTACAAAACCCAAAAATATTACTTTTGCTACCATTACCGTTACTATCATATTACTTTGCTACTAAATACTTTGCTGCAGATATTAAGTTATCCAGGTGTGGCTGAATTGACAACTCAGTTGCTAATACTTGAGAATATTCTTTGGCTCCCCTTGTGTCGAATTAATAAATTTGGGTTGAATACTCTACCCTCGAAAACTGTTGTGATCCCCTATACTTGTGGGTTATCATGCATCACCATGATCTTGCGTGTGCGTAGGAAATTTTTGAAATTACCGAGTTTCCCAACAAGTTGAATTTCCATCAACCTGCGGACAAGGTGCAACTACGCGTTCCACCGCTCCCCTACTAGGTATCTCCTAAATTGTATGTTAAATTATACCGAATTTAATACTGTGGCGACATAGTCATCCTTTCGTTGCACAATATTATATAGTGATGGATATTGTAGAACGAGAGGCATCTCCCCTAGCCATATATCCTCCCAGAATCTAGTAGTGGTACCTTCACCTACGATGAACCTCACCCGTTGGAAGAAGGTGACCTTTGTCCTCATTAACCCTTTTCAAAAAGGTGAGCCTATAGGTCTAGCTGTAACCTGGGCCAAAGTCTCAGTACGTAAGTACTTATTCCGCAAAATTTGTACCCACATACCCTCGGTCTCCACCGATAAGCTGTATAGCCATTTGCTAAGCAAGCATATGTTCTTTACCTCTAAGTTCTCGATCCCTTACCCACCTTGGTCCTTTGGTCTGCAGATGATATCCCATCGGCCCAATCGGTATTTCTTCTTAGCCTCGTCACTTTGCCAAAAGAAGCGGGATCTGTAGAAGTCTAATATTTTCCGCACCCCTACCGGCACTTCAAAGAAGGACAGAAGGAAGATCGGCAAGCTCGTCAAAACCGAATTTATCAAAATCAACCAACCTCCGTAAGACAGTAGCTTGCCCTTCCAGCAGCTTAGTCTTTTTTTCAAATCTATCTTCTATACATTTCCATTCCTTGTTCGTTAAACGCCTATGATGGATTGGGATCCCTAAGTAACTAAACGGTAAGGAACCCATTTCACATCCAAATAATTGTCTGTACTCATCCTGTTCCTCTTTCGCTCTCCCGAAACAGAACAATTCGCTTTTGTTAAAATTTATTTTTAGTCCAGACAATGCTCAAATAGGCAAAGCACCAGCTTCATATTCCTGGCCTTCGCGAGGTCGTACTCCATGAAAATAATGTTTTTATCATTTACCTACTCAAAGACGAGCAGGAATTAAGCTTGGGGATGCTTGATACGTCTCCAATGTATCTATAATTTTTGATTGTTCCATGCTATTATATATTCTGTTTTGGATATTTAATGGGCTTTATTATACACTTTTATATTATTTTTGGGACTAACCTACTAACCCAAGGCCTAGTGCAAATTGCTGTTTTTTGCCTATTTCAGTGTTTCGCAGAAAGGAATATCAAACGGAATCGAAACGGAATGAAACCTTTGGCAACGTGATTTTTGGAACAAACGTGATCCAGAGGACTTGGAGTGGACGTCAATAAACAACCGAGGAGGCCACGAGGCAGGGAGGCACGCCTGCCCCCCTGGGCGCGCCCCCACCCTCGTGGGCCCCTCGTGGCTCTCCTGACCGACTTCCTTCGCCTATATGTATACTCATATACCCTGAAAACATCCAGGAGCACCACGAAACCCTATTTCCACCGCCGCAACCTTCTGTACCCGTGAGATCCCATCTTGGGGCCTTTTCCGGTGCTTTGTCGGAGGGGGCATCGATCACGGAGGGCTTCTACATCAACACCATAGCCTCTCCGATGATGTGTGAGTAGTTTACCACAGACCTTCAGGTCCATAGTTATTAGCTAGATGGCTTCTTCTCTCTCTTTGGATCTCAATACAAAGTTCTCCTTGATCTTCTTGGAGATCTATTCGATGTAACTCTTTTTGCGGTGTGTTTGTCGAGATCCGATGAATTGTGGGTTTATGATCAAGATTATCTATGAACAATATTTGAATCTCCTCTGAATTCTTTTGTGTATGATTGGTTATCTTTGCAAGTCTCTTAGAATTATCAGTTTGGTTTGGCCTACTAGATTGATCTTTCTTGCAATGGAAGAAGTGCTTAGCTTTGGGTTCAATCTTGCGTTGCTCGATTCTAGTGACAGAAGGGGAAACAACACGTATTGTATTGTTGCCATCGAGGATAAAAAGATGGGTTTTATATCATATTGCTTGAGTTTATCCCTCTACATCATGTCATCTTGCCTAATGCGTTACTCTGTTCATATGAACTTAATACTCTAGATGCATGCTGGATAGCGGTCGATGTGTGGAGTAATAGTAGTAGATGCAGGCAGGAGTCGGTCTACTTGTTGCGGACGTGATGCCTATATACATGATCATGCCTAGATATTCTCATAACTATGCTCAATTCTATCAATTGCTCGACAGTAATTTGTTCACCCACCGTAATACTTATGCTATCTTGAGAGAAGCCACTAGTGAAACCTATGGCCCCCGGGTCTATTCTCCATCATATAAGTTTACATCTATTTTACTTTGTGTTCTTTACTTTCACTCTTTATCATAAAAATACCAAAAATATTATCTTATCATCTTTATCAGATCTCACTTTTGCAAGTGGCCGAAAAGGGATTGACAACCGCTTTATCGCGTTGGTTGCAAGGTTCTTATTTGTTTGTGTAGGTACGAGGGACTTGCGTGTGGCCTCCTACTAGATTGATACCTTGGTTCTCAAAAACTGAGGGAAATACTTACGCTACTTTGCTGCATCACCCTTTCATCTTCA
This sequence comes from Triticum aestivum, assembly GCF_018294505.1. Lineage (NCBI taxonomy): Eukaryota > Viridiplantae > Streptophyta > Magnoliopsida > Poales > Poaceae > Triticum > Triticum aestivum. Next base: position 43,094,393 of record NC_057814.1, on the reverse strand, counting down.
AGGGAAAACCAACGCATGCTCAAGAGGTAGCAGTAACATATCTGCTACTATGTTAAATAGCACGGGAGACATGGAGTCCCCCTGTGTTAGCCCCTTGTGTGTCTGAAAATAATGCCCCGTGTCATCATTTACTTTTATCCCAACACTACCTTTCTCTATGAATGCATACACCTGAGATCTCCAAGACTCATTGAACCCCTTCATACGTAAGGCTAGCTGGAGGAAGGGCCATTTGACCTTATCATACACTTTCTCAAAGTCCACTTTGAATATAACACCATCTAATTTCTTCGTGCGGATTTCATGGAGAGTTTCATGTAAGACGACAACCCCTTCGTGGATGTGTCGTCCTGGCATGAAAGCAGTTTGTGTTGGTCAAACTATCGAATGAGCTATCCGCGTTAACCTATTCGTGCCAACCTTGGTAAAAAGATCTTGAAGCTAGCATTGAGAAGACAGATCGTCCAGAATTGCTCAATGCGGGTTGCCTCTACCTTCTTTGGCAACAATGTTATTGTTCCAAAATTTAAGTGGAATAACTGTAAGTGACCGGCAAACAAGTCCTGGAATAAAGGCATAAGATCTCCCTTTATGATATGCCAGCATCGCTTATAAAATTCCGCCGGGAACCCATCCGGTCCGGGTGCTTTATTTTGTTTCATTTGTGATATTGCATCAAACACCTCTTTCTCAGTGAAAGGAGCAGTCAACACCTCATTCTCGTCAGAGCTAAGCTGAGATAAATCCCCAATCTCGCTCTCATCTAGGGACACAAAATTTTCTTCTGGTGCTCCGAAAAGCTTCTTATAATCATTGGAGATGTACAATTTGAGGTTATCATGCCCTACAATTGTACCATCATCTTGTTCAAGTTGAATAATTTTCTTTTTCCTATGTCTCCCATTAGCTATCAGATGAAATAATTGGGTATTATCATCCCCTTGGACTATCTTAGATACCTTCGCTCTAAGTGCCCATTTCATCTCCTCCTCTCGCAGAAGAGCTTGTAACTTCTTCACCGCCTCGTTCTTAATATTCCGTTCAGACATATTAAGAAGTGTAGTTTTGCTCTCAAATCAAGCTCATTAATAATTTGTATCAGTCTCTCCTTTTCTACTTTATATAAACCACTTTGATTCTTGGCCCATCGTCTCAAGAACTGGCGCAAGTAATTTTGTGCAAGTAACATCCGACTCCTTGGCCCATTTGGCTGCAATGAGATCAAGGAAGCCTTCCCTCAGGAACCATCCTAATTAGAATGAGATCACAGAAGATGGATGCCTAGCCACACAAAACAAAACGCTGGCGGCGACCACCCCTGTCGCTTGCAGCCAACGATGAGCAGAAGCCTGCAGCCACCTCAAAGCACCGTTGCTGGCCGCCGTCGCCAAGTTCGACAAATCAGATCATCTCAAACCACACCATCGTGCCACCAGGAGAATGGAGGAGAAGAACTCATTCATACGAAGAAATGGCCAAACCGTGGCCCATGGAGGACGACTTTCTCGACACCTTCCTTGCATGCGTACATCGCGCTCAGTGAGACTCTATCAAATCACTAAGGTACAACATCTACCGTAGGCCCTAGCTATCTCCTGCACAACATCCACTAGCCAGAAGTCATAGTTGGCTCAGAAATAGAGCGGATTTGGAGAAAGGGAGAGGAAGTGAGGCTTGCACATGGGGTCCAACTCTATTAAGAGTTAAGTTTAAGGGAAGCAGTAGGTGTAGAACTTTAATTCCTCAAATTTCAAAGTTTAGGGGAGTCAAGTTTTTCGAAACTTTAATTTCTCAATTTTTAAAGTTTAGGGGAGTCAAGTTTTCCATGTTGAACATCATTTACCTATTGTAATCGGCAATACATCCTTATGTGAGAATAACACTCTTACAAAATGACAAATTCTAAATGCAAGTATGGGACCCCAACTCAAAATCATGGTTTTGGTTTTAGTTTCTTTGCCCAATGAATTCTTCCAGCTTTATATCATAGCAGAAGAGAGCAAACAAATTGCAATTTCATGATCTTGTGCATTCAACTTACTCATGCTCGTTCTCCTATGTTTCAAAATTCAAAATGTTATCTTACTAAATCTTGCAAAGTACCTACTATGGCCGCTTAAGATTTTTTTGCAACATGATATTTCGTTACATTTTTGCTCTCTTTCCAATCGTGAACCATGCAACAACCCCAATACACCATCATCCTTCGATGATCTCCAAGCCAGTTGTCTTTTTTATGGCTTCGTAGCAACGCACGAGCATTATGCTAGTTAACTATAAGTTATATGTAGCAAAAATAATATCATCGAAAACTACATTCAAATATGATTCCAACAATATAATTTTCGATGGCATGCATTAATATTTTGCTAGTTAAATGTGTGGTCAAACTTTGACCCAAAATACTATGCGGACTAATAAACCCAGACGCAGATAGTAACTAGTGACGGAGCCAGCAAGGGGCGAGCTGGGGCCATGGCTCCCCCATGCTGGAAAAACAATCCTCAAACCACTCCTATATAATATCGTCTATATAATATGTGGATTTGTGAAATTAATCCCTAAATCTTATATACCTAAATAGTTAATCCTCACTAACTCAAGTATCTTAACATGGAACTATGCCAACTCATCATGCTACCATGCATACCTCACTAAATTTAATCCTCTCATCATGCAACTATACCACTCCACCATGTCATTATCCATGGGAAAAGACCCACCCTAACAAGCACCATGCATGCTACTCATATTCAATTAAGATTTTACAACTATATAACAATCCAATATTAAAAAATACATGTACTTTGGTTTAAATTCTCATCTATACCTAATAATAAAGGGGTTATTTCTTCTGGCGGTACGTCACGAAAATTGCCCCCAAAGTTGCAAAATATTACCCAACAATACCACCTATAAGTGATAAAAAAACGTTTCACACACGGTACTCCTCCGTCTGGGCCGGCCCATCCAGTAGGGACCTCCTATACCGCGCTCTGCGCGATGGGAGGAGACGCAGCGCGCCCGTTTGGGCCGAGCCATGTCTGGGCAGCCTGTTTTTTAGTTTCTATTTTTTTATTTTTCTCTTTTTCTTTTCTGTTTCATATCTTTCTACTTTAAATAATTTGGAAAATCTAAAATGTTCCAAAAATTGAAAAAGAATGAGAATTTTGAAATAAAATGTTTAATAAATAATCAAATGTTTTTGGATTCAAAAAATGTTCGTGATTCTATAAAAAAGATGTTTGTTTATTCAAAAAATGGTCGAAATTTTGAAAACAAATGTTCAGGAAATAAAAAAATGTTCATGATCTTTTGAAAAGTTAGTGCATTAAAAATGTTCATAAAAATGTACAAAACTTCACCAATTCAAAACATGTTTATGAATGAAAAATATTCTAAAAATTAAAAAACTGTTCGTGACTTATAAAATAGTTTATTCATTCATAAAAAGTTTGCTGATACAAAAAAAATGATCATGCATTTCTAAAAAAATGTTCGTTAAATCAAAAATATGTTTGTCAATTTCAAAAATTGTTCCACCAATTTCCAAAACAATGTTCGTCCATTCTAGAAATGTTCGCAGATTCAAGAAAATTGTTAAAAAAATTTACAATTTTGATTTTTTTTGCAAATAGTATAAAATGTTCATGAATTCAAAGCATGTTCTTGATTTTAGAAAATATTCAAAAAATTATAAAAGTGTTCATGAATTTGAAAATGTTCACGATTATTAATATGTTCACGAGTTAAAAAAAATGTTCATAACTTCACGAAATTGAGAGTGATTGTGTATCTTGGTGATGCAGCAAAATGTGATCATGACCATTGGAGATTTTGATTTTTTATCTCCCGTTGCAACGCATGGGCCCTTTTGCTAGTATTGCTAATACAAGTATTGGACTTTGATACTGCAGGATTTCATAGAAATAACTGCATTCAATTCACACAACAACACGCGGCGTATCACCCTTGTAACTGTTTGGCTTCTACGACTAAGAATTAAGCTCTTCTCTTCTCGTCTTGCTGTACTCAACTAGTATGAACTTGAACATAGCTTTTTTTTTAAAAAACTTGAGCATAGCTTACATCCCTATCTGTCACAGGCCGTAGTTACGATGAATGATGTGGTGCTACCGACTGTGTGACCATACTGCCATCAGAATTTGGAAGAGGAAAAAACATCACTGACACAAATGCTAGCCATCTGGTAATTAATAGCACATATTGCAGTACCAGTTACACACTTAGTTGCCTGTGTGAGCCTCACAGACATTCTCAAGCTTGAGTGGGTAAGTGTCCCAATAGCAGGAAGAGAGAGGAGCAAATTCAGTTTCGTGAATTTTGTTTAAAAAACTTGCAAACGTTTCTTTTTCACCAAACCCCTATCAAGTAGGACGGATCTCAAACGAAAGAGTGAATTGCTAAAGAGAACACAGCAAGAACAAGCAAATGACAGCAGCAAACATCTGAACTCAGGTGCTCAGCTCACATCAAGAACCACCAGATCGGTGTTGATATTAAAAAGATGCTTCATCTAAGAGAGATGCAGCTAGCGACGATGAAGCGGATAAGATGGCAACCATTACAAACCAACGCCGCTGTATAATTGTTCACACAGGCTCACAAGTTTAGAATTGCAAGGGCAGAACAGACGAGCTGAAAGTCTGAAACACACGAGCTGCTGGGTTTTCAGGTGTTTTTCTGAATTCTCAACAATCTGTTGCTAAAACACACGAGCAATCTGTTGCTAAAACAAGACACTAAAAGACAAAGGATGCAGCTGATGTACAATACCTGAAAACAGGTGTAATGTGTACAGTACAAACTATAGCTTTCATGTAGAGCTGCTGGATAAATTCTGAATCTTGTTCACACATCAGAATTCAGAAATCCCTTTCCTGCCCCCTTGGCCGACAGCCCGACACACAAAACAGCATAACTAAAAACACCATCAATAGCTCACAGAAGAACATACCACGTTTTTCATTTACACACGAAATGCATAGTCTAAAAGGAATGCAGGACCATCAGCTCGGTGCAAAAACCACTACGATTTCCAGTTATGATAAAATGCACGATCTGAAAAAAGTTGCAGGATCATCAACTCATTGCAGGAAACCCTACAGTGAAATCATCGTCCACTAAGCAGTGGCAATCACATCACGGTGATGAATGTCAAAAGAGCGACACTGCAGCGACTACTATGATCAGCATCACTACAAAATTGTTCAGCCACTGGAGGACAAAAAATGACAGGGGTTACCCACGCCCTGTCAGAGGACCAGAGCAAATTTAGCTAGCAGAAGAAACACGAGTGTTGCCAAGTTTTCTCTACCTATACTGTATTATCTACCTATAGGCAAAAGTAGGTGTCCAGTTCTGCTGTCATTGCATCCGCTGGCGGCGAAACTTGTGAACAGGTGAACTTTCAGGACTCCTGCTCCGATCTTTCTCCACGTGCGTCGACATCCGGGTGTCGCAGCTCATGATAGACTGGTGCAGCAGAAACAATGAGGCAGTTAGGCGGCAGACAAATAATCGATAACAATATAATGACAACATCAAGAAGGCAAAACCTGAAACAATATGATGTGCAAATAACTAAGCTTCTATGCACTATCTATTGTAGTAGGATACAAGCTGAATTTTGTTCACAGGATAGAAACTTAGTATATACTCTGCAAAGATGGAATGAGATGACTGAACTTGGTTGGGCATTTCAGGTTCCATAACTTGGTTAGGAGTACTATCTTCAAAGTTCAGACCAACAGAATTATCTGAATCGAGAGAAGGAAAGAGAAGGAATGTGGAACCAGTAGTTGCTAGTTGCTACTAGCTTCAGAGTTCAGTTCAGACCATCTTTTACCATGTGTAACAGACTGATAAATCCACATGTCAGTGACACCTACTGCTATTCCCATTCAGGAACTTCTACCATTCTACAAGACTACAACAGTTTCAAACAAGTCCCTAATCCTAGCAGAAACTATCAGAATATCCCTTTTCCAAGCATGATCAGATTAGAACTCCACTAAAGTCATGTTCATGCAGTAAACCGATCATACAGCTCATGTGCAGAAACGAACACTTTCAACATCTGAATCAAGGACGACAGTAGAGAGGCTCTGCACCTTGGGTCCCGGAGAGCGCGACGATAATCTCGAGGGTGTCGCCGTCGCCGCCGTGGGGCAGGTCGACGACGAGCGGAGTGAGCCGCCCGTGGCGGCCGGCTCGGACGCACATGACGAAGCCGTCGGGCAGGTCCTCCACCCCGAAAGAAGGCACCACATGACGAAGCCGCGGGGCAGGCCTCCCGTTGAGGACGCCGACGCGAATGTTCAGTTCCTCGCTCAGGTGGAAGACGGACCTCCCGAGGAACGGGAACTCGTGCCAGCCGTTCTCCGGGTACAGCCCCTGGGAAAAGCCGTTCTCGGTGAAGAACCGGATCGTCCGCCATGCCTCCCGCTCTTGACGCCCGAAGATGATCCCGGAGAGGCGCCCCTGGACGCGGATCTGCAGCAGTCGAGTCGCAAAGAACAAAGAAGAGTCATGGCACAAATATTGAGGAGATCAAAGAAGCACAATGCGACCGGGAATTGCAATCGAGAGGCGAGAAGAGTCATGGCGGGCGAGCGAGCGAGCTCACCGGAATCGGGGGTGGAAGGGCAGGCGCGCCCTCTCTGCGGGGGATGCGCTCGACAGCCCAGCGCGCCATGGTGGTGATGTAGTCGCCGTCGACGCTGACGCCGGTTTTCCAGCGGCGGTACCTGCCGTTGGCGCGGAGGTAGTGGCCGCCGACGGTGCGGAGCAGGACGTCGCCCTGGGAACCCGCCCTGATGGCCTCCCACATGATGTCCGGAACCACCGGATGGTCGTAGTCGCGCTGCTCGGCGCGGGAGCAGCGGTGGCCGGGCGGCGCCGGCGCGGTCGTGTTGGCGGCGAGGTAGCGGCCGTAGGCGGCGCTGTGCAGGAGAAGGTGCACGCCGCGGCCTCCGCCTGGGCGGAGGTGCACCGCCCACGCCGCGTTCAGCGAGGCACGGCCCCGGCGGAGGACGACGCTCTCCCCGTCGTCGGCGGCGTGGAGGTACCCGCCGAGCGCGCGGCTCCGCAGCCGCACGTGGTGCCGGTCGTGGAACTGATCCATCGGTCGCCGGCGCTGGAGGGCGGAGGAGGTGGGCGCTGCGCGGTGGAGGGCGGTGGGGATGAGAGGTTCTTGGTTTGCTGGGGCTTCGGCGACGGCGTGCGAGGCGAAGGCTGTTGGTTGAGGCGGTTACGCTGGGCGCCAAAGCGAGGTATTTGAAGGTCGCCGCCCCGGGCTTTGGCAGAAGGTGGGCCTGCAGGCCGTTTTCTCGGCCCAGCCCACACAGGCTCGCTACAGTCACCAGCGGCTTGCCGCTTGCTACCGTCCTGTGTGCTACTGTGCTGCGTTGTGCTGCTACGTGGTGTAATGGTGTTGCGGTGTTTACTCAACATTTTGATGTTTGTAGTACACAATATATAAAGTTTTCCTCTTGTGGCCCTTCTCTCCCACGAGTGAGGCAGTTAGGGAACACTCCGCCTCTTCCGATCTACGACGGCGAGGTAGTTGGTCCCTTCTCCCTTCGCTTGCTGCTCCGGCGGCAGGAGGGAGGGGGGCCTGGTCCTCCACTTCCGCGTCGTAGTTAGGTTAGAGTCGGTATGTTCAGCGGCAGCAGCAAGTGTTGTGTCGAATAAATCTTTTCCAACTCCGGCAACACCTCGACGGCGTTCGTGACAATAATGAGTTCACGGGCTTTGTCTTCTGTCAATCATATGGGGTGTCAGATCTAGTGTGTTCGGGTGCTACCGGTGAGGCGATGACGACAGCTGCATCAGGGTATGTTTCCTTCGTCTCCGACCCTGTTGTTGCGGCATCTCCTCCGTCGTAATGGTGGAGTTAGTGAAGTTTGTTTCAGAACCATGCCTGGCGATTGTCCTACTAGTTGATGGCAACGTTGGCTCGTGCGAGGTTCCGACCCTGCTCGAACTGGACAAGTGGTTGTTGCAAGGCGGAACCAGTGCCGTTCACCGATGAGACCAGTTTGTTCTGGCAGATTCGAGATCGGGAAAGCACATAAAATATTCATGGTCCACGCGCCACAAAGACATGGGCTTGGGTGTTCGCGCTGGCCCTCTTCATCGAGCCAAAAAGCCCATGGGTGATGGTGCATTCCGGTTCCAATGGATCTCCGGTGCACGTCTGGTCGTCGCTGGTTTCTTGGTGGTAGGCGGTTTCGGTTCCATATGCAGGGACTTTCAGATACTTAGTTATTTCTTGTTGAAGGTGTTTTCTGCAGAGTTTCAACAAGGTTGTATTCTCTAATGCTCTCCTGTTGTTTCTGCGCGGATTGGTTGTAACCTTGCTGTTTTATGAATATAAGCATGTTGGCCTAAAAAGACATTTTGATGTTTGTCTTTCTTTGTCTTTGTGTAATTGTCTGACATGAAATTATGTGATGTGATGATTGGAGCCTTATTGTTTGAGCGAGTTGGGCTCTCATGACCCCAGTAGCCAGCCCTCGCCCCCATTCGCCGCCCACCACCCATCACCCACCCTAGATCCGTTGGGATGCGCCGCCGCTCTATGTCCCTCATGCCCATCTGCTTGTCGACATATGTTGAGCCCTACGGTGTGGGGCTCGAGGTCGTTTTGGGAGAAATATTTGACTTCGAACCCATTGCGAAACGACCATGGATAGCAACGGGAAGCGCGGTCGTTTGTCGGCCGTCTGTTCCTAACGGGTCATTCGATGGAGCCAGATCAGGCACTGGATTGGGCGGCGTAGGAGGCGTCGTTGACCCCACGGGTTCAGCTGGAGAGGCCAGTGGGGCCTCCTGGTCAAGGGCGTTAACATCCCCCTTCTTGAGTCGTGGCATGATCCTAAGCCGCAAAATTTGGGAAACGGTCTTGGAGCATCGCGCGATCTTCCAAGATAGTGCCCATTGCTGCATTGCCAGACCACTGCACCTTGACTTGTTCCACCATCGCACCATTCTTCTGGTGCCACATCAACTATAGTTCTTCCACGGGAATTTCTAGTTCATCGGAACATATAGGAAGTTCAGGAGCAACAACCGTACCAGGGAGAAGTGCTTGTCGGAGTTGTGAGACATGAAAAACATGATGGACTAAAGATTGTGGTGGCAGCTGTAGTTTATAGGCCACATTGTTGATCTTCTCGATGATGTGATAATGCCCCTAGAACTTGGAAAAGAGCTTATAGTTGGCGCGGGGGCAACCGATGTCTGCACATAGGGTTACAGCTTCAGGAAGACACTGTCAGCCAGCGAAAATTTGTGGAATGAGCGTTTCTTCTAAGCATTGAGCTTCATGTATTGGCAAAGCATGGTGGAGATGCTCCTGGAGCAAGTCTTGGACGACCGAACGCTCTTCGAGCCATGTGTGCAACAATGACACCGAACATGTTGTATCTGTTGTAATTCCCCAGTGCATAGGCTCATGACCAACTTTGAAAGGAGTCATTTCAATAGCAGATTGGTGTGAGGAGTTATACCAGAACTATGAGAGGGACCCAGAAGCTCCAGCGCCGAGGACATGCATGAGTGAAACATCGCAAGAAAGTCTCTATACATTGGTTTACACACTCTGTATGGCCGTCTTTCTGAGATGGGTGTGATGGCAACATCGGGGTCTGGGAGTGAGAAAATAGAGTGGAGGAGGATGGGTGGAGTGTGGGATGGGGAGGGGTCAGGATTTTATTTGCGTGGGACCGGGCTATCAAATCCAATGTGCCAGACTCGAGGAATCTAAGCAATGACGGAGTGGGATGCTTCTATACACCCTTTGGAACGTCTGGAAAGAGCGGAACCGCCGCATCTTTTGTGGCACGTGCATGAACCACATCGAGGTGGCGGCCCTGACTTTTCAGGATATCAACTAGAGGGCGATGGCTTTTCATACGCCACAAGCCAGCAAGGGTATTGGTTAATTGCATGAGTTTGTGTCGGTGGGTTTTCAGCAAGTTCCTTCCAAAACCATATCACCCATTGTCAGGACCCCGATTCCAAGTCACATCGATCTAGCTGGTAACACCTCATATCACTTTGCGGCCTCACGCACGGTATTCCCACGGGTGTCGCCTTACCAAGGCCCGGGACCGTTTGCGCCTTTTGGCTCACGTATATGATAGTGTCGCTAGCATCCATATGACAGAGAACCCGGGCCGACATGACTAGTCGTGAACCCAAGGTGGCACTAACGTATGGGGACAGGCATACATGAATCAACATCGAGCATGTCGGTAAGCAGCGTGTGAATCCGGGCTGTAGCACTGGGCTAACAGGACTCCAGGAACCCGGGCTGTAGCAGGCTAGGCAGGACTCCGGATGTCACCGCGTGACATTTCCCCGAAGGGACAGACACAGGAACGAAGTGAAACACATGCCGGCCAGTCAGGTGTCCGGAGCAGTAGTGCTGGGCTAGCAGGACTCCGGTGAACCGGGCTGTAGCGGACTACTATGGCTCATGGAAGCACTAGACTACATTTCCCCATAAGAGAGGCTGCCAAGGATAAACAACTAGGTTGTCGGATCCCACACATACCAAGCATTTCAATCATACACACAATATGCTCGATATGTGCAAATACAACATGGCATCACAACAAGACTCTACGACTCAGAGTATTTATTCATTAGGCTCCGAGGAGCGAGATATTACAAACATAGGTCTCATGACCCAACATTCAGAGCATACAAGTCAAACACATGCGGAAGCTTAACATGTCTGAGTACAGACATCTACAAATGAAAAAGGCTGAGAAGCCTGACTATTTACTAGATCCTGCCGAGGGCACAAGATCGTAGCTGAGGTATCAAGCTAAACGTCGAAGTCCACACGGAACTACTAGCGAGACTGACGTCTCTCTGCAAAACATAAAATAAGCAAACGTGAGTACAAATGTACCCAACAAGACTTACATCAGAACTATCTACATATGCATCGGTATCAACAAAGGGGATGGTGGAGTTTAACTGCAGCAAGCCAGCTTTGACTCGGTGGCTATCCTAACTACGACTGCAAGTAACTCTTTTGAGGTGGCGCACACGAGTCCACATATTCACCATAACAATACTCCACTATGGATCCGCTCCCGTCTCCCTACGAGAACGCCATCCATAGCACTCACGCTTATCTTGCGCATTTTAGAGTATCCACTTTCACTTGTCTATGAACTGTTATAGGCAACCCAGAAGTCCTTTACCGCGGACACGGCTATTCGAATAGATGATGTTAACCCTGCAGGGGTGTACTTCGACACACACGCTCTCACCACTTACCATCGTTTACACGACATGTACTCGGCAACCTTCAAGCGGAAGCCCAACGTGGGTGTCGGCCACAGCCTACCTAAACACTCAAGTCTCTAGTCCAGGTTTATCGCCTATTCAGGTTCCATCCGCAGGGAGTCCGGCCGAGGTTTCCACATACGGCCCCGAACGATGTGTGCAGGGTTCCCGAGACACCAAACGGGCGCCCGGTACACCGTGCCACGTGCCTACCGCATCACAGCCCACCCCTCCGGTCAGCGCTGCCCACGGCCTCCAGCATACTACAAACACCAAAAACTACTTGCAACTCCTGGACAGAGGACAAGGGTGATTAAGAAGCTGAGAGGGTCCATTGGTTTCGGGCCCAATGCGTGGTAGTAACTGTATCATGGATCACAAACACAGAACTCAGTTCCTGAGGACGGCTTCAATGAGACAACCCACCATGTACTCCTACATGGCCTCTCACCGCTACCTTTACCAAATCGTGTTCACACACTGTAGGACATGTTCATCACCATTCCAATTCATCCCCGATGAATCAGACCTGACACAACTCTAAGCATAGCAGGCATGACAATATTCATGAATGAGTAGGCACATCAGGGCTCAAACAACTCCTACTCATGCTAGTGGGTTTCATCTATTTACTGTGGCAATGACAGGTCATGCAGAGGATAAGGGGTTCAACTACCGCAGCATGTAACAGTCGAATCGTTGTTGTCCTAATGTAGTAAAAGAGAGTAGGAGCGAGAGAGTGGGATTGTATCGGAATGAGCAAGGGGGTTTGCTTGCCTGGCACTTCTGAAGATATTATAGTTCTTCATCGGTGTCATCGATCACGTCATCGGAGCATCGGCTACTAAGAGGGGACGGTTACCGGCAAACAGAGAAGGACACAATCAATGCAATGCGACAATATGATGCATGGTCATGACATGTCAAGAATGTTATGATTTACACCAATGCATCTAGCAGCAGTTTAAATGAGGTCCATATGAACTAAGGGTTCATATGCAAACTCCATATTTAGCATTTATAATGTCATTATCATGTTTTCACCTATACAGCAGGTATAACTTAGTTTGACATGCATGAAAATGATACAGATGGATAGATTGCATTTTTCTGATAATTTTTCATATATAAATTATTTCATTCTGAGCTATGGTTGATTTTATATGATTTCTAGAAGTTTATACTATTTTCTGGAATTTTCTGAATTATTTTAAATCCAAATACTGCGTCAGCATTGCGTCACTGTGACATCAGTGGTCAACGGGTTCGGTCCAGGTCAAACTGACCAGTGGGTCCCGTCCGTCAGTAGTTAGTTAAGCTAACTAAGTTTAGTTAGCGTTAAGCTAATACTAACCTAGTTTAGTTAGTGGCCTGGGGCCCACACGTCAGTGACTCAGGGGGAGTCAAACTGGGGTCAAACCGGGTCAAACGAGGTCAAACCCGCCGGCGACTCGACGCCGGCGAGGCCCGAGACGGCGGCGTGGCTCGTAAAACGCCCACAGGGTACGGACGAGGCCGTTCTTGGGCTCATTGGAGAGCTCTTGCAGGCGCACGTCGAGTGGTGGTGGCTGCCGGGCCTATGGTGGCCGGAGCCGACGACGGCGAGCTCCAAGGCGGCGGCCGAAGTTCGGGTTAGCACGGGGGCGGCGTTAGGAAGCATGACAGGGGGTGCGGAGGGGTGCTATGGCCTCCTGGGGGTGCACTGAGCACGGCTACGTGCTCGGTTTAAAGGGAGGCGAACCAAAACGACGACGGCGTCAAGTCCGGCGCCGGTGAGGTCTCGGTCTCGACGGAAACGAAGGCTACGATGAGCTAATGGACATGGGAGAAGGGGGAATCGGTAGAGGAGCTCACGGCGAGTGCAGAGGTGGCCTCGGCGTGCTCGGGGAAGCACCGGAGCGAGCGGGGCGGCGAGAGGGATCTCCGGCGGTCCGAGGTTGAAGACGGCGACGGGGCGGTGCTGCGGTGCGTCCCAGCTTGCTTGACTTGGCGGAGAGGTCGGAGACGATGTGGCGGAGCTCCTGGACTGGTCGGGGAGGCAAGGGGGAGGCGGTGGACACGGCAACGACGAGCGGCGGCGACGGTGGCGTTTGGCCGTGCGCGTGGGAGAGAGACAGAGGGGAGGAGGAGCACGGGGAGAGTGAGAGAGGGCCGGAGGGGTTGCGTGGCGCCCTTAGCCAGCTCCAGGCGGTCGGCGGCAAGCAGGAGGTGGCGAGCTACGGGCACGCGCGCGTCGGGCACGCGCTCCACGTCCGACTGGCGCGAGGTGGAAGACGACTGCCACTTGCCAGGTGGGCTGGGCCGGCTGGAGGAGCTGGGCCAGGTAAGTGGCCCAGGTGGTCTTCCTCTCTCTCTCTTTTTTTATTTGTTTCTGTTTTCTAATATTCTGTAGTCTTTAGGGCTTTATTGAAAATACTTAGACACTTCCAAAAATCATGAAACTACTCATGATCACTGTTGGGAATATATCCTACAGTAAACATTTTAGTTTATGATTATTTGAGCATTTAAAATATTTAATAGCATTTAAATGCCCAAATGCAGATAGAGTATGATTTAATCCAGAGCCCAAATATGTCATGGAAAAATGTGCATCACCTCTTGTTACTGTTTCCAGCATTTTCCAAGAATGATGAACATTTTTTTGAAAGCCATTTGGATTTACTGGAAATATTTTGGTTGAACCTAGTGAATTCCTTTAATGCTACGGTTTAGGCAATCCCCATTTCAAGTTTCTTTCAAAGTTTAAACATGATGCACACATGAAGTTAGCCTAGTGCAATGTCAGAAGCTAGGGATGTGACACCCATGTACATAAACCATCCATTTTCCTCTTCTATATGAAAAGGTAGTGCTCTCACCGGTTCGGGAAACAAAAAAATTCGCCTGTAAGGCCAGCTGGTCTAGACAAATAGGAGCAGAATGGAAGAGCCGATGCATTTAGATCTTTCTTTGAACCATAAACTGTAGAACTATTTTTCTAGGGTGCATTATATAAATAAATAAGTGTACAAACTATTTACAATAGGGACAGAAGTCACCAAAGGCCTAAAAAAGCTTAAAACATGTTTAGACCGATCTTCGTTCTTGCGATGGAAGGCCAATCACTCAGCAAGCCATCCAAAGTGTAGGTCGCTGCCCTCATCATATATCCTATCTCTTGAGAGTAAAGCCATAACCTTACCTACTACACACAAACACGCGCTTGCAGCCGCGCACACACAAACAAAAGCACGGTGCACCTGGTTACTGTTTGATACACATTTTGTGGGTAGCCATACACGTGTGTTGATAGTAAATAGTAATATTAGACATCTTAAAACTAGCAAACAAACCAAATATTTGCACACTATTGGTTACCTATACACATGTTCATGTACTCGTTAGATAGTCCGTATTTACAGGTTCAATTTCATACTTCACATCTTTATATTTCAGTTTCATACTTTACATCTTGCTATTTCAGTTTCATACTTTACAACCTAGTTTCAGTTTCTTACTTGTACGTACTTCATAAGTTGATAAAGGAATTAATACATGCATGCAAATAGCAACAACAACTAAAATTGTGTACACATGGAAGCCCAAAAGTTTAGTTTACGTTAACTTTCAAGAAAGACAATCTCTTCGTAAAGTGATCACTTTTTAGAAAAGTGTATTGCGCAACATACAACAAAAGTACAATTTTCTAAATCAACATACTTTCTAGGTGCCATAAAAAATACTTTCTAGGTTGTGCTGAACATGCAAAATGAGGAGATATTCTCATCCACCAAGTATTTGTGACATGTGTGTTTCTTATATATTTTGATTTGTATTTATTTTATCAATCGACTTAGCTATTCCAAAGTGCAAGATACAAAAAGAAGCATCTCACTTGAAACTTAATTATACAGTAGCATGTATATATGCCAATAAGTCAATAATTTTATATTTTAAAAACATTATATATCACCCCTTTCGAAAATTTTAGTTATTTTGTTTACTCACAGTTCAATGCTTTCACTATTCTTCACATCAAACGCTTGACAATTAATTAGAAAACATGGAAAATATTGTTCGATATCATGTACCAGCACTTCTCATTAATTCATGGAATAACTTTAAGGTTATGGCTAATTATCTTATTAACATCAAAATATTTGTTTGAAAGCACTTACTAATCAGATGTTTGAATGTATGCTTATATCGACAACAACAACATATATTTATCAATTTTACAAAACTACACTATTGTCTGTGAGAGGTACAGTTTGCTCACATGTGCAAAACAATGTCAATGCCACACATAGAGACAACTAGACCAATAACTGTAAAAGAAAAAGACAAGCAAGTGAAAGAAGCCATCTAAGGAAGAAAGAAACAAGCCACAAAAAGTAATATATAGTAACGGTTGATATTAGTATATATAAATAGCTATAGGTGTTATCCAAACACATATCAACAAGGACAACTTTAACACAATAGTGTCCCTAAATTGATTGCACACCTATATTCAAGTCTTTCCATGGAGAAGGTACAAGTTTTCATCGTCGGAGCGGGTCCTTCTGGGCTTGCCACAGCAGCATGCCTAAGCAAACTCTCTATACCATATATCATCGCTGAGCGTGAAGATTGTATTATGTCATTATGGCAGAAATACACATATGATCGCCTCAAGCTCCACATCGCCAAAGAGTTTTGTGAGCTACCCCACATGGCATACCCAACTGATTCGCCGACGTACCTTCCCAAAGACCAGTTTTTAAGGTATATGGAGGATTATGTCAAGCACTTCAATATATCCCCGAAGTTTAACACTTCAGTTGAGTCATGCATGTACGATGAGGTGAGGAAATGTTGGGTTGTCACGACACATAACAAGGTGGATGGCCCAACTATGTATGCATCCAACTTCTTGGTTGTAGCAACAGGTGAAAATAGTATGGGATATGTTCCAGAGATCGTTGGCCTACAAAGCTTTCCTAGTGAAACAATCCACTCATCAAGTTACAAGTCCGGAAATGATTATGTTGGGAAAAGCGTGCTTGTTGTTGGATGTGGGAACTCTGGCTTTGAGATTGCCCATGATCTTGCAGTGCATGGAGCTAACACTTCCATCATTATCCGTAGTCCGGTACGTAGATTTCACTATCCCACTTCTATTGTTTTCTTAGTTTCTCAGAAAAATCATGGTTGACGTTCTACTAAACAAGTTCTCACATGGGTAATTGTGAAGTTGCATGTTATGACAAAGGAGTTGATCCACCTGGGCATGGTGCTCTCAACGTGGCACCTTCCACTGAAGCTTGTAGATCTTATTCTTATGATCGTCGCATATATCTTATTAGGTGATTTATCAAAGTATGGAATTGTGAGGCCTAATATTGGTCCACTCACCCTAAAAGCAAAAACTGGTCGGTCTGCTGTCATAGACACTGGCACCACTAAGCTAATAAAAAAAGGTGATATCAAGGTGAGAGCAAAATCATGCTTATAAATATAAATATATACATACTATATGGGGAATTTGATAGACTAATTTAAAAATATTTTGTATGGCAGGTATTCGGTCCAATATCATGCATTCGAGGAAATCTCATAGAGTTTGCAGATGGGAATGAGAGGTACTATGACGCTATTGTGTTTGCCACAGGTTACAAAAGCACCGCCAATATATGGCTCAAGGTATATAGACATTCATTTCAGTTTATCTCAAAGAACACCATTATTATTATTATTTATATATAACATCATAGTAATATGAATAACGTGTGATGGTAAATAAGTCAAACCAAATTTCTAGCTTAAAAGGACAATCGGTTTCAACTTATAGCCATACTAGTATGCAGGTATGTGCACAACACGTCAAATCTCAATTCACGGATACAAAGTTTGCTTGATTCAAGCACTGCACCTTGGCATGGAAAGCTTCATCGAGTCAATCGTTGTAGCCGTTCGGTTTTGGATGTAAAGTTTTACATGCTTAGAATTAGTATCTTATACTACAACCAGCTTAAAGAAACTTCACCAGAAATTTCAATTCTCGTTGACATGATTAGTATGCACACAACAAATTCTCACGATCCAGCTGCCAATACGTGTGCCATGACCAACATGCATAGATGGATTACAGTTGACAAGTGAACTTTATCTACACTAAAATATAGCGATGGTTCTGGAAATCAGTAGTATCTTCGCTATATTGTATCCCGTATTGTAGCTGCAAATCCCAACATTTTCAGCCATACCATGGACTCTATGAATGGCACGCTGCTTTTTGGTGTTGAGATTCAAAAGTTTAAAACTCATACACTATATATAGTAGTATAGATTTTTTCTCCAAACATTGTATCATATTTTTGTAATAAATGCAGAACGACATGGGTATGCTAAATAGTGATGGCATACCCAAAAAAGACTTCCCCAACCACTGGAAAGGTGCAAATGGACTCTACAATGTCGGATTTGCAAGGAGGGGATTGGCTGGTATTGCACATGATGCCAATATTGTTGCAAGTGACATCCATACCAACATAGAAATGACATATTTTAATTAGACTCTCCTAGTACTTTATCACATTTTCTAGATCATTCATCCTAAAAATGATCTCCGAAAATGTCATAGCTTGGTTTGTTGTTAAGTATTTATTTTTGTGAAGTTGATTTTATTGGAAGGGACGCAATAATGTATTATACTTGAAGTATTATATTGTACTTTTATTATGCCAACTTTTTGTGTGGGGGTTCTATCATGTTGACATGTGTTCACTAATTCAAATGTCTTCAGATATTTGTTTTGTGTTGAAATATATACAAATCTTTATAATGTTGTTTGAGCAACCTTATTAACCTTTACAGGAACTAGTACCAACCGCACGTAACGAGAAACAACAAACTCGTAAGTCATAAGAGTGGATTTATTTAGAGACAACCTATTTTGTTGTATTTGCCACAAAATTTCTCTTCAAAATACCCAAAGAGAAGTAAGAAGAAACCAATCACCATATTGTTTGGTACTTTCTCTATGATAACATGAGGTTGTCTTGAGAGGCATCTTACTTTTCTGTAGAACATGAACTACATGGCTGGTTTCAAAAAAAAATCCGTGATGGCCAGTTTAAAAAAAAATCTAAGGCTGCTATAGTGAAGGACCTCATTGAGAATCCCGCCGAAGGCATTTTCCTAGGCGAGATTGATTTCAATTTTTTTTGCCTAGATGAGCTCAATATAACGCCATTGTGGGTGCCAACTACAGATTCATAATTTGCACTGATAATGTATTAATGGTTATATTTGGTAGTATGAGGTAATCTGGGTGATATAAGGAACACACCCAAGATACCAAATGAGATTTAAAATACGCGAGAGATGATGTACCCGTGTTTAGTCCCACAATACGGGTAGTAACCATAGTCTCTTACCCACACATATACATCATCATGTCATGTATTTGTCTTGTACAAATTTGATATTCATTTGAATGTAGGTATTGTTTTGTTAAAAGTACCATATGGGCATGAACATACCTTACGAACCTATGAGTGCCTAGGATCTCTCAGCCCGGTACATAGTCATAGCAAGGTATGTACTCGAAGGAGTTAATGGTGTACACTACTTCATATTCCTATCATATTCATACCTAGAAGATATACCTAGTATGGTAGCGAGATCGGATAGTATGGTACGGTATTTTATTGTATATAAGATTGTAAACTTATCGATGAAGAATGCACCTCTATATAAAAGGGTAATCAGTATTGACTTCTGCGCCATTGCAACACAATCACAAGATCATCAACAATGTATCTCTAGCCTGAAAGTGAGATATGCTTTCTCCAATAAATAGTGACAACAAAATGTATCAGGTTTGCACAGACAAGTATAATGAATCATTTCATTCTATAAATTCTTATTAACTAAACTATCCTATTTATATTAGCAACAAAAAAGGGTAGGCGTCGTGTGGATTATATGTAACATGCTCATTTTTTACCTTAGTAAAAACCTATCTGGCATGAACTCAAGGTGCCGCTCATAGTAAATAATCCACCACCTCAACACCTGCGTGTAACCAACCCAACAACTCTCGTCCCTCCTCTCACGATTCCACCAAACCATTCCTAGCTGATATTTAGCATCTTCTTGTCACTAGTGGTTTCTAATCTGCATGTGAATCCATGGCGACAATGTCACACCGCCTTGACTTCCCTCCTGTTAGGGTATCTCCAACCCCAAACCCCAAACATACAATCCCATTTATCCACATACCTAAAGCTAGCCCCGTGCCCAAATCCGCCTACTTTTTCCGCTAAGCCTCGAATTTCATCAATTTGCAACAACCAAAAGCAAATCGATGATACATATAGCACTTTCAAACGATGGGACGATGAATTGTGCATGCAAAACAATTAAACATGTCAGCAAATCAAAGGAAAGTTCATACCCCAACATTCTAAGGCCTTCTTGTTGGTGCGGCACTTTTGGCGGTTGCATGCTCTGCGGGTTCGGCCTGGTGGCGGCCACAGTCGTTGGCCATAGCAATAACTCGAAGGTGTCCAACATGGACTGTTCCGTGGGTCTAGGAAGATCTGTTGCAGCGGCGGCGGGGCCCGAGGTGGGTGTGATGGCAACATCGGGGTCTAGGAGCAGGAAAAGAGTGTGGAGGGGTGGAGGGGGGGACAGGGAGGGGTCCGAATTTTTGTGTGTGTGGAACCGGGTTGTCAGATCCAATGTGCCAGACTCGAAGAATCTAAGCGGCGACGGAGTGGGATGCGTCTATATATATACCCTTTGGAACATCTAGAAAGATCGGAATCGTCGCATCTTCTGTGGCATGTGCATGAACCACACCAAGGTGGAGGCCCTGACTTCTGAGGATATCAACCAGAGGGCAGCTTTTCCTAAGCCACAAGCCAGCAAGGGTATTGGTTAATTTGAATGAGTGTGTATACGGGGTTAGGGGTTTTCGCCAAGTTCCCTCCAAAAACATGTCACCCCTGTAAATAAACCGTCCATGTCTTCTTCTATACAAAAAGGCAGTGCTCCTGTTGGTTCGGGAAAGGAATAGGAGCAGAATGGAAGAGCCATTTGGATGCGTTTAGACCGATGTTTTTTTAACCATGAATTGTAGAAAAAATGTTCTATGATGTATTATATAAATAAATAAGTGTACACAATATTTACAAGAATAGTGGGAGAAGTACAATAGTGACATAAGTCACCAAAGGCCTAAAAAGCTTAAAACATGTTTAGACCGATCTTCGTTCCTGTGATGGAAGGCCAATCACTCAACTAGCCATCCAAAGTGTAGGTCGGTGCCCTCCTCGTCTATCCTATCTCTTGAAAGTAAAACCCACCCTTTATCGAAAAAAAACCCTACTACACAAACACGTGCGCGCAGCCGCACGCACACAAGCACAAGCACGGCGAACCTGGTTACTTTTATATACACATTTTGTGGGTAACCACACACATTTGTTGACAGTAAATAGTAATAGTATACATCTTAAAACTAGCATACCAACAAATATTTGCACGATACAGGCTATGTAAACACATGTCCATGTCCTCATTAGATAGTCCGTATTTATAGATTCAGTTTCATACTTTACATCTTGCTATTTCAGTTTCATACTTTACATCTTGCTACTTCAGTTTCATACTTTACAACCTGGTTTTAGTTTCTTACTTGTACTTCATAAGTTGATAAAGGAATTAATACATGCGTGCAAATAACAACAACAAAAGCTAAGGCCCTATTCGGTACACGGGATATTTGCAGGAATCTTGTAGGGAAGCTGTTCCTCTGGGAAGTTTTCCTTTGTTGGTGTTCGGGACAAAGGAAAGATGAACAGTGTTTTAGAGGAAAACTTCCTTTGGCACGCAGATTTTGGCTGATTCCATAGGATTGAAAAAATCTGCCATGAGCCAATGTTTTGGCGGATGCCCGAGGCAAGCCACTCCCTGCTATGTTTGAACATGAATAAAATATTGAACTAAAGAAGATGCTTCAGCTATAGACACAAGCAAATCACTGCTTGGCCAAATAAAAAACTGATATTTTTCCTGTACGTTTCTGATCGAGGCGAACGCTCCTTCGTCCAGTTTCCCTGTAGTTTTCTGTGTTATCTCATTCCTATGTTTTGCAATGACATTCCTTTCCTATTCTCATATATCTCTCCATTCCTACGTTTTGTACACCTTTGTTCCGAACAGGCCCTAAAATTGTTTATACATGGAAGCCCAAAAGTTTAGTTTACGTTAACTTGCAAGAAAGACAATCTCTTCAAAAAGTGATCACTTTTTAGAAAAGTGTATTGAGCAACATACAACAAAAGTACCATTTTAATTATACAGTAGCATGTATGCATGCCAATAAAGTCAAGAGTTTTATATTTGAAATACTAGCATATGCACATCTAGTGCATGGATTGATCTATAAAAACATTATATATCATCCCATTTTGTGAAATTCCAGTTCTTTTGTTTACTCATGGTTCAATGCTTTCTATTATTCACATTAAATACTTGACAGTTAATTAGAGAAACATGGAAAATATTGTTTGATATCATGTATCAACACTACTCATTAATTCGTGGAATAACTTTAAGGCGGTGGTTAATTATCTTATTAACATAAAAAAAATCTTTGTTTGAAAGCACTTACTAATCGGATGTTTGAATGTACACTTATATCAACGACAACGTATATTTATCAATTTTACGAAACTATACCACTGTCCATGAGAGGAGCAGTTTTCTCACATGTGTAGAACAATGCCAATGCCTCACATAGTGACAACTAGACAAATAATGGTAAAAGAAAGAGACAAGCTAGTGAAAGAAGCAAGAAACAACAACCATCTAAGGAAGAATGAAACAAACCACTAAAAGTAATATATAGTAACGACTGATATTTGTATATATAAATAGCTATAGGTGTTACCCGAACACATACCAACAAGGACAACTTCAACACAATAGTGTCACTAAATCGATTGCACACCTATATTCAAGTCTTTCCATGGAGAAGGTACAAGTTTACATCGTCGGAGCAGGTCCATCTGGGTTTGACACGACAGCATGCCTAAGCAAACTCTCTATACCATATATCATCGCTGAGCGTGAAGATTGTATTGTGTCATTGTGGCACAAACACACATATGATTGCCTCAAGCTCCATATCGCCAAAGAGTTTTGTGAGCTACCCACATGGCATACCCAACTGATTCGCCGACCTACCTTCCCAAAGACCAGTTTTAAAGGTATATGGAGGATTATGTCAAGCACTTTAATATATCCCTAAAGTTTAACACATCAGCTGAGTCATGCATGTATGGTGAGGTGAGCAAATGTTGGGTTGTGATGACGCATAACAAAGTGGATGGCCCAATTATGTATGCATTGGAGCGGCATCCCATCCGAGAGAGCGCCGCTCGCGCCGCTTTCCAATGCACGCGACTGCTCCACGTTCAAACGACACCATGGCCGTCTGGTCGTCCATCTACCTCCCACATTAATGACACGCGGTTGTCAAGAACCTACTATGGCCCCACACGTCTGTCCGGCTGCCGCCCACCATTGTGCCCGCTATATAAATTGCAGCCCCGGCCATAGCAGCAGTCATCCTCCTCTGGTCACTTTCTCCTCCCTGCACCACTCCCAACATGGCCTCCTCGCACCCCAAAGTTCTCTGGGATGGACACCAAGCGGACACGCGACGTGTCTTTCTCGTGGACGCAGATCGGGCGCAAGAATGAGCCAGGAATGCGTCCAGATGGGACAGCGAGCTGACGGATTTTTGGTTTGCGTCGGCGCGTCGAGCCGATTTTCATCCGTTTCCACCCAAACGGACACGCACGGACCATTTGCATCGGTGCGATTTAGTTGCACTAACTATCAAAGAACAAACATACTACAAGGGAATTTGTTGGACAATCAAAAGAACAAAGTAAGGGTCGACACTCCATGCCCCAATATCAATCCACTAGATACGGGAGAAGAGCAAGATGGTGATGGGGAACGCAGTAATTTCGAAAAATTTCCTACGTACACGCAAGATCATGCTGATGCATAGCAACGAGAAAGGAGAGTGTTGTCTATGTACCCTCGTAGACCGTAAGCGGAAGCGTTATGACAATGCGGTTGATGTAGTCGTACGTCTTCACGATCGACCGATCCTAGCACCGAAGGTACGACACCTCCGCGATCTGCACACGTTCGGCTCGGTGACCTCCCACGAACTCACGATCCAGCAGAGTGTCGGGGAAGAGCTTCGTCAGCACGACAACGTGATGACGGTGATGATTGATACATCTCCAACGTATCTATAATTTTTGATTGTTCCATGCTATTATATATTCTGTTTTGGATGTTTAATGGGCATATTTATACACTTTTATATTATTTTTGGGACTAACCTATTAATCGGAGGCCTAGCCCAAATTGCTGTTTTTTGCCTATTTCAGTGTTTCGCAGAAAAAGGATATCAAACGGAGTCCAAACTGAATGAAACCTTCGGGAGCATGATTTTTGGAACAAACGTGATCCAGAGGACTTGGAGTGGACGTCAAGGAACCAACGAGGCGGCCAGGAGGCAGGGGGCGCGCCTACCCCCCAGGCGCGCCCTCCAGCCTCGTGGGCCCCTCGTGGCTCCACCGACCTACTTCTTCCTCCTATATATACCTATGTACCCCCAAACCATCGAAGAGCACCACGAAAACCTAGTTCCACCGCCGCAACTTTCTGTACCCGTGAGATCCCATCGTGGGGCCTATTCCGGCGTCCTGCCGGAGGGGGCATCGATCACGGAGGGCTTCTACATTAACACCATAGCCTCTCCGATGATGTGTGAGTAGTTTTCCTCAGACCTTCGGGTCCATAGTTATTAGCTATATGGCTTCTTCTCTCTCTTTGGATCTCAATACAAAGTTCTCCTCGTTTCTCTTGGAGATCTATTCGATGTAATCTTCTTTTGCGGTGTGTTTGTCGAGATCCAATGAATTGTGGGTTTATGATCAAGATTATCTATGAACAATATTTGAATCTTCTCCGAATTCTTTTATGTATGATTGGTTATCTTTGCAAGTCTCTTCTAATTATCAGTTTGGTTTGGCCTACTAGATTGATCTTTCTTGCAATGGGAGAAGTGCTTAGCTTTGGGTTCAATCTTACGGTGCTCGATCCCAGTGACAGTAGGGGAAACGACACGTATTGTATTGTTGCCATCGAGGATAAAAAGATGGGGTTTATATCATATTGCATGAGTTTATCCCTCTACATCATGTCATCTTGCTTAAAGCGTTACTCCGTTCTTATGAACTTAATACTCTAGATGCATGCTGGATAGCGGTCGATGTGTGGAGTAATAGTAGTAGATGCAGGCAGGAGTCGGTCTACTTGTCACGGACGTGATGCCTATATACATGATCATACCTAGATATTCTCATAACTATGCTCAATTCTATCAATTGCTCGACAGTAATTCGTTCACCCACCGTAATACTTAAGCTCTTGAGAGAAGCCACTAGTGAAACCTATGGCCCCCGGGCCTATTTTCCATCATACTAATCTCCCGTTATTTCCATTACTGTTTACTTTGCTTTCTTTACTTTTACTCTTTATCATAAAAATACCAAAAATATTATCTTATCATCTCTATTAGATCTCACTCTCGTAAGTGACCGTGAAGGGATTGACACCCCTTTATCGCGTTGGTTGCGAGGTTCTTATTTGTTTGTGTAGGTGCAAGGGACTTGAGCGTGACCTCCTACTGGATTGATACCTTGGTTCTCAAAAACTGAGGGAAATACTTACGCTACTTTACTGCATCACCCTTTCCTCTTCAAGGGAAAACCAACGCAGTGCTCAAGAGGTAGCAATGATGAAGCTACCGGCGCAGGGCTTCACCTAAGCACTATGACGATATGACCGAGGTGGATTATGGTGGAGGGGGCACCGCACACGGCTAAGAACAATGTCAACTTGTGTGTCTACGGGGTGCCCCCCTCCCTGTATATAAAGGAGTGGAGGAGGGGGAGGGCCGGCCCTCCTATGGCGCGCCCCATGGGGAGTCCTACTTCCATCGGGAGTAGGATTCCCCCCTTCCCTACTTGGACTATGAGTGGAAGGAAGGGGGAGGAAGGAGGAAGGAAAGGGGGGGGTGACCCCCTTCCCAATTCGGATTGGGCTTGGGGGGGGGGGGGTGCGCCCCCTCCTTTGCTCCCTTCTCCTCTCTCCCACTAAGGCCCAATAAGGCCCATATACCTCCCGGGGGGTTCCGGTAACCTCCCGGTGCTCCGATATATTCCCGATATCACCCGGAACCATTCTGATGTCCAAATATAGTCGTCCAATATATCAATCTTTATGTCTCAACCATTTCGAGACTCCTCGTCATGTCCATGATCATATCCGGGACTCCGAACTACCTTCGGTACATCAAAACACATAAACTCATAATACCGATCGTCACCGAATGTAACATCCCAAAATTCTAAATTTTGGAATGTTATAATAAATAGATAGTTTTGAGTGATTGTTTGATTGTGGTGATTGATTGACTGAAAGTGAGTGAAATTTGAAACTTTTAAAAGTTAAATGAGAGGGATTAAAAGGACTTTCCCAAACTTTCACCTTTGCTATCTGATCTCCGTGAATTCAAATTATTTTCAAACACAAAACCCTGGAGAGAAGATAACATGACTTCTTCCATTTTAAATGAATGAGAAGGGTATTTGAAAATATTTGAATTTCATTTGGAGTTATTTCAAATTCAGAAACTTTAAGCAACTCAATGATTTTCAAGAGAGAAGATAAAATGACTTCTTCAAAATATATGAAATATGAGTTGGAAGTTTTAAAAGGATCAAATTTAAAGTACTTTTGAAATAATTTTCAATTTGGAGTTATTTGGTTTTTATTCAAAATTATTTTTCACCAAAAATAAAATATACAGAAAATAGGGTAAAATGATTCCCTACAAAAGAAAATTGGAGAGAAATAAATTTGAAATTATTTTGGTATTTTTAAAATGATTTTTATTGGATTTTATTAGAGCAGAAGCACTATTTGAATTATTTGAATTTTTGTGGATTTTATTTGACATTAGAAAAATATTCATCTTGTAGGAAATCGTTTTCTGAAAATTTTGATATAAAATATGCCTAGGTTCTATTTTATTTTATTTCACTTTTATTCTATTTTCGATGTGTTAAAAAAACTCTTTCCTTCGCCGACTAGGCCGGCCCAGCTCTAACCAGACCAGGCCGAAGCCCCGCGTCGCCGCGCCGTCTCCCTCCCAAGCGGGAGTCCGCCGCCCGCACGCCAGCGCCACCGCCGTGGCCGATTCAGCCTCCGCCCGGCCACCTTGACCCCTCCTCCACGCCACCCGTCGCCCCCTCCGCCTATTTAAGCCGCCGCCCGCCCCCCGTCTCTCTCCTCTCGCCGCCACCGCTCGCGTAGCGCGGCCGCCGCATCTCGCCGACGCTGCACACCCACCCGCTGCCGCGCTTGCTGCCCGCGCCGCCGACGAGCTCCGCTGCACTCGCCGCCGCGCCCCGCCACCGCCGCTGCTCCCCGCTACCGCACCACACCTTGTTGCCGCCGCCCGCGCCTCGCCGCTGCTAACCGCACCGCCGCTGTCGAAGTCCATCGCCGCGGAAAGCCGCCGTCGCCGTTGACCCGTGTGGACCGGTAATAACCGCCCCGGTTCGCCGGTTTTTATTTAGGCTTTTTTGTTTCCGTTTAAACCGTTTTTTTCTTTTAACCTAGTTAGTTAGTGAAGGTTCGCTGGTTAGGTCTTCTCCGCGAACGAATTCATTTGATTAGGTTCTGTAACGGACGTTCGTTGTTTAGTATTTTCTTTTTCTTTTTAATTCCGGCTAGGGACCTATCAGTGATGATTTTCTTTACAGATTAGTCCCTGTTCTTCAATCGATCACTACTTTTTGCTCGTTAGTCGAAATTAGATGAAACTAACACCCACTTCTTCGTAACGATCCCCTCTATCCAGCCACAAGCCATTATGGGCTCTGGCATAGTTGAGTAAGTTGCGTGAAGCTCTTGAAGAGGTAGACTAGCAGATGTAGTGGGTTGTAGGTGGTACTGTCTATCTAGAGTAGAGAGTTAATGCTTCAGAAAGACTGTGTCTCGAATCTCCGACCATGGATGTATTCGAGTCTTGTGGGGAAAAGTGCGCAAACCTCTGCAGAGTGTATAAACTAATCATGGCTAGCCATGTCCCCGGTTATGGACATCTTGAGTATCTAGTTCTTGGATTATCATGTTGATCTCAACACTTTATTTAATTAATTTGATTGGGTTAATGATTATTATTTTGGGATTGAGTTGGAGGAACCTTCTCAACATTTATCAACTAACTTTGTAGTTAAATAAATTATAGTCCTTTGAAGTAGGGAAAAATTGGCTTTTCGCAAAAATATTATAACCATAGAGCTTTTCCACCAGCCAAATATGCATGTAGTGATAGCATTTATTCATCATTATCCTATGGTGTGAATTTGCCAGTACATTCAATGTACTGACCCTTTGTGGCTGCACCGTTTCATGTTGCAGGATTTCGTACGACGAGTAAGTGATACATTAGGGTTACGATTTCTACACTCAACTTTGCCGTTAGTGTTGATGGGAATCCACAACCTTGTTGTTACTTCCGCTATTTGGATTGAGGTAATAGTATTTACGTTATTTTATACATGTGATTTACCTCTGTTATAAATCCTCGAGTACTGTGTGTGTCAGCATACCGATCCAGGGATGACACTTAAGCACAGAGACTTGACCGTCTGAGGTCGGGTCGCTACAAGATGGTTGTTGGGGAATGTAGTAATTTCAAAAAAATTCCTACACACATGCAAGATCATGGTGATGCATAGAAACGAGAGGGGAGAGTGTTGTCCACGTACCCTCGTAGACCGAAAGCAGAAGCGTTATGACAATGCGGTTGATGTAGTCGTACGTTTTCATGATCCGACCGATCCAAGTACCGAACGCACGGCACCTCCGAGTTCAGCACACGTTCAGCTCGATGATGTCCCTCGAACTCCGATCCAGCCGAGTGTTGAGGGAGTGTTTCGTCAGCACGACGGCGTGGTGACGATGATGATGTTCTACCGACACAGGGCTTCGCCTAAGCACCGCTACGATATTATCGAGGTGTAATATGGTGGAGGGGGGCACCGCACACGGCTAAGAGATCAATAGATCAATTGTTGTGTCTATGGGGTGCCCCTGCCCCCGTATATAAAGGAGCAAAGGGGGAGAGGTGCGGCCAGCCTTGGGGTGCGCCAGGAGGAGTCCTACTCCCACCGGGAGTAGGACTCCCCCCCTTTTCCTAGTTGGATTAGGACTTGGGAGGGGGGAAAGAGGAGAGGGAGAAGAAGGAAGGGGGGCGCCGCCCCCTTCTCCTTGTCCTATTCGGACTAGGGGGAGGGGTGCACGGCCCAGCCCTAGCCGCCTCTTCTCTCTTCCACCTAGGCCCACTAAGGCCCATTATGTTGCCGGGGGGTTCCGGTAACCTCCCGGTACTCCGGTAAAATCCCGATTTCACCCGGAACACTTCCGATATCCAAACATAGGCTTCCAATATATCAATCTTTATATCTCGACCATTTCGAGACTCCTCGTCATGTCCGTGATCACATCCGGGACTCCGAACAACCTTCGGTACATCAAAACATACAAACTCATAATAACTGTCATCGAAACATTAAGCGTGCGGACCCTACGGGTTCGAGAACTATGTAGACATGACAGAGACATGTCTCCGGTCAATAACCAATAGCGGAACCTGGGTGCTCATATTGGCTCCCACATATTCTACGAAGATCTTTATCGGTCAAACCGCATAACAACATACGTTGTTCCCTTTGTCATCGGTATGTTACTTGCCCGAGATTCGATCGTCGGTATCTCAATACCTAGTTCAATCTCGTTACCGGCAAGTCTCTTTACTCGTTCCGTAATACATCATCCCGCAACTAGCTCATTAGTTGCAATGCTTGCAAGGCTTATAGTGATGTGCATTACCGAGTGGGCCCAGAGATACCTCTCCGATAGTCAGAGTGACAAATCCTAATCTCGAAATACGCCAACCCAACAAGTACCTTCGGAGACACCTATAGAGCACCTTTATAATCACCCAGTTACATTGTGACATTTGGTAGCACACAAAGTGTTCCTCCGGTAAACGGGAGTTGCATAATCTCATAGTCATAGGAACATGTATAAGTCATGAAGAAAGCAATAGCAACATACTAAACGATCGAGTGCTAAGCTAACGGAATGGGTCAAGTCAATCACATCATTCTCCTAATGATGTGATCCCGTTAATCAAATGACAACTCATGTCTATGGCTAGGAAACATAACCATCTTTGATCAACGAGCTAGTCAAGTATAGGCATACTAGTGACACTCTGTTTGTCTATGTATTCACACATGTATCAAGTTTCTGGTTAATACAATTCTAGCATGAATAATAAACATTTATCATGATATAAGGAAATAAATAATAACTTTATTATTGCCTCTAGGGCATATTTCCTTCAGTCTCCCACTTGCACTAGAGTCAATAATCTAGTTCACATCGCCATGTGATTTAACATCAATAGTTCACATCACCATGTGATTAACACCCATAGTTCACATCGACATGTGACCAACACCCAAAGGGTTTACTAGAGTTAATAATCTAGTTCACATCGCTATGTGATTAACACCCAAAGAGTACTAAGGTGTGATCATGTTTTGCTTGTGAGAGAAGTTTAGTCAACGGGTCTGCCACATTCAGATCCGTAAGTATTTTGCAAATTTCTATGTCAACAATGCTCTGCACGGAGCTACTCTAGCTAATTGCTCCCACTTTCAATATGTATCTAGATGAGGACTTAGAGTCATCTGGATCAGTGTCAAAACTTGCATCGACGTAACCCTTTACGACGAACCTTTTTGTCACCTCCATAATCGAGAAACATATCCTTATTCCACTAAGGATAATTTTGACTGCTGTCCAGTGATCTACTCCTAGATCACTATTGTACTCCCTTGCCAAGAATCAGTGTAGGGTATACAATAGATCTGGTACACAGCATGGCATACTTTATAGAACCTATGGCCGAGGCATAGGGAATGACTTTCATTCTTTTCTATCTTCTGCCGTGGTCGGGCTTTGAGTCTTACTCAATTTCACACCTTGTAACACAGGCAAGAAACTCTTTCTTTGACTGTTCCATTTTGAACCACTTCAAAATCTTGTTAAGGTATGTACTCATTGAAAAAACTTATCAAGCGTCTTGATCTATCTCTATAGATCTTGATGCTCAATATGTAAGCAGCTTCACCGAGGTCTTTCTTTGAAAAACTCCTTTCAAACACTCCTTTATGCTTTGCAGAATAATTCTACATTATTTCCGATCAACAATATGTCATTCACATATACTTATCAGAAATGCTGTAGTGCTCCCACTCACTTTCTTGTAAATACAGGCTTCACCGCAAGTCTGTATAAAACTATATCCTTTGATCAACTTATCAAAGCGTATATTCCAACTCCGAGATGCTTGCACCAGTCCATAGATGGATCGCTGGAGCTTGCATATTTTGTTAGCACCTTTAGGATTGACAAAACCTTCTGGTTGCATCATATACAACTCTTCTTTAAGAAATCCATTATGGAATGTAGTTTCGTTATCCATTTGCCAGATTTCATAAAATGTGGCAATTTGCTAACATGATTCGGACAGACTTAAGCATCGCTACAAGTGAGAAAATCTCATCGTAGTCAACACCTTGAACTTTGTCAAAAACCTTTTTCTGACAAGTCTAGCTTTGTAGATAGTAACACTACTATCAGTGTCTGTCTTCCTCTTGAAGATCCATTTATTTTCTATGGCTTGCCGATCACCGGGCAAGTCAACCAAAGTCCACACTTTGTTCTCATACATGGATCCCATCTCAGATTTCATGGCCTCAAACCATTTTGCGGAATCTGGGCTCATCATCGCTTCCTCATAGTTCGTAGGTTGTCATGGTCAAGTAACATGACCTCCAGAACTGGATTACCGTACCACTCTGGTGCGGATTTCATTCTGGTTAACCTACGAGGTTCGGTAGTAACTTGATCTGAAGTTACATGATCAACATCATTAACTTCTTCACTAATTGGTATAGGCGTCACAGAAACTGGTTTCTGCGATGAACTACTTTCCAATAAGGGAGCAGGTACAATTACTTCAAGTTCTACTTTCCTCCCACTCACTTCTTTCGAGAGAAACTCCTTCACTAGAAAGGATCCATTCTTAGCAACGAATGTCTTGCCTTCGGATCTGTGATAGAAGGTGTACCCAACTGTCTCCTTTGGGTATCCTATGAAGACACATTTCTCCGATTTGGGTTTGAGCTTATCAGGATGAAACTTTTTCACATAAGCATCGCAACCCCAAACTTTAAGGAACGACAACTTTGGTTTCTTGCCAAACCACAGTTCATAAGATGTCGTCTCAATGGATTTAGATGGTACCCTATTTAACGTGAACGCGGCTGTCTCTAATGCATAACCCCAAAACGATAGTGGTAGATCTGTAAGAGACATCATATATCGCACCATATCTAATAAAGTACGGTTACAATGTTCGGACACACCATTACACTGTGGTGTTCCAGGTGGCGTGAGTAATGAAACTATTTCACATTGTTTTAACTGAAGGCCAAACTCGTAGCTCAAATACTCTTCTCCACGATCAGATCGTAGAAACTTTATTTTCTTGTTACGATGATTTTCCACTTCACTTTGAAATTATATGAACTTTTCAAATGTTTCAGACTTCTGTTTCATTAAGTACATATACCCATATCTGCTCAAATCATCTGTGAAGGTCAGAAAATAATGATACCTGCTACGAGCGTCAATATTCATCGGACCACATACATCTGTATGTATGATTTCCAACAAATCTGTTGCTCTCTCCATAGTTCCGGAGAACGGCGTTTTAGTCATCTTGCCCATGAGGCACGGTTCGCAAGCATCAAGTGATTCATAATCAAGTGATTCCAAAATCCCATCAGTATGGAGTTTCTTCATGCGCTTTACACCAATATGACCTAAACGGCAGTGCCACAAATAAGTTGCACTATCATTATTAACTTTGCATCTTTTGGCTTCATTATTATGAATATGTGTATCACTACGATCGAGATCCAACAAACTATTTTATTGGGTGTATGACCATAGAAGGTTTTATTCATGTAAACAGAACAACAATTATTCTCTAATTTAAATGAATAACCATATTGCAACAAACATGATCAAATCATATTCATGCTCAACACAAACACCAAATAACACTTTTTTAGTTTCAACACTAATCCCAAAAGTATAGGGAGTGTGCGATGATGATCATATCAATCTTGGAACTACTTCCAACACACATCGTCACCTCGCCTTTTACTAGTCTCTGTTTATTCTGCAACTCCCGTTTCGAGTTACTACTCTTAGCAACTGAACCAGTATCAAATGCCGAGGGGTTGCTATAAACACTAGTAAAGTACACATCAATAACATGTATATCCAATATACCTTTGTTCACTTTGCCATCCTTCTTATCCACCAAATACTTGGGGTAGTTCCGCTTCCAGTGACCAGTCCTTTGCAGTAGAAACACTTAGTCTCAAGCTTAGGACCAGACTTAGGCTTCTTCACTTGAGCAGCAACTTGCTTGCCGTTCTTCTTGAAGTTCCCCTTCTTCCCTTTGCCCTTTTCTTGAAACTAGTGGTCTCGTCAACCATCAACACTTGATGTTTTTCTTGATTACTACCTTCGTCGATTTCAGCATCACGAAGAGCTCGGGAATTACTTTCGTCATCCCTTGCATACTATAGTTCATCACGAAGTTCTACTAACTTGGTGATGGTGACTAGAGAATTCTATCAATCACTATTTTATCTGGAAGATTAACTCCCACTTGATTCAAGCGATTGTAGTACCCAGACAATCTGAGCACATGCTCACTGCTTGAGCTATTCTCCTCCATCTTTTAGCTATAGAACTTGTTGGAGACTTCATATCTCTCAACTCGGGTATTTGCTTGAAATATTAACTTCAACTCCTGGAACATCTCATATGGTCCATGACGTTCAAAACGTCTTTGAAGTCCCGATTCTAAGACGTTAAGCATGGTGCACTAAACTATCAAGTAGTCATCATATTGAGCTAGCCAAACGTTCATAACGTCTGCATCTGCTCCTGCAATAGGTCTGTCACCTAGCGGTGCATCAAGGACATAATTCTTCTGTGCAGCAATGAGGATAATCCTCAGATCACGGATCCAATCCGCATCTTTGCTACTAACATCTTTCAACATAATTTTTCTCTAGGAACATATCAAAAATAAACACAGGGAAGCAACAACGCGAGCTATTGATCTACAACATAATTTGCAAAATACTATCAGGACTAAGTTCATGATAAATTTAAGTTCAATTAATCATATTACTTAAGAACTCCCACTTAGATAGACATCCCTCTAATCCTCTAAGTGATCACGTGATCCATATCAACTAAACCATGTCCGATCATCACGTGAGATGGAGTAGTTTCAACGGTGAACATCACTATGTTGATCATATCTACTATATGATTCACGCTCGACCTTTCGGTCTCCGTGTTCCGAGGCCATATCTGTTATATGCTAGGCTCGTCAAGCTTAACCTGAGTATT
This sequence comes from Triticum aestivum, assembly GCF_018294505.1. Lineage (NCBI taxonomy): Eukaryota > Viridiplantae > Streptophyta > Magnoliopsida > Poales > Poaceae > Triticum > Triticum aestivum. The sequence continues at coordinate 43,060,346 of NC_057814.1, read as the reverse complement.
CCGCGTGTGCAACTGTTTTGCACCCGTTGTATTTGAACGTAGAGCCTATCACACCCGATCATCACGTGGTGTCTCAGCACGAAGAACTTTCGCAACGGTGCATACTCAGGGAGAACACTTATACTTTGATAATTTAGTGAGGGATCATCTTATAATGCTACCGTTAATCAAAGCAAGATAAGATGCATAAAAGATAAACATCACATGCAATCAATATAAGTGATATGATATGGCCATCATCATCATCTTGTGTTTGTGATCTCCATCTCTGAAGCACCGTCATGATCACCATCGTCACCGGCGCGACACCTTGATCTCCATCGTAGCATCGTTGTCATCTCGCCAACTATTGCTTCTACGACTATCGCTACCGCTTTGTGATAAAGTAAAACAATTACATGGCGATTGCATTGCATACAATAAAGCGACAACCATATGGCTCCTGCCAGTTGCCGATAACTCGGTTACAAAAAATGATCATCTCATACAATAAAATTTAGCATCATGTCTTGACCATATCACATCACAACATGCCCTGCAAAAACAAGTTAGACGTCCTCTACTTTGTTGTTGCAAGTTTTACGTGGCTGCTACGGGCTTAGCAAGAACCGTTCTTACCTACGCATCAAAACCACAATGATAGTTTGTCAAGTTGGTGCTGTTTTAACCTTTGCAAGGACCGGGCGTAGCCACACTTGGTTCAACTAAAGTTGGAGAAACTGACACCCGCCAGCCACCTCTGTGCAAAGCACGTCGGAAGAACCAGTCTCGCGTAAGCGTACGCGTAATGTCGGTCCGGGCCGCTTCATCCAACAATACCGCCGAACCAAAGTATGACATGCTGGTAAGCAGTATGACTTATATCGCCCGCAACTCACTTGTGTTCTACTCATGCATATGACATCTACGCATAAAACCAGGCTCAGATGCCACTGTTGGTGAACGCAGTAATTTCAAAAAATTTCCTACGCACACACAAGATCATGGTGATGCATAGCAACGAGAGGGGAGAGTGTTGTCCACATACCCTCATAGACCGAAAGCGGAAGCGTTATGACAACGCGGTTGATGTAGTCGTACGTCTTCATGATCCGGCCGATCCAAGTACCGAACGCACGGCACCTCCGAGTTCAGCACACGTTCAGCTCGATGACGTCCCTCGAACTCCGATCCAGCCGAGTGTTGAGGGAGAGTTTCGTCAGCACGACGGTGTGGTGACGACGATGATGTTCTACCGACGCAGGGCTTGGCCTAAGCACCACTACGATATTATCGAGGTGTAATATGGTGGAGGGGGGCACCGCACACGGCTAAGAGATCAATAGATCAATTGTTGTGTCTATGGGGTGCCCCCTGCCCCCGTATATAAAGGAGCAAAGGGGGAGAGGTGTGGCCAGCCTTGGGGTGCGCCAGGAGGAGTCCTACTCCCACCGGGAGTAGGACTCCCCCCCCTTTTCCTAGTTGGATTAGGTCTTGGGAGGGGGAAAGAGGAGAGGGAGAAGAAGGACAGGGGGCGCCGCCCCTTCTCCTTGTCCTATTCGGACTAGGGGGGAGGGGCGCGCGGCCCAGCCCTAGCCGCCTCTTCTCTCTTCCACCTAGGCCCACTAAGGCCCATTATGTTGCCGGGGGGTTCCGGTAACCTCCCGGTACTCCGGTAAAATCCCGATTTCACCCGGAACACTTCCGATATCCAAACATAGGCTTCCAATATATCAATCTTTATGTCTCGACCATTTTGAGACTCCTCGTCATGTCCGTGATCACATCCGGGACTCCGAACAACCATCGGTACATCAAAACTTATAAACTCATAATATAACTGTCATCGAAACGTTAAGCGTGCGGACCCTACGGGTTCGAGAACTATGTAGACATGACCGAGACACGTCTCCGGTCAATAATCAATAGCGGAACCTGGATGCTCATATTGGCTCCCACATATTCTACGAAGATCTTTATCGGTCAAACCGCATAACAACATACGTTGTTCCCTTTGTCATCGGTATTTTACTTGCCCGAGATTCGATCGTCGGTATCTCAATACCTAGTTCAATCTCGTTACTGGCAAGTCTCTTTACTCATTCCGTAATACATCATCCCGCAACTAGCTCATTAGTTGCAATGCTTGCAAGGCTTATAGTGATGTGCATTACCGAGTGGGCCCAGAGATACCTCTCCGACAATCGGAGTGACAAATCCTAATCTCGAAATACGCCAACCCAACAAGTACCTTCGGAGACACCTGTAGAGCACCTTTATAATCACCCACTTACGTTGTGACGTTTGGTAGCACACAAAGTGTTCCTCCGGTAAACGGGAGTTGCATAATCTCATAGTCATAGGAACATGTATAAGTCATGAAGAAAGCAATAGCAACATACTAAACGATCGAGTGCTAAGCTAACGGAATGGGTCAAGTCAATCACATCATTCTCCTAATGACGTGATCCCGTTAATCAAATGACAACTCATGTCTATGGCTAGGAAACATAACCATCATCTTTGATCAACGAGCTAGTCAAGTAGAGGCATACTAGTGACACTCTGTTTGTCTATGTATTCACACATGTATCAAGTTTCCGGTTAATACAATTCTAGCATGAATAATAAACATTTATCATGATATAAGGAAATAAATAATAACTTTATTATTGCCTCTAGGGCATATTTCCTTCAATGGTATCAGAGCACATGTTGACTGTAGGACGTGACCCTAGAAACTGGCAAGCCCATAGGAAAGATTTTTTCTATAACTTCATTTTCAAAAAGATCTTTTACCTCTCTTCTCTTCTGAGCTTATTCAAATATTCCCTTTTAGTGAGACTATACCCTTTCCCCTTTTGACCACACGAAGATACGACTGATGAGTCCACTCCAAGAAGTGCAAGATATCGGACAACCAAGACCACTTCGGAATGAAGAGGATTTTACCATGCATTATAACAGTGGAAACTACAACGGTTGAAGACCCCGAAGACTAGGAGAATTTGAAGGCTCTGAAGAATTTCCGGATTGGTATGACCTAGGAAGGTTACCCTTATGGAACTTGGCAGACTATGGAAGCTGTCAATTCCCGAGAGCAAGGTGTATCGGAGAAAGACCAGAACATGGAGCATAATAATTCAAAGTTTGTAAGAAAACCCTAAGGCAGGAGATATCAACTATGGAATGAAAGCTCATGGCAGTAACATGGGCATAGACACGGCTAATGATGGTGTTATCGCCCACTTATGCTATTGTCACCGTGCTGAGATAAGCATGCATTTCTTCGGAATGGATTGGATGGTAGAAGGCTAATGGAGCATCTATCAGCAAAGGATGCAGTTTTAACCTTAGCTGGTGTATCACCAGGATCTGGAGTAGAAGTTTAGGGTGGACCTTTGGGAAGCAGTAGACAAGGAATCATTTCGTGAAGAACACAGGAACCAGAAGCTGAAAGTAGCCAAGCTGGAGGAGCAAAACCTCGAGATACCGGAGATTCGTCACAAACTAAAGGATGGTAGTACCATGGCTCATACCAAGGAGGTTGAAACCCCGAAGTTTGGAACGCAACTCCAGAAATATTAAAGGATGTCACGAGGGACTTCGCGTCAACAGAGAAGATCTGGCAAGAGAAGTTGAGAAGGTCAAGCACGATCAGAAGAAGTCATCGGAGACATGAACAAGACTTGAAGAGTTTGATGACTTTGAAGATTTATTGAGCTTTAGAAGACCAAACCCATGTTATATACCTACGTAAGATGCAACGTTTGTGAGCTGTCATTTGTTTGATGTTTTTCCGACAGCCACAAATAAAATCTGTCTTTTCAAAACTTTTGTTTGTATTGTGTGCATCCCTCTCTATCTCTCTTATCTCACCCCAAAACACATGGACCAAATAGAGGATGAATGGAGATGAACTCATGTTACCTGGACCGATAAGTCAATTGGAGACGGACCGATGGATTCAGAACATGGAGGATCACATGAAGAATAACCCTATAGTCGGAAAGGATATGACCCAACATGCTCTTCAGTGCTTTGAAAGAGGTGCTGCTACTTGGTGGAGGATGTACCAAACCATCAATGGATGGCAAGGAGTAACCACTTGGAAAGAATTTAAGTCGAATTTGTATCGGGTTGTGTCCCAGAAATTGAAGCCTTATGGAAGTGATATGAAGAAGCCTTGTGCATGCAAGATTTGTGGAGAAGGACACACCCATGAGGAACACAATGATGGATGTCCTCATTGTGAAGAAAGTCACCCAGCTGAAGAATGCCCCACTATGCACGTGACTTGTTTCCTGTGTGAAGGGACTACCCACTACCCTGCTTAGTGTCACATTTACCCTATGGTACAACAAACCATCCAGCAGAAGAATGAAGCAATGAAAGAAGCCCTTAGGGAAGGTTTTGAGGAACCTGTGAAGAAGGAAGTTGTTGAAGACCCCGATGGAGAAGGCCTAAACAGATTTTACTCTCATGCTTGTTATTCATGTGGGGAAGAAGGACATTTATCACGGTATTGCACAAAGGAAAGCCAAGAGTACCTGGAGGACTTCCCGATGGAAGAAGTGGAGTTTGATCCACAGGAAATGGAAGTATTGATCGGAACGAAGAAATCCAGGAGGAAGAAGAGAAAGTTTACCAGGAAGAACCAAATCTCTGCAGAGAAGGACCTGAGTTACATCACCTGTTTCAAGTGCAGAACCTTGGGTCACTATGCCAATATGTGCCCAGGAAAGGAGCCAAGAAACCAAGGAGTACGCACAATCACAAATAAGCCCCGAGATTTGTCGAAAGTCATTTGTTTACGTTGCAAAGAAGTAGGACATGGTGCTAGGGAATGTCCAGAACGCAAGGAAGCATGAGCAGAGTACTTCAGTATTTTGATACTGGAGTAAGGAATGTAATAAATAGAGTAGTAAGCACCCTTATTTTCAGGAGAAGTTAAATTATGTAAAGGAAATGCAGGGGATTGTAATAAATTGAGAATCAATAAAGCATCATTGGTACTGATTTGGATTTTATGAGTTGTTACTCTATGAAGAAAGACACTGACCATTTTCGAGGATATGAGAAATATGGTCTATGGAAGAATTGGAAGCATTTTAAGGGTGGTAGAATCCTGTGAGAACCCTTGACCCCTGGAAAAGATAATGATATTCCACAGAGTGGATTTCGGACAAAATAAGTATGAGTTTTACCTTGATATGTTGGATACCCCAAGAATATGAAGGGATGAAGTACTATTGGATATAAAGGAGGTAGAATGTTGGTTATGGAGCAATTGTAACTCCATGATGAGTTTGAGTAATCACGTCTTAGTTTGGTGCCAATAGAAGGAAGAGAGAAAGTACAATTGGATGGATTTTAACTATGCTAGGAAGCTAGAAGTTGGATGTTGGATTAAAGATCAGTTGCCCTGAGGATGAGTTCAAGGTTTACAAGTGATGAGATGGGCCATAACCCACAGGCCCCAGGACCTGCCAAGAAGCAAGCACACTCTTACTGAAGTAAAAACCCTGGAAGAGATTACGACCTTACCCACCGATGATTTTATAGGAGTTCACGCAAAACCTGAGAGTGTGAAGGAATGATAGATGTTTGTTTGGCTTGCAGAATCCATGGATTTATCCGAACTTAGTTCGTCGACAAGAGAAATTCTGCAATGCTTGTGAGGATGACCGAGTGTTAGAATGCGAGATTTGCTAAACCATATACAAGGTAATGATTTGGGTGCGGGATGGATTGATCACCATACCGACTTACTCTTATTATTTGCCTTGCTATGTGGGATGGTAAATCTGAGTGACCTACCCATACTAGAGCGACGACGATCAAAACCTTGTCTAAAACCTTAGAATGGTATGACAATTTTTCCCCTTGTACAAGGCAGTTGTTGCCAATCGTAGGATATACAGTGAGAATGAAGCCCAGACCCATTTCCTGCAGGAGAAACCATAAATTGTTGACCACCATGAGATATCGATAGTTGTTTAGTATTGGCGCCAGACCCGTCTGAAGGAAATATGCCCTAGAGGCAATAATAAAGTATTATTTATTTCCTTATATCATGATAAATGTTTATTATTCATGCTAGAATTGTATTAACCGGAAACATAATACATGTGTGAATACATAGACAAACAGAGTGTCACTAGTATGCCTCTACTAGACTAGCTCGTTAATCAAAGATGGTTATGTTTCCTAGCCATAGACATGAGTTATCATTTGATTAACGAGATCACCTCATTAGGAGAATGGCGTGATTGACTTGACCCATTCCGTTAGCTTAGCACCCGATCGTTTAGTATGTTGCTATTGCTTTCTTCATGACTTATACATGTTCCTATGACTATGAGATTATGCAACTGCCGTTTACCGGAGGAACACTTTGTGTGCTACCAAACGTCACAACGTAAATGGGTGATTATAAAGGTGCTCTACAGGTGTCTCCAAAGTTACTTGTTGGGTTGGCGTATTTCGAGATTAGGATTTATCACTCCGATTGTCGGAGAGGTATCTCTGGGTCCACTCGGTAATGCACATCACTATAAGCCTTGCAAGCATTGTAACTAATGAGTTAGTTGCGGGATGATGTATTATGGAACGAGTAAAGAGACTTGCCGGTAACGAGATTGAACTAGGTATCGAGATACCGACGATCGAATCTCGGGCAAATAACATACCGATGACAAAGGGAACAACGTATGTTGTTATGCGGTCTGACCGATAAAGATCTTCGTAGAATATGTGGGAACCAATATGAGCATCCAGGTTCCGCTATTGGTTATTGACTGGAGAGGTGTCTCGGTCATGTCTACATAGTTCTCGAACCCGTAGAGTCCGCACGCTTAACGCTATGATGACAGTTTCATTATGAGTTTATATGTTTTGATGTACCGAAGGTTGTTCGGAGTCCCGGATGTGATCACGGACATGACGAGGAGTCTCGAAATGGTCGAGACATAAAGATTGATGTATTGGACGACTATATTCGGACACCGGAAGTGTTCCGGAGAAGTTTCGGATTAAACTGGAGTGCCGGAGGGTTACCGGAACCCCCGGGGAAGTATTGGGCCTTAGTGGGCCTAGAGGGGAGAGAGAGGGCAGCAACCAGGAGGTGGCGCCCCCCCTAGGAGGAATCCTAGTTGGACTAGGAGAGGGGGGCGCAGCCCCCTTTCCCTCTCCCTCTCCCTTTTTTTCCCTTCCCCCCCTTCTTCCTAGTTGGACTAGGAAAGGGGAGTCCTACTCCTACTAGGAGGAGGACTCCCCCCCTCTCCTTGGCGCGCCCCAAGGGCAGCCAGCCTCCCCCTTGCTCCTTTATATACGGGGGCAGGGGGGCACCTCTCTACACACTTGATATACGATATTTTAGCCGTGTGCGGTGCCCCCCTCCACCATATTACACCTCGATAATACCGTTGCGGAGCTTAGGCGAAGCCCTGCGTCGGTGGAACATCATCATCGTCACCACGCCGCCGTGCTGACAAAAATCTCCCTCAACACTCGGCTGGATAGGAGTTCGAGGGACGTCATCGAGTTGAACGTATGCAGAACTCGGAGGTGCCGTGCGTTCGGTACTTGATCGGTCGGATCGTGAAGACGTACGACTACATCAACCGCGTTGTAATAACGCTTCCGCTGTCGGTCTACGAGGGTACGTGGACAACACTCTCCCCTCTCGTTGCTATGCTTCACCATGATCTTGCGTGTTCGTAGGAATTTTTTTGAAATTACTACGTTCCCCAACAGTGGCATCCGAGCCTGGTTTTATGCGTTGATGCTATGCACGAGTAGAACACAAGTGAGTTGTGGGCAATATAAGTCATACTGCTTACCAGCATGTCATACTTTGGTTCAGCGGTATTGTGAGATGAAGCGGCCCGGACCGACATTACGCGTACGCTTACGCGAGACTGGTTTCACCGTTATGAGCACTCGTTGCTTAAAGGTGACTGGCGGGTGTCTGTCTCTCTCACTTTAGTTGAACCGAGTGTGGCTACGCCCGGTCCTTGTGAAGGTTAAAACAGCACCAACTTGACAAACTATCGTTGTGGTTTTGATGCGTAGGTAAGAACGGTTCTTGCTAAGCCCATAGCAGCCACGTAAAACATGCAACAAGAAAGTAGAGGACGTCTAACTTGTTTTTGCAGGGCATGTTGTGATGTGATATGGTCAAGACATGATGTGATATAATTTGTTGTATGAGATGATCATGTTTTGTAACCGAGTTATCGGCAACTGGCAGGAGCCATATGGTTGTCGCTTTATTGTATGAAATGCAATCGCCATGTAATAGTTTTACTTTATCACTAAGCGGTAGCGATAGTCGTAAAAGCAATTAGTTGGCGAGACGACAACGGTACTACGATGGAGATCAAGGTGTCACGCCGGTGACGATGGTGATCATGACGGTGCTTCGGAGATGGAGATCACGAGCACGGTGCTTCGGAGATGGAGATCACAAGCACAAGATGATGATGGCCATATCATATCACTTATATTGATTGCATGTGATGTTAATCCTTTATGCATCTTATCTTGCTTTGATTGACGGTAGCATTATAAGATGATCTCTCCCTAAAATTTCAAGATAAAGTGTTCTCCCTGAGTATGCACCGTTGCGAAAGTTCTTCGTGCTGAGACACCACGTGTTAATCGGGTGTGATAGGATCTACGTTCAAATACAACGGGTGCAAAAAGTTGCACACGCGGAATACTCAGGTTAAACTTGACGAGCCTAGCATATACAGATATGGCCTCGGAACACAGAGACCGAAAGGTCGAGCGTGAATCATATAGTAGATATGATCAACATAGTGATGTTCACCATTTAAACTACTCCATCTCACGTGTTAATCGGACATGGTTTATTTGATTTGGATCACGTAATCACTTAGATGATTAGAGGGATGTCTATCTAAGTGGGAGTTCTTAAGTAATATGATTAATTGAACTTAAATTTATCATGAACTTAGTCCTGATAGTATTTTGCAAATTATGTTGTAGATCAATAGCTCGCGTTGTTGCTTCCCTGTGTTTATTTTTGATATGTTCCTAGAGAAAAATTATGTTGAAAGATGTTAGTAGCAAAGATGCGGATTGGATCCGTGATCTGAGGATTATCCTCATTGCTGCACAGAAGAATTATGTCCTTGATGCACCGCTAGGTGACAGACCTATTACAGGAGCAGATGCAGACGTTATGAACGTTTGGCTAGCTCAATATGATGACTACTTGATAGTTTAGTGCACCATGCTTAACGGCTTAGAATCGGGACTTCAAAGACGTTTTGAACGTCATGGACCATATGAGATGTTCTAGGAGTTGAAGTTAATATTTCAAGCAAATACCCGAGTTGAGAGATATGAAGTCTCCAACAAGTTCTATAGCTAAAAGATGGAGGAGAATCGCTCAACTAGTGAGCATGTGCTCAGATTGTCTGGGTACTACAATCGCTTGAATCAAGTGGGAGGTAATCTTCCAGATAAAATAGTGATTGACATAATTCTCTAGTCACCATCACCAAGTTAGTAGAACTTCGTGATGAACTATAGTATGTAAGGGATGACGAAAGTAATTCCCGAGCTCTTCGCGATGCTGAAATCGACGAAGGTAGAAATCAAGAAAGAGCATCAAGTGTTGATGGTTAACAAGACCACTAGTTTCAAGAAAAGGGCAAAGGGATAGAAGGGGAACTTCAAAAGAACGGCAAGCAAGTTGCTACTCAAGTGAAAAAGCCCAAGTCTGTACCTAAGCCTGAGACTAAGTGCTTCTACTGCAAAGGGACTGCTCACTGGAAACGGAACTACCCCAACTATTTGGTGGATAAGAAGGATGGCAAAGTGAACAAAGGTATATTGGATATACATGTTATTGATGTGTACTTTACTAGTGTTTATAGCAACCCCTCGGTATTTGATACTGGTTCAGTTGCTAAGAGTAGTAACTCGAAACGGGAGTTGCAGAATAAACAGAGACTAGTAAAAGGAGAGGTGCCGATGTGTGTTGGAAGTAGTTCCAAGATTGATATGATCATCATCGCACACTACCTATACGTTCGGGATTAGTGTTGAAACTAAATAAGTGTTATTTGGTGTTTGCGTTGAGCATGAATATGATTTGATCATGTTTATTGCAATACGGTTATTCATTTAAGTTAGAGAACAATTGTTGTTCTGTTTACATGAATAAAAACCTTTTATGGTCATACACACCAACAAAAATGGTTTGTTGGATCTCGATTGTAGTGATACACATATTCATAATATTGAAGCCAAAAGATGCAAAGTTAATAATGATAGTGCAACATATTTGTGGCACTGCCGTTTAGGTCATTTTGGTGTAAAGCGCATGAAGAAACTCCATACTGATGGGATTTTGGAATCACTTGATTATGAATCACTTGATGCTTGCGATCCGTGCCTCATGGGCAAGATGACTAAAACGCTGTTCTCCAGAACTATGGAGAGAGCAACAGATTTGTTGGAAATCATACATACAGATGTATGTGGCCCGATGAATATTGAGGCTCATAGCAGGTATCATTATTTTCTGACCTTCACAGATGATTTGAGCAGATATGGGTATATCTACTTAATGAAACAGAAGTCTGAAACATTTGAAAAGTTCATATAATTTTAGAGTGAAGTAGAAAATCATCGTAACAAGAAAATAAAGTTTCTACGATCTGATCACGGAGACAAATATTTGAGTTACGAGTTTGGTCTTCAATTAAAACAATTGGAATAGTTTCACAAATTCATGCCACCTGGAACACCATAGCATAATGGTGTGTCCGAACGTCATAACCGTACTTTATTGGATATAGTGCAATCTATGATATCTCTTACCAATTTACCACTATCGTTTTGGGGTTATGCATTAGAGACAGCTACATTCACGTTAAATAGGGCACCATCAAAATCCGTTGAGACGACGCCTTATGAACTGTGGTTTGGCAAGAAACCAAAGTTGTCGTTTCTTAAAGTGTGAGGTTGCGATGCTTATGTGAAAAAGTTTCATCCTGATAAGCTCAAACCCAAATCGGAGAAATGTGTCTTCATAGGATACCCAAAGGAGACAGTTGGGTACACCTTCTATCACAGATCCGAAGGCAAGACATTCGTTGCTAAGTATGGATCCTTTCTAGAGAAGGAGTTTCTCTCGAAAGAAGTGAGTGGGAGGAAAGTAGAACTTGATGAGGTAACTGTACCTGCTCCCTTATTGGAAAGTAGTTCATCACAGAAATCTGTTCCTGTGACTCCTACACCAATTAGTGAGAAAGTTAATGATGATGATCATGCAAACTTCAGATCAAGTTACTACCAAACCTCGTAGGTAAACCAGAGTGAGATCCACACCAGAGTGGTATGGTAATCCTGTGCTGGAGGTCATGTTATTTGACCATGACGAACCTACGAACTGTGAGGAAGCGATGGTGAGCCCAGATTCCGCAAAATGGCTTGAGGCCATGAAATCTGAGATGAGATCCATGTATGAGAACAAAGTATGGACTTTGATTGACTTGCCCAATGATCGGCGAGCCATTGAGATTAAATGGATCTTCAAGAGGAAGACGGACGCTGATAGTAGTGTTACTATCTACAAAGCTAGAATTGTCGCAAAAGGTTTTCGACAAGTTCAAGGTGTTGACTACGATGAGAGAGTTTCTCACTTGTATCTATGCTTAAAGTCTGTCTGAATCATTTTAGCAATTGCCGCATTTTATGAAATCTGGCAAATGGATAAACAAACCTACATTCCTTAATGGATTTATTAAAGAAGAGTTGTATATGATGCAACCAGGAGGTTTTGTCAATCCTAAAAGTGCTAACAAAATATGCAAGCTCCAGCGATCCATCTATGGACTGGTGCAAGCATCTCGGAGTTGGAATATACGCTTTGATAAGTTGATCAAAGGATATAGTTTTATACAGACTTGCGGTGAAGCCTGCATTTACAAGAAAGTGAGTGGGAGCACTACAACATTTCTGATAAAGTATATGTGAATGACATATTGTTGATCGGAAATAATGTAGAATTATTCTGCAAAGCATAAAGGAGTGTTTGAAAGGAGTTTTTCAAAGAAAGACCTCGGTGAAGCTGCTTACATATTGAGCATCAAGATCTATAGAGATAGATCAAGACGCTTGATAAGTTTTTTCAATGAGTACATACCTTAACAAGATTTTGAAGTAGTTCAAAATAGAACAGTCAAAGAAAGAGTTCTTGCCTGTGTTACAAGGTGTGAAATTGAGTAAGACTCAAAGCCCGACCACGGCAGAAGATAGAAAGAGAATGAAAGTCATTCCCTATGCCTTGGCCATAGGTTCTATAAAGTATGCCATGCTGTGTACCAGATCTATTGTATACCCTACACTGATTTTGGCAAGGGAGTACAATAGTGATCTAGGAGTAGATCACTGGACAGCGGTCAAAATTATCCTTAGTGGAATAAGGATATGTTTCTCGATTATGGAAGTGACAAAAGGTTCGTCGTAAAGGGTTACGTCGATGCAAGTTTTGACACTAAATCTAGATGACTCTAAGTCTCGGTCTAGATACATATTGAAAGTGGGAGCAATTAGCTAGAGTAGCTCCGTGCAGAGCATTGTAAACATAGAAATTTGCAAAATACTTACGGATCTGTATTTGACAGACCCGTTGACTAAAATTATCTCACAATCAAAACATGATCACACCTTAGTACTCTTTGGGTGTTAATCACATAGTGATGTGAACTAGATTATTGACTCTAGTAAACCCTTTGAGTGTTGGTCACATAGAGATGTGAACTATGGGTGTTAATCACATGGTGATGTGAATTATTGATGTTAAATCACATGGCGATGTGAACTAGATTATTGACTCTAGTGCAAGTGGGAGACTGAAGGAAATATGCCCTACAGGCAATAATAAAGTATTATTTATTTCCTTATATCATGATAAATGTTTATTATTCATGCTAGAATTGTATTAACCGGAAACATAATACATGTGTGAATACATAGACAAACAGAGTGTCACTAGTATGCCTCTACTAGACTAGCTCGTTAATCAAAGATGGTTATGTTTCCTAGCCATAGACATGAGTTGTCATTTGATTAACGAGATCACCTCATTAGGAGAATGACGTGATTGACTTGACCCATTCCGTTAGCTTAGCACCCGATCGTTTAGTATGTTGCTATTGCTTTCTTCATGACTTATACATGTTCCTATGACTATGAGATTATGCAACTCCCATTTACCGGAGGAACACTTTGTGTGCTACCAAACATCACAACGTAAATGGGTGATTATAAAGGTGCTCTACAGGTGTCTCCAAAGGTACTTGTTGGGTTGGCGTATTTCGAGATTAGGATTTGTCACTCCGATTGTCGGAGAGGTATCTCTGGGCCCACTCGGTAATGCACATCACCATATGCCTTGCAAGCATTGTAACTAATGAGTTAGTTGCGGGATGATGTATTACGGAACGAGTAAAGAGACTTGCCCGTAACGAGATTGAACTAGGTATCGAGATACTGACGATCGAATCTCGGGCAAGTAACATACCGATGACAAAGGGAACAATGTATGTTGTTATGCGGTCTGACCGATAAAGATCTTCGTAGAATATGTGGGAACCAATATGAGCATCCAGGTTCCGCTATTGGTTATTGACCGGAGAGGTGTCTCGGTCATGTCTACATAGTTCTCGAACCCGTAGGGTCCGCACGCTTAACGCTACGATGACAGTTTCATTATGAGTTTATATGTTTTGATGTACCGAAGGTTGTTCGGAGTCCCGGATGTGATCACGGACATGACGAGGGGTCTCTAAATGGTCGAGACATAAAGATTGATATATTGGACGACTATATTCGGACACCGGAAGTGTTCCGGAGAAGTTTCGGATTAAACCGGAGTGCCGGAGGGTTACCGGAACCCCCCGGGGAAGTATTGGGCCTTAGTGGGCCTAGAGGGGAGAGAGAGGGCAGCAGCCAGGAGGTGGCGCCCCCCTAGGAGGAATCCTAGTTGGACTAGGAGAGGGGGGCGCAGCCCCCTTTCCCTTTCCCTCTCCCTCTCCCTCTTTTTCCCTTCCCCCCTTCTTCCTAGTTGGACTAGGAAAGGGGAGTCCTACTCCTACTAGGAGGAGGACTCCCCCCCTCTCCTTGGTGCGCCCCAAGGGCAGCCGGCCTCCTCCTTGCTCCTTTATATACGGGGGCAGGGGGGCACCTCTCTACACACTTGATATATGATATTTTAGCCGTGTGCGGTGCCCCCCTCCACTATATTACACCTCGATAATACCGTTGCGGAGCTTAGGCGAAGCCCTGCGTCGGTGGAACATTATCATCGTCACCACGCCGTCATGCTGACGAAACTCTCCCTCAACACTCGGCTGGATCGGAGTTCGAGGGACGTCATCGAGTTGAACGTGTGCAGAACTCGGAGGTGTCGTGCGTTCGGTACTTGATCGGTCGGAACATGAAGACGTACGACTACATCAACCGCGTTGTAATAACGCTTCCGCTGTCGGTCTACGAGGGTACGTGGACAACACTCTCCCCTCTCGTTGCTATGCATCACCATGATCTTGCGTGTTCGTAGGAAATTTTTTGAAATTACTACGTTCCCAACACCGTCAGCTAAGAAGGCCCAGTCTCGGAATAACCTTACCAAGATAAAAGGACACAAGAATCGAGGTAAAGGTTATGCCACTACCGGAAGAGCCCAGAGAAAGAATTTTCCCGAGGATCTGAGAAGACCGACACTGTTAAGAATAAGGATGGAGGATATGAGTTTTGATGGAACCGTAACCATGTTTCTAAGGGTGGTAGCACCCCAGACCCCCTGTGATGATCGATGGATTTTTGAGAAGACCCCCAAACCTAACCTATTTCTTTCTAGCCTCTTCGAATATCGAGGACGAGATTCATTTTAAGGGTGGTAGGTTTGTAACATCCCAAAATTCTAAATTTTGGAATGTTATAATAAATAGATAGTTTTGAGTGATTTTTTGATTGTGGTGATTGATTGACTGAAAGTGAGTGAAATTTGAAACCTTTGAAAGTTAAATGAGAGGGATTAAAAGGACTTTCCCAAACTTTCACCTTTGCTATTTGATCTCCGTGAATTCAAATTCTTTTCAAACACAAAAGCCTGGAGAGAAGATAACATGACTTCTTCCATTTTAAATGAATGAAAAGGGTATTTGAAAATATTTGAATTTCATTTGGAGCTATTTCAAATTCAAAAACTTTAAGCAACACAATGATTTTCAAGAGAGAAGATAAAATGACTTCTTCAAAATATATGAAATATGAGTTGGAAGTTTTAAAAGGATCAAATTTAAAGTCCTTTTGAAATAATTTTGAATTTGGAGTTATTTGGTTTTTATTAAAATTATTTTTCTCCAAAAAGAAAATATACAGAAAATAGGGTGAAATGATTCCCTACAATAGAAAATTGGAGAGAAATAAATTTGAATTTATTTTGGTATTTTGAAAATGATTTTTATTGGATTTTATTAGAGCATAAGCACTATTTGAATTTTTGCAGATTTTATTTGACGTTAGAAAAATGTTCATCTTGTAGGAAATCTTTTTCTGAAAATTTTGATATAAAATATGCCTAGGTTCTATTTTATTTTATTTCGCTTTTATTCTATTTTCGATGTGTTTAAAAAAACTCTTTCCTTCGCCGACTGGGCAGGCCCAGCTCCAACCGGGCCAGGCTGAAGCCCAGCCTCGCCGCGCCGTCTCCCTCCCGAGCGGGAGTCCGCCGCCCGCACGCCAGCGCCGCCGCCGTGGCCGATTCGGCCTCTGCCCCGCCGCCTTGACCCCTCCTCCACGCCACCCATCGCCCCCTCCGCCTATTTAAGCCGCCGCCCGGCCCCCCTCTCTCTCCTCTCGCCGCCACCGCTCGCGTAGCGCTGCCGCCGCATCTCGCCGGCGCTGCACACCCGCCCGCCGCCGCGCTTGCTGCCCGCGCCGCCGACGAGCTCCGCCGCACTCGCCGCCGCGCTCCGCCACCGCCGCCGCTCCCCGCTGCCGCACCGCACCTTGCTGCCGCCGCCCGCGCCTCGCCGCTGCTAATCGCGCCGCCGCCGTCGAAGTCTACCGCCGCGGAAAGCCGCCGTCGCCGTTGACCCGCGTGGACCGGTAATAACTGCCCCGGTTCGCCGGTTTTTATTTAGGTTTTTTTGTTTCCATTTTAAACCGGTTTTTTTTTCTTTTAACTTAGTTAGTTAGTGAACGTTCGCTGGTTAGGTCTTCTCAGGGAACGAATTCATTAGATTAGGTTCTGTAACGGACGTTCGTTGTTTAGTATTTTTCTTTTTCTTTTTAATTCTGGCCAGGGACCTATCTGTGATGATTTTCTTTACAGATTAGTCTCTGTTCTTCAATCGATCACTACTTTTTGCTCGTTAGTCGGAATGTGATGAAACTAACGCCCACTTCTTCGTTACGATCCCCTCTATCCAGTAATCCAACTCAAACATGTTTTTGAAATTTTAAAATTTGAATTAGACCAGATTTGAATTCAAACTTTGTTTGATCATAACTTGAGTTTTATAACTCTGATTCAGTTGATTCTTTTTGCGAATTGAAGCTCTTGACCTAAACTTTCTGATAAGGCCAAATTTACATAATTTCGGTACTGTTAGAAATTGTTTTATGTTGCAAGAGTTATTTGCTTGGTTTTGATGTTTTTCAGATCATCTTCTTCGATCTTTCTGATCTTTTGAGTGATTGCTTATGTGTGGTTACTATTGCTTGCTTACGATAGATTGACCGGAGTGGGACGAGTAGAGCTATCAAGAGTTTTGAGTGTGAATCATCTTCATCAACAGTATAGGCAAGTAACACTTTGATCATACCACTTTACTACCCAGTTTTATTGCATTAGATCAATCCTCAAACAATTGCATGGTTAGGATCTGATTAACTTGCGGGTTTGGGAAGTAGATGAGGTAGTACCTATTCACCTGTTTATTATCAAACCTTTGGGACTTACTTCTATGTTGCTTATATTGCTATGCTATGCTCGTAGACGTGGATTGGGTTTGAGTGTATCCATGACAGTTGTGAGTTTGTTAATTAATGGTTCAACTTAATGTGGCTACTTAAATACACATCTGGGTGGATTGCTTGTGGGCACCTGGAGAATCCAGTGTTGTCCTAGGATATCCCGGAGGACCCGTGTGATCATCCTACGGCCCGCCACCCAGGCTCAAAGGGATCATAAGATTATTCATGCTAGAAACTTCCGTGTGCAGCCACAAGCCATTATGGGCTCTGGCATAGTTGAGTAAGTTGCGTGAAGCTCTTGAAGAGGTAGACTAGAATATGTAGTGGGTTGTAGGTGGTACTGTCTATCCAGAGTAGAGAGTTAATGCTTCAGAAAGACTGTGTCTCGAATCTCCGACCAAGGATGTATTCGAGTCTTGTGGGGAAAAGTGTGCAAACCTCTGCAGAGTGTATAAACTAATCATGGTTAGCCGTGTCCCCGGTTATGGACATATTGAGTATCTAGTTCTTGGATTATCATGTTGATCTCAACACCTTATTTAATTAATTTGATTGGGTTAATGATTATTATTTTGGGATTGAGTTGGAGGAACCTTCTCAATATTTATGAACCAACTTTGTAGTTAAATAAATTATATTCCTTTGCAGTAGGGAAAAATTGGCTTTTCGCAAAAACATTATAACCATAGAGCTTTTCCACCAGCCAAACATGCATCTAGTGATAGCCTTTATTCATCATTATCCTATGGTGTGAATTTGCCAGTACATTCAATGTACTGACCCTTTGTGGCTGCAACGTTTCATGTTGCAGGATTTCTTACGACGAGTAAGTGATACGTTAGAGTTACGATTTCTACCCTCAACTTTGCCATTGGTGTTGATGGGAATCCACAACCTTGTTGTTACTTTCGCTATTTGGATTGAGGTAATAGTATTTACGTTATTTTATACATGTGATTTACCTCTGTTATAAATCCTCGAGTACTGTGTGTGTCAGCATACCGATCCAGGGATGACACTTAAGCACAGAGACTTGACCGTCTGAGGTCGGTCGCTACACCGAACGTTAAGCGTGCGGACCCTACGGGTTCGAGAACTATGTATACATGACCGAGACTCATCTCCAGTCAATAAACAATAGCGGAACCTGGATGCTCATATTGGTTCCTACATATTCTACGAAGATCTTTATCGGTCAAACCGCATAATAACAT
The DNA here is from genome assembly GCF_018294505.1 of Triticum aestivum. Lineage (NCBI taxonomy): Eukaryota > Viridiplantae > Streptophyta > Magnoliopsida > Poales > Poaceae > Triticum > Triticum aestivum. The sequence continues at coordinate 43,042,125 of NC_057814.1, read as the reverse complement.
ACGTTGTTCCCTTTGTCATCGGTATGTTACTTGCCCGAGATTCGATCGTCGGTATCTCAATACCTAGTTCAATCTCGTTACCGGCAAGTCTCTTTACTCGTTCTGTAATGCATCATCCCGCAACTAACTCATTAGTTACATTGCTTACAAGGCTTATAGTGATGTGCATTACCGAGAGGGCCCAGAGATACCTCTCCGACAATCGGAGTGACAAATCCTAATCTCGATCTATGCCAACTCAACAAGTACCATCGGAGACACCTGTAGAGCACCTTTATAATCACCAATTTACGATGTGAGATTAGGTAGCACACAAAGTGTTCCTCCGGTATTCGAGAGTTGCATAATCTCATATTCATAGGAACATGTATAAGTCATGTAGAAGGCAACAACAATATACTAAACGATCAAATGCTAAGCTAACAGAATTGGTCAAGTCAATCACATCATTCTCTAATGATGCGATCCCATTAATCAAATGACAACTCATGTCTATGGTTAGGAAACATAACCATCTTTGATTCAACGAGCTAGTCAAGTAGAGGCATACTAGTGACACTCTGTTTGTTTATGTATTCACACATGTACTAAGTTTCCGGTGAATACAATTCTAGCATGAATAATAAACATTTATCATGATATAAGGAAATATCAATAACAACTTTATTATTGCCTCTAGGGCATATTTCCTTCAGTCTCCCACTTGTACTAGAGTCAATAATCTAGATTACACAATAATGATTCTAACACCCATGGAGTCTTGGTGTTGATCATGTTTTGCTCGTGATAGAGGCTTAGTCAACTGGTCTGCAACATTCTTGATGTGCTTGGTTCTCTTGTGAAATCTGGATTCCTTTGCCAAGGCAATTGCACCAGTATTGTCACAAAAGATTTTCATTGGACCCGATGCACTAGGTATGACACCTAGATCGGATATGAACTCCTTCATCCAGACTCCTTCATTTGCTGTTTCCGAAATAGCTATGTACTCCGCTTCACACATAGATCCCGCCACGACGCTTTGTTTAGAACTGCTCCAACTGACAGCTCCACCGTTCAATATAAATAGATATCCGGTTTGTGACTTAGAGTCATCGGGATAAGTGTCAAAGCTTGCATCGACGTAACCATTTAGGACGAGCTCTTTGTCACCTCCATAAACGAGAAACATATCCTTAGTCCTTTTCATGTATTTCAGGATGTTCTTGACCGCTGTCCAGTGATCCACTCCTGGATTACTTTGGTACCTCCCTGTTAAATTAATACCAAGGCACACATCAGGTCTGGTACACAGCATTGCATACATGATAGAGCCTATGGCTGAATCATAGGGAACACTTTTCATTTTCTCTCTATCTTCTGCAGTGGTCGGGCATTGATTCTTACTCAACTTCACACCTTGTAGTACATGCAAGAACCCTTTCTTTGCTTGATCCATTTTGAACTTCTTCAAAACTTTATCAAGGTATGTGCTTTGTGAAAGTCCAATTAAGCGTATTGATCTATCTCTATAGATCTTGATGCCCAATATATAAGCAGCTTCACCAAGGTCTTTCATTGAAAAACTCTTATTCAAGTATCCTTTTATGCTATCCAGAAATTCTATATCGTTTCCAATCAACAATATGTCATCCACATAGAATATTAGAAATGCTATAGAGCTCCCACTCACTTTCTTGTAAATACAGGCTTCTCCAAAAGTCTGTATAAAACCATATGCTTTGATCACACTATCAAAACGTTTATTCCAACTCCGAGATGCTTGCACCAGTCCATAGATGGATCGCTGGAGCTTGCACACTTTGTTAGCATCCTTTGGATCGATAAAACCTTCAGGTTGCATCATATACAACTCTTCTTCCAGAAATCCATTCAGGAATGCAGTCTTTACATCCATTTGCCAAATTTCATAATCATAAATTGCGGCAATTGCTAACATGATTCGGTCGGACTTAAGCATCTCTACGGGTGAGAAAGTCTCATCGTAGTCAACTCCTTGAACTTGTCGAAAACCTTTCGCAACAAGTCGAGCTTTGTAGACAGTAACATTACCGTCAGCATCAGTCTTCTTCTTGAAGATCCATTTATTCTCGATGGCTTGCCGATCATCGGGCAAGTCAACCAAAGTCCACACTTTGTTCTCATACATGGATCCCATCTCAGATTTCATGGCCCCAAGCCATTTTGCAGAATCTGGGCTCATCATCGCTTCCTCATAGTTCGTACGTTCGTCATGGTCAAGTAACATGACCTCCAGAACAGGATTACCGTACCACTCTGGTGCGGATCTTACTCTGGTTGACCTACGAGGTTCGGTAGTAACTTGATCTGAAGTTTCATGATCATCATCATTAGCTTCCTCACTAATTTGTGTAGGAGTTATAGGAACATATTTCTGTGATGAACTACTTTCCAATAAGGGAGCAGGTACAGTTACCTCATCAAGTTCTACTTTCCTCCCACTCACTTCTTTCGAGAGAAACTCCTTCTCTAGAAAGGATCCATTCCTAGCAATGAATGTTTTGCCTTCGGATCTATGATAGAAGGTGTACCCAACAATCTCCTTTGGGTATCCTATGAAGACACATTTCTCCGATTTGGGTTCGAGCTTATCAGGTTGAAGCTTTTTCACATAAGCACCGCAGCCCCAAACTTTAAGAAACAACAACTTTGGTTTCTTGCCAAACCACAGTTCATAAGGTGTCGTCTCAACGGATTTAGATGGTGCCCTATTTAACGTGAATGCAGCTGTCTCTAAAGCATAACCCCAAAACGATAGCGGTAAATCAGTAAGAGACATCATAGATCGCACCATATTTAGTAAAGTACAATTACGACGTTCGAACACACCATTACCCTGTGGTGCTCCGGGTGGCGTGAGTTGCGAAACTATTCCGCATTGTTTCAAATGAAGACCAAACTCGTAACTCAAATATTCTCCTCCACGATCAGATCGTAGAAACTTTATTTTCTTATTACGATGATTTTCTACTTCACTCTGAAATTCTTTGAACTTTTCAAATGTTTCAGATTTATGTTTCATTAAGTAGATATACCCATATCTGCTCAAATCATCTGTGAAGGTGAGAAAATAACGATACCCGCCGCGAGCCTCAACATTCATCGGACCACATACATCAGTATGTATGATTTCTAACAAATCTGTTGCTCGCTCAATTGTTCCGGAGAACGGAGTTTTAGTCATCTTGCCCATGAGGCATGGTTTGCAAGTACCAAGTGATTCATAATCAAGTGATTACAAAAGTCCATCAGAATGGAGTTTCTTCATGCGCTTTACACCCATATGACCCAAACGGCAGTGCCACAAATAAGTTGCACTATCATTATCAACTCTGCATCTTTTGGCTTCAATATTATGAATATGTGTGTCACTACTATCGAGATTCAAAAATAATAGACCACTCTTCAAGGGTGGATGACCATAAAAGATATTACTCATATAAATAGAACAACCATTATTCTCAGATTTAAATGAATAACCGTCTCGCATCAAACAAGATCCAGATATAATGTTCATGCTCAACGCTGGCACCAAATAACAATTATTCAGGTCTAAAACTAATCCCGAAGGTAGATGTAGAGGTAGCGTGCCGACCGCGATCACATCGACTTTGGAACCATTTCCCACGCGCATCGTCACCTCGTCCTTAGCCAATCTTCACTTAATCCGTAGTCCCTGTTTCGAGTTGCAAATATTAGCAACAGAACCAGTATCAAATACCCAGGCACTACTGCGAGCATTAGTAAGGTACACATCAATAACATGTATATCACATATACCTTTGTTCACCTTGCCATCCTTCTTATCCGCCAAATACTTGGGGCAGTTCCGCTTCCAGTGACCAGTCCCTTTGCAGTAGAAGCACTCAGTCTCAGGCTTAGGTCCAGACTTGGGCTTCTTCACATGAGCAGAAACTTGCTTGCCATTCTTCTTGAAGTTCCTCTTCTTCCCTTTACCCTTTTTCTTGAAACTGGTGGTCTTGTTGACCATCAACACTTGATGCTCCTTCTTGCTTTCTACCTCTGCAGCCTTTAGCATTGCGAAGAGCTCGGGAATTGTCTTATCCATCCCTTGCATGTTACAGTTCATCATGAAGCTCTTGTACCTTGGTGGCAGTGATTGAAGAATTTTGTCAATGACACTATCATCCGAAAGATTAACTCCCAGTTTAATCAAGTGATTGTTATACCCAGACATTTTGAGTATATGCTCACTGACAGAACTATTCTCCTCCATCTTGCAGCCGTAGAACTTATTGGAGACTTCATATCTCTCAATCCGGGCATTTGCTCTCATATGCACCATGACGTTCAAAACATCGTTGAAGTCCCAGTTCTAAGCCGTAAAGCATGGCACACTGAACTATCGAGTAGTCATCAGCTTTGCTCTGCCAGACGTTCATAACATCTGGCGTTCCTCCTGCAGCAGGTTTGGCACCTAGCAGTGCTTCCAGGACGTAATTCTTATGTGTAGCAATGAGGATAATCCTCAAGTTACGGACCCAGTCTGTGTAGTTGCTACCATCATCTTTCAACTTAGCTTTCTCTTGGAACGCATTAAAATTCAACGGAACAACAGCATGGGCCATCTATCTACAACAACATAGACATGCAAAATACTATCAGGTACTAAGTTCATGATAAATTAAAGTTCAATTAATCAAATTACTAAAGAACTCCCACTTAGATAGACATCCCTCTAATCATCTAAGTGATCACGTGATCCATATCAACTAAACCATGTCCGACCATCATGTGAGATGGAGTAGTTTTCAATGGTGAACATCACTATGTTGATCATATCTACTATATGATTCACGCTCGACCTTTCGGTCTCAGTGTTCCGAGGCCATATCACTACTAGGGAAAAGCCTAGCAACAGCGCGGGTTTTAGGCCTATCAGTAGCGCAGGCAGAAGCGCTACTGGACGGTGCTACAGCTAAAGGTTAGCAGTAGCGTGGGTTAACCCACGCTACTGCTATACCGACTTAGTAGTAGCGCTTTCTCCAAATAGCACTACTGGTAATTACTAGTAGCGCTTCTCCCAGCCCGCGCTACTACTATTATTCCGTATTTTATTTCTTTTTTGTTTCATGTTGTATTCATACACCTCTATACAAGTTTTCATACAGCAGCAATTTAGAGATTGTTTTTACATCATAATGAGTTATTACATCACTGGGTGAAAGAACCGTGGACTAGTTTCAAGTGCTTGAAAATAATCCGCGGTTCTCTCACGCAATGATATAATAAATATCACCATCATCATCATCATCATCATCATATCATTAACAACTTATCATCATAATACATCATTGTCATATAACACCTCCTCATGATCATCATTTTCATCAATGAGACATCACATAGCAAGTTGGTCACTGATGACCCACAATTATAGGGGATCTATCGTAGTCCTTTCGATAAGTAAGAGTGTCGAACCCAACGAGGAGCAGAAGGAAATGATAAGCTGTTTTCAGCAAGGTATTCTCTGCAAGCACTGAAATAATAGGAAACAGATAGTTTTGTGATAGGATAATTTGTAACGAGCAAGAAGTAACAAAAGTAAATAAAGTGCAGCAAGGTGGCCCAATCCTTTTTGTAGCAAAGGACAAGCCTAGACAAATTCTTATATAGAGAAAAGCGCTCCCGAGGACACATGGGAATTATCATCAAGCTAGTTTTCATCACGTTCATATGATTCGCGTTCGGTACTTTGATAATTTGATATGTGGGTGGACCGGTGCTTGGGTGATGTCCTTACTTGTGTTGGAAATATGCCCTAGAGGCAATAATAAAATGGTTATTATTATATTTCCTTGTTCATGATAATTGTCTATTGTTCATGCTTAAATTGTGTTATCCGGAAATCGTAATACATGTGTGAATACATAGACCATAACATGTCCCTAGTGAGCCTCTAGTTGACTAGCTCGTTGATCAATAGATGGTTACGGTTTCCTGACCATGGACATTGGATGTCATTGATAACGGGATCACATCATTAAGAGAATGATGTGATGGACAAGACCCAATCCTAAGCATAGCACTAGATCGTGTAGTTCGTTTGCTAAAGCTTTTCTAATGTCAAGTATCATTTCCTTAGACCATGAGATTGTGCAACTCCCGGATACCGTAGGAATGCTTTGGGTGTACCAAACGTCACAACGTAACTGGGTGGCTATAAAGGTGCACTACAGGTATCTCCGAAAGTGTCTGTTGGGTTGGCTCGGATCGAGACTGGGATTTGTCACTCCGTATGACGGAGAGGTATCTCTGGGCCCACTCGGTATTCATTCATCATAATGAGCTCAATGTGACTAAGTACTTAGTCACGGGATCATGCATTACGGAACGAGTAAAGTGACTTGCCAGTAACGAGATTGAACGAGGTATTGGGATACCGACGATCGAATCTCGGGCAAGTAAAGTACCGATTGACAAAGGGAATTGTATACGGGATTGCTTGAATCCTCGACATCGTGGTTCATCCGATGAGATCATCGTGGAACATGTGGGAGCCAACATGGGTATCCAGATCCCGCTGTTGGTTATTGGCTAGAGAGGTGTCTCGGTCATGTCTGCATGATTCCCGAACCCGTAGGGTCTCCACACTTAAGGTTCGATGACGCTAGGGTTATAAGGAATGTTTGTATGTGATTACGGAATGTTGTTTGGAGTCCCGGATGAGATCCCGGACGTCACGAGGAGTTCCAGAATGGTCCGGAGGTAAAGATTTATATATGGGAAGTCACCATACGGTCACCGAAAATATTCGGGGGTATACCGGTATTGTACCGGGACCACCGGAGGGGTTCCGGGGGTCCACCGGGAGGGTCCACCTGCCCCGGAGGGCCTTATGGGCTGTAGGTGGAAGGGAACCAGCCCTTAGTGGGCTGGGCGCCAACCCCCCTAGGGCCCATGCGCCTAGGGTTTGGGGGGAACCCTAAAGGGGGGGCGCCCCCTTGCTTGGGGGGCAAGCTCCCTCCCCCCTTGGCTGCCGCCCCCCTCTAGATCTCATCTAGAGGGGCCGGCCCCCTTTCCCCTTCTCCCTATAAATAGAGGTGTGAGGGGAGGGCTGCAGCACCACATCCAAGGCGCAGCCCCTCCCCTCCCCAACACCTCTCCTCCTCCGCGTGTGCTTGGCGAAGCCCTGCCGGAGAACTGTCACTCCACCACCACCACGCCGTCGTGTTGCTGTTGGAGCCTTCTTCCTCAACCTCTCCCTCCTCCTTGCTGGATCAAGGCGTGGGAGACGTCACCGTTCCGTACGTGTGTTGAACGCGGAGGTGCCGTCCGTTCGGCGCTTGGATCATCGGTGATTTGGATCACGACGAGTACGAATCCATCAACCAAGTTCTCTTGAACGCTTCCGCTCGCGATCTACAAGGGTATGTCAATGCACTCCTCCCCTCTCATTGCTAGTAAACTCCATAGATTGATCTTGGTGATGCGTAGAAAATTTTAATTTCCGCTACGATCCCCAACAACTTGGACAAGCATCCCACTTATGATTAACCTCTATTGCAAGCATCCGCAACTACAACAAAAGTATTAAGGTAAACCTAACCATAGCATGAAACATATGGATCCAAATCAGCCCCTTACGAACAACGCATAAACTAGGGTTTAAGCTTCTGTCACTCTAGCAACCTATCATCTACTTATTACTTCCCAATGCCTTCCTCTAGGCCCAAATAATGGTGAAGTGTCATGTAGTCGACGTTCACATAACACCACTAGAGGATAGACAACATACATCTCATCAAAATATCGAACGAATACCAAATTCACATGACTACTAATAGCAAGACTTCTCCCATGTCCTCAGGAACAAACGTAACTACTCACAAAGCATATTCATGTTCATAATCAGAGGAGTATTAATATGCATATAGGATCTGAACATATGATCTTCCACCAAATAAACCAACTAGCATCAACTACAAGGATTAATCAACACTACTAGCAACCCACAGGTACCAATCCCAGACTTGGAGACAAGAATTGGATACAAGAGATGAACTAGGGTTTGAGAGGAGGTGGTGCTGGTGAAGATGTTGATGGAGATTTCCCTCTCCCGATGAGAGGAGCGTTGGTGATGACGATGGCGATGATTTCCCCCTCCCGGAGGGAAGTGTCCCCAGCAGAACAGCTCTGCCGCAGCCCTAGATTGGTTCCGCCAAGGTTCCGCCTCATGGCGGCGGAGTCTCGTCCGAAAGCTTGCTTATGATTTTTCTTCGGATGAAAGAGTTCATATAGCAGAAGATGGGCACTGGAGGGCAAACAGGGGGCCCACGAGGCAGGTGGCGCGCCCAGGGGGTAGGGCGCGCCCCCACCCTCGTGGACAGTTGGAGGCCCCCTGACGTATTTCTTCCGCTCTGTATTTTTTATTATTTCCAAAAATAACTTTCGTGGAGTTTCAGGACTTTTGGAGTTGTGCAGAATAGGTCTCTAATATTTGCTCCTTTTCCAGCCCAGAATTCCAGCTGCCAGCATTCTCCCTCCTTATGTAAACCTTGTAAAATATGAGAGAATAGGCATAAGTATTGTGACATGATGTGTAATAACAGCCCATAATGCAATAAATATCGATATAAAAGCATGATGCAAAATGGACGTATCAACTCCCCCAAGCTTAGACCTCGCTTGCCCTCAAGCGGAAGCCGATAACGATAAATATGTCCACATGTTTAGAGGTAGAGGTGTTGATAAAATGAAATACGGACATGAGGGCATCATGTTAATTCTCATAACAGCAACATATATGGATATTGCCAGTAAACTCCATAGATTGATCTTGGTGATGCGTAGAAAATTTTAATTTCTGCTACGATCCCCAACAATGGCATCATGAGCTAGGTCTATGAGTAGTTTCTATGCACGAGTAGAACACAAGTTGTTGTGGGCGTCGATTTTGTCAATTTACTTGCCGTTAGTCTTATCTTGATTCGGCGGCATCGTGGGATGAAGCAGCCCGGACCGACCTTACACGTACGCTTACGTGAGACAGGTTCCACCGACTGACATGCACTAGTTGCATAAGGTGGCTAGCGGGTGTCTGTCTCTCCCACTTTAGTCGGATCGGATTTGATGAAAAGGGTCCTTATGAAGGGTAAATAGAAATTGGCATATCACGTTGTGCTTTTGGCGTAGGTAAGAATCGTTCTTGCTAGAAACCTATAGCAGCCACGTAAAAGTTTGCAACAACAATTAGAGGACGTCTAACTTGTTTTTGCAGCAAGTGTCATGTGATGTGATATGGCCAGAAGGATGTGATGAATGATATATGTGATGTATGAGATTGATCATGTTCTTGTAATAGGAATCACGACTTGCATGTCGATGAGTATGACAACCGGCAGGAGCCGTAGGAGTTGTCTTAATTTATTTATGACCTGCGTGTCAACTGGAACGTCATGTAATTACTTTACTTTATTGCTAACCGTTCGCCATAGTAGTAGAAGTAATAGTTGGCGAGACAACTTCATGAAGACACGATGATGGACATCATGGTGTCATGCCGGTGACGATGATGAACATGGCGCCCCGAAGATGGAGATCAAAAGGAGCAAAATGATATTGGCCATATCATGTCACTATTTGATTGCATGTGATGTTTATCATGTTTTACATCTTATTTGCTTAGAACGACGATAGCATAAATAAGATGATCCCTCGCTAAAATTTCAAGAAAGTTTTCCCCCTAACTGTGCACCATTGCGAAGGTTCGTTGTTCCGAAGCACCACGTGATGATTGGGTGTGATAGGTTCTAACGTTCGCATACAACGGGTGTAAGCCAGATTTACACACGCAATACACTTAGGTTGACTTGACGAGCCTAGCATGTACAGACATGGCCTCGGAACACAAGAGACCGAAAGGTTGAACATGAATCGTATAGCAGATACGATCAACATGAAGATGTTCACCGATGATGACTAGTCTGTCTCACGTGATGATCGGACGCGGCCTAGTTGACTCGGATCATGTATCACTTAGATGACTAGAGGGACGTCTGTCTGAGTGGGAGATCGTTAATAATTTGATTAGATGAACTTAATTATCATGAACTTAGTCTAAAAAACCTTTACAATATGGCTTGTAGATCAAATGGCCCACACTAATGTTGCCCTCAACTTCAACGCATTCCTAGAGAAAACCAAGCTGAAAGACGATGGTAGCAACTACACAGACTGGGTCCGTAACCTGAGGATTATCCTCATAGCTGCCAAGAAAGCATATGTCCTTGAAGCACCGCTAGGTGATGCACCTGTTTTCCCAGCAACTCAAGACGTTCTGAACGCCTGGCAGTCACGTAGTGATGATTACTCCCTGGTTCAGTGCGGCATGCTTTATGGCTTAGAACCGGGGCTACAAAAGCGTTTTGAGCAGCACGGAGCATATGAGATGTTCCAAGAGCTGAAAATGGTTTTCCAAGCTCATGCCCGGGTCGAGAGATATGAAGTCTCCGACAAGTTTTACAGTTGTAAGATGGAGGAGAATAGTTCCGTCAGCGAACACATACTCAAAATGTCTGGGTTGCACAACCGCTTGTCTCAGCTGGGAGTTAATCTCCCGAATGACGCGGTCATTGACAGAATCCTTCAGTCGCTCCCACCTAGCTACAAGAGCTTTGTGATGAACTTCAATATGCAGGGCATGGAAAAGACCATTCCTGAGGTATATTCAATGCTGAAATCAGTGGAGGTGGAGATCAAAAAGGAACATCAAGTGTTGATGGTGAATAAAACCACTAAGTTCAAGAAAGGCAAGGGTAAGAAGAACTTCAAGAAAGATGGCAAGGGAGTTGCCGCGCCCGGTAAGCAAGCTGCCGGGAAGAAGACAAAGAATGGACCCAAGCCTGAGACTGAGTGCTTTTATTGCAAGGGAAACGGTCACTGGAAGCGGAACTGCCCCAAGTACTTAGCGGACAAGAAGGCCGGCAATACCAAAGGTATATCTGATATACATGTTATAGATGTGTACCTAACCAGCGCTCGTAGTAGCTCCTGGGTATTTGATACCGGTGTGGTTGCTCATATTTGTAACTCAAAGCAGGAGCTGCGGAATAAGCGGAGACTGGCGAAGGACGAGGTGACGATGCGCGTCGGGAATGGTTCCAAGGTCGATGTGATCGCCGTCGGCACGGTACCTCTACATTTACCTACGGGACTAGTTTTAAACCTCAATAATTGTTATTTAGTGCCAGCTTTGAGCATGAACATTGTATCTGGATCTCGTTTAATGCGAGATGGCTACTCATTTAAATCCAAGAATAATGGTTGTTCTATTTATATGAGAGATATGTTTTATGGTTATGCCCCGCTGGTCAATGGTTTATTCTTAATGAATCTCGAACGTGATGTTACACATATTCATAGTGTGAATGCCAAGAAATGTAAGGTTGATAATGATAGTCCCACATACTTGTGGCACTGCCGCCTTGGTCACATTGGTGTCAAACGCATGAAGAAACTCCATGCAGATGGACTTTTGGAGTCTCTTGATTATGAATCATTTGACACGTGCGAACCATGCCTCATGGGAAAAATGACCAAGACTCCATTCTCCGGAACAGTGGAGCGAGCAACCAACTTATTGGAAATCATACATACTGATGTGTGCGGTCCAATGAGCGTTGAGGCTCGCGGTGGCTATCGTTATGTTCTCACCCTCACTGATGACTTGAGTAGATATGGGTATGTCTACTTAATGAAACACAAGTCTGAGACCTTTGAAAAGTTCAAGGAATTTCAGAGTGAGGTTGAGAATCAACGTGACAGGAAAATAAAGTTCTTACGATCAGATCGTGGAGGGGAATATTTGAGTCATGAATTTGGCACACACTTAAGGAAATGTGGAATTGTTTCACAACAAACGCCGCCTGGAACACCTCAGCATAATGGTGTGTCCGAACGTCGTAATCGCACTCTATTGGATATGGTGCGATCTATGATGTCTCTTACCGATCTACCGCTTTCATTTTGGGGTTATGCTTTAGAGACTGCCGCATTCACTTTAAATGGGGCTCCGTCGAAATCCGTTGAGACGACACCATATGAATTATGGTTTGGAAAGAAACCTAAGCTGTCGTTTCTTAAAGTTTGGGGATGCGATGCTTATGTCAAGAAACTTCAACCTGAAAAGCTCGAACCCAAGTCGGAAAAATGCGTCTTCATAGGATACCCTAAGGAAACCATTGGGCATACCTTCTACCTCAGATCTGAAGGCAAGATCTTCGTTGCCAGGAACGGGTCCTTTCTGGAGAAAGAGTTTCTCTCAAAAGAAGTAAGTGGGAGGAAAGTGGAACTTGATGAGATGACCCCTCTCGAACCAGAAAGTAGCGCAGCACAAGAAAATGTTTCTGTGGTGCCTGCACCGACTAGAGAGGAAGTTAATGATGACGATCATGATCACGTTACCACTGAACTTCGTAGATCCACAAGGACACATTCCGCACCAGAGTGGTATGGCAACCCTGTCCTGGAAATCATGTTGTTGGACAACGGTGAACCTTCGAACTATGAAGAAGCAATGGCGGGTCCAGATTCCAACAAATGGCTTGAAGCCATGCAATCCGAGATAGGATCCATGTATGAAAACAAAGTATGGACTTTGACAGACTTGCCCGATGATCGGCAAGCGATAGAAAATAAATGGATCTTTAAGAAGAAGACGGACGCGGATGGAAATGTTACCATCTATAAAGCTCGACTTGTCGCTAAGGGTTATCGACAAGTTCAAGGAGTTGACTACGATGAGACCTTCTCTCCCGTAGCGAAGCTGAAGTCCGTCCGAATCATGTTAGCAATTGCCGCATTCTACGATTATGAAATATGGCAAATGGACGTCAAAACAGCATTCCTTAACGGCTTCCTTAAGGAAGAATTGTATATGATGCAGCCGGAAGGTTTTGTCGATCCTAAGAATGCTGACAAAGTATGCAAGCTCCAGCTCAATCTATGGGCTGGTGCGGGCATCTCGGAGTTGGAACATTTGCTTTGATGAGATGATCAAAGCGTTTGGGTTTACGCAAAATTATGGAGAAGCCTGTGTTTACAAGAAAGTGAGTGGGAGCTCTGTAGCATTTCTCCTATTATATGTGGATGACATACTATTGATGGGAAATGATATAGAATTCTTGGAAAGTATAAAGGCCTACTTGAATAAGTGTTTTTCAATGAAGGACCTTGGAGAACCTGCTTACATATTAGGCATCAAGATCTATAGAGATAGATCGAGACGCCTCATAGGTCTTTCACAAAGCACATACCTTGACAAGATATTGAAGAAGCTCAATATGGATCAGTCCAAGAAGGGGTTCTTGCCTGTATTGCAAGGTGTGAGATTGAGCACGGCTCAATGCCCGACCACGGCAGAAGATAGAGAAAAGATGAGTGTCGTCCCCTATGCCTCGGCCATAGGGTCTATTATGTATGCCATGCTGTGTACCAGACCTAATGTAAACCTTGCCGTAAGTTTGGTAGGAAGGTACCAAAGTAATCCCGGCATGGAACACTGGACAGCGGTCAAGAACATCCTGAAGTACCTGAAAAGGACTAAGGATATGTTTCTCGTTTATAGAGGTGACGAAGAGCTCGTCGTAAAGGGTTACGTAGATGCTAGCTTCGACATAGATCTGGATGACTCTAAGTCACAAACCGGATACGTGTATATTTTGAATGGTGGGGTAGTCAGCTGGTGCAGTGGCAAGCAAAGCATCGTGGCGGGATCTACATGTGAACTGGAGTACATGGCAGCCTCGGAGGCAGCACATGAAGCAATCATGATGAAGGAGTTCATTGCCGACCTAGGAGTTATTCCCAATGCATCAGGGCCGATGACTCTCTTCTGTGACAACACTGGAGCTATTGCCCTTGCCAAGGAGCCCAGGTTTCACAAGAAGACCAGGCCCATCAAGCGTCGCTTCAACTCCATTCGTGAAAATGTTCAAAATGGAGACATAGATATTTGTAAAGTGCATACGGATTTGAATGTCGCAGATCCGTTGACTAAACCTCTTCCACGAGCGAAACATGATCAACACCAGAACTCTATGGGTGTACGATTCATCACAATGTAACTAGATTATTGACTCTACTGCAAGTGGGAGACTGTTGGAAATATGCCCTAGAGGCAATAATAAAATGGTTATTATTATATTCCCTTGTTCATGATAATTGTCTATTGTTCATGCTTTAATTGTGTTATCTGAAAATCGTAATACATGTGTGAATACATAGACCATAACATGTCCCTAGTGAGCCTCTAGTTGACTAGCTCGTTGATCAATAGATGGTTACGGTTTCCTGACCATGGACATTGGATGTCATTGATAACGGGATCACATCATTAGGAGAATGATGTGATGGACAAGACCCAATCCTAAGCATAGCACTAGATCGTGTAGTTCGTTTGCTAAAGCTTTTCTAATGTCAAGTATCATTTCCTTAGACCATGAGATCGTGCAACTCCTGGATACCGTAGGAATGCTTTGTGTTGGGTAACGTAGCAGAAATTCAAAATTTTCCTACGCGTCACCAAGATCAATCTATGGAGATACTAGCAATGAGAGAGAGGGGAGTGCATCTACATACCATTGTAGATCGCTAAGCGGAAGCGTTGCAAGAACGCGGATGAAGGAGTCGTACTCGTAGCGATTCAGATCGCGGTTGATTCCGATCTAAGTGCCGAACCACGGCGCCTCCGCGTTCAACACACGTGCAGCCCGGTGACGTCTCCCACGCCTTGATCCAGCAAGGAGAGAGGGACAGGTTGGGGAAGACTCCGTCCAGCAGCAGCACAACGGCGTGGTGGTGATGGAGAAGCGTGGCAATCTTGCAGGGCTTCGCCAAGCACCGCGGGAGAGAAAGAGGACATGAAAGAGGGGGAGGGCTGCGCCAGAACTTGGGTGCGGCTGCCCTTCCACCCCCCACATATATATAGGGGCAAGGGAGAGGGGGGCCGGCCCCCTCAAATCCAATCTGAGGAGGGGCTGGCGGCCAGGGGGGTTGCCTTGCCCCCCAAGGCAAGGGGGGCGCCTCCCCTTAGGGTTCCCCCAAACCCCCAGGCGCATGGGCCCTGGGGGGGAAGGCGCCCAGCCCACTAAGGGACTGGTCCCTCTCCACATACAGCCCATAGGGCCCTCCGGGGCAGGTGGACCTTCCCGGTGGACCCTCGGAGCCCCTTTGGTGGTCCCGGTACAATACCGGCAACTCCCGAACTATTCCGATGACCGTATGATGACTTCCCATATACAAATCTTTACCTCCGGACCATTCCGGAACTCCTCGTGACGTCCGGGATCTCATCCGGGACTCCGAACAACATTCGGTAACCACATACAAACCTTCCTTATAACCCTAGCGTCATCGAACCTTAAGTGTGTAGACCCTACGGGTTCGGGAATCATGCAGACATGACCGAGACAACTCTCCGGCCAATAACCAACAGCGGGATCTGGATACCCATGTTGGCTCCCACATGTTCCACGATGATCTCATCGGATGAACCACGATGTCAAGGATTCAATCAATCCCATATACAATTCCCTTTGTCTACCGGTATAGTACTTGCCCGAGATTCGATCGTCGGTATCCCGATACCTTGTTCAATCTCATTACCGGCAAGTCTCTTTACTCGTTCCGTAACACATCATCCCGTGATCAACTCCTTGGTCACATTGTGCACATTATGATGGTGTCCTACCGAGTGGGCCCAGAGATACCTCTCCGTCACACGGAGTGACAAATCCCAGTCTCGATTCGTGCCAACCCAACAGACACTTTCGGAGATACCCGTAGTGCACCTTTATAGCCACCCAGTTACGTTGTGACGTTTGGTACACCCAAAGCATTCCTACGGTATTCGGGAGTTGCACAATCTCATGGTCTAAGGAAATGATACTTGACATTAGAAAAGCTTTAGCATACGAACTACACGATCTTGTGCTAGGCTTAGGATTGGGTCTTGTCCATCACATCATTCTCCTAATGATGTGATCCCGTTATCAACGACATCCAATGTCCATGGTCAGGAAACCGTAACCATCTATTGATCAACGAGCTAGTCAACTAGAGGCTTACTAGGGACATGGTGTTGTCTATGTATCCACACATGTATCTGAGTTTCCTATCAATACAATTCTAGCATGGATAATAAACAATTATTATGAACAAGGAAATATAATAATAACCAATTTATTATTGCCTCTAGGGCATATTTCCAACAGTCTACCACTTGCACTAGAGTCAATAATCTAGTTCACATCACCATGTGATTAACACTCACAGGTCACATCACCATGTGGCTAACATCCAAAGAGTTTACTAGAGTCAACAATCTAGTTCACATCACTATGTGATTAACACTCAATGAGTTCTGGGTTTGATCATGTTATGCTTGTGAGAGAGGTTGTAGTCAACGGGTCTGCAACATTCAGATCCCTATGTATTTCGCAAAACTTTATGTCATATCGTAGATGCTGCTACCACGTTCCACTTGGAGCTATTCCAAATTGTTGCTCCATTATACGTATCCGGTATCTCTACTCAGAGCTATCCGGATAGGTGTTAAGCTTGCATCAATGTAACTCTTTACGTCGAACTCTTTATCACCTCCATAACCGAGAAACATTTCCTTATTCCTCTAAGGATAATTTTGACCGCTATCTAGTGATCCACTCCTGGATCACCTTTGTACCCTCTTGCCAGACATGTGGCAAGGCACACATCAGGTGCGGTACTCAGCATGCCATACCGTATAGAGCCTATGACAAAAGCATAGGGGACGACCTTCGTCCTTCCTCTTTCTTATGCCGTGGTCAAGCTTTGAGTCTTACTCAACTTCACACCTTATAACTCAGGTAAGAACTCCTTCTTTGACTGATCTATTTTGAACTCTTTCAAAATCATGTCAAGGTGTGCGTTCTTTGAAAGTATCATCAGGCGTCTTGATCTATCTCTATAGATCTTGATGCCCAATATGTAAGCAACTTTATCCAGGTCTTCCTTTGAAAAACTCCTTTCAAACAACCCTTTATGCTTTCCAGAAATTCTACATCATTTCGGATCAACAATATGTCATTCACATATACTTATCAGAAATGTTGTAGCGCTCCCACTCACTTTATTATACAAGTTTCTAACAAACTTTGTATAAACCCAAAAAACTTTGATCACTCCATCAAAGCGTATATTCTGACTCCGAGATGCTTGCTCTAGTCCATGGAAGGATCGCTGGAGCTAGCATACCTTTTAGCATCCTTAGGATCGACAAAACCTTTCTAATTGTATCACATACAACCTTTCCTTACGAAAACTGGTAAGGAAACTTGTTTTGACATCCATCTGCCAGATTTCATAAATGCAGCTAATGCTAACATGATTCCGACGGACTTAAGCATCGCTACGGATGAGAAAATCTCATCGTAGTCAACTCCTTGAACTTGTGAAAATACTCTTTGCCACAAGTCGAGCTTCATAGACGGTAACATTACCGTCCACGTCCGTCTTCTTCTTAAAGATCCATTTATCTCAATGGCTTGCCGATCATCGGGCAAGTTCACCAAAGTCCATGCTTTGTTCTGATACATGGATCCTATCTCGGATTTCATGGCTTCTACCAATTTGTCGGAATATGAGCCCACCATTTCTCCATAGCTCGTAGGTTCAGTATTGTCTAACAACATGATATCTAAGACAGGATTACCGTACCACTCAGGAGTAGTACATATCCTTGTCGACCTACGAGGTTTGGTAGTGAGTTGATCCGAAGTTTCATGATCACTATCATAAGCTTCCACTTCAATTGGTGTAGGTGCCACAGGAACAACTTCCTGTGCCCTGCTACACACTAGTTGAAGTGACGGTTTAATAACCTTATCAAGTCTCCACCATCCTCCCACTCAATTCTTTCGAGAGAAACATTTCCTCGAGAAAGGACCCGTTTCCAGAAACAATCACTTTTGCTTCCGGATCTGAATTAGGAGGTATACCCAACTGTTTTGGGTATCCTATGAAGATGCATTTATCCGCTTTGGGTTCGAGCTTATCAGGCTAAAACTTTTCCACATAAGCTTCGCAGTCCCAAACTTTCAAGAAACGACAGCTTAGGTTTCTCTAAACCATAGTTCATGCGGTGTCGTCTCATCGGAATTGCGTGGTGCCCTATTTAAAGTGAATGCGGTTGTCTCTAATGCCTAACCCATAAACGATAGTGGTAATTCGATAAGAGACATCATGGTATGCACCATATCCAATAGGGTGCAGTTATGATGTTCGGACACACCATCACACTATGGTGTTCCAGGCGGTATTGGTTGTGAAACAATTTCCACAATGTCTTAATTGTATGCCAAACTCGTAACTCAGATCTCTATGATCATATCATAGACATTTTATCCTCTTGTCACGACGATTTTCAACTTCACTCTGAAATTACTTGAACCTTTCAATAATTCAGATTTGTGTTTCATCAAGTAAACATACTCAGCATCTACTCAAATCATCTGTGAAGTAAGAACATAATGATATCCACTGCGTGCCTCAGCACTCATTGGACTGCACACATCAAAATGTATTACTTCCAACAAGTTGCTTTCTTGCTCCATCTTACTGGAAACGAGGCCTTTCAGTCATCTTGCCCATGTGGTATGATTTGCATGTCTCAAGTGATTCAAAATCAAGTGAGTCCAAACGATCCATCTGTATTGAGTTTCTTCATGCGTATATACCAATAGACGCGGTTCGCATGTCTCAATCTTTTCAAAAATGAGTGAGTGTAAAGATCCATCAATATGGAGCTTCTTCATGCGTTTTATACCAATATGACTCAAGTGGCAGTGCCACAAGTATGTAGTACTATCATTACTATCTTATATCTTTTGGCATGAACATGTGTATTAGTACGATCGAGATTCAATAAACCATTCATTTTAGGTGCAAGTCCATTGAAGGTATTATTCAAATAAACAGAGTAACCATTATTCTCCTTAAATGAATAACCGTATTGCGATAAACATAATCCAATCATGTCTACGCTCAACGCAAACACCAAATAACAATTATTTAGGTTTAACACCAATCTCGATGGTAGAGGGAGCATGCGATGCTTGATCACATCAACCTTGGAAACACTTCCAACATATATCGTCATCTCACCTTCAGCTAGTCTCCGTTTATTCGATAGCTTTTATTTCGAGTTACTAACACTTAGCAACCAAACCGGTATATAATACACTGGTGCTACTAGGAGTACTAGTAGAGTACACATTAATATAATGTATATCCAATATACTTCTGTCGACCTTGCCAGCCTTCTCATCTACCAAGTATCTAGGGTGGTTCTGCTTCAGTGCCCGTTCCTCTCATAACAGAAGCACTAAGTCTCGGGTTTTGGGTTCAACCTTGGGTTTCTTCACTAGAGCAGCAACAGATTTGCCATTTCATGAAGTATCCCTTCTTGCCCTTGCCCTTCTTGAAACTAGTGGTTTCACTAACCATCAACAATTGATGCTCCTTCTTGATTTCTACTTTCGCGGTGTCAAACATTGCGAATATTTCAAGGATCATCATATCTATCCCTGACAGGTTATAGTTCATCACGAAGCTCTAGTAGCTTGGTGGCAATGACTTTGGAGAACCATCACTATCTCATCTGGAAGATTAACTCCCACTCGATTCAAGTGATTGCAGTACTCAGACAATCTCAGCACATGCTCAACGATTGAGCTTTTCTCCCTTAGTTTGCAGGCTTAAGAAACTTGTCAGAGGTCTCATACCTCTTGACGTGGGCACTAGCCTGAGATCCCAATTTCAGTCCTTCGAACATCTCATATGTTCTGCGATGTTTCAAAAACGTCTTTGGTGCCTCAATTCTAAACCATTTAGCATTACACACTGAACTATCACGTAGTCGTCAAAACGTGTATGTCAGATGTTCGTAACATCCACAAACGACGTTCGAGGTTCAGCACACCGAGCGGTGCATTAAGGACATAAGCCTTCTATGCAGCAATGAGGACAATCCTCAATTTACGGACCCAGTCCGCATGATTGCTACTATTAACTTTCAACTAAATTTTCTCTAGGAACATATCTAAAATAGTAGAACTAAAGCGCGGGCTACGACATAATTTGCAAAAACCTCTTGACTATGTTCAGGATAATTAAGTTCATCTTATGAACTCCCACTCAGATAGACATCCCTCTAGTCATCTAAGTGATACATGATCCGAATCGACTAGGCCGTGTCCGATCATCACGTGAGACGGACTAGTCATCATCGGTGAACATCTCCATGTTGATCGTATCTACTATACGACTCATGTTCGACCTTCGGTCTCTTGTGTTCCGAGGCCATGTCTGTACATGCTAGGCTCATCAAGTCAACCTAAGTGTTTCGCGTGTGTAAATCTGGCTTACACCCGTTGTATGTGAACGTTAGAATCTATCACACCCGATCATCACGTGGTGCTTCGAAACGACGATCTTTCGCAATGGTGCACAATTAGGGGGAACACTTTCTTGAAATTATTGCGAGGGATAATCTTATTTAAGCTACCGTCGTTCTAAGCAAATAAGATGCATAAACATGATAAACATCACATGCAATCAAAGGTGACATGATATGGCCAATATCATTTTGCTACTTTTGATCTCCATCTTCGGGGCTCCATGATCATCATCGTCACCGGCATGACACCATGATCTCCATCATCGTGTCTCCATGAAGTCGTCTCGCCAACTATTACTTCTACTACTATGGCTAACGGTTTAGCAATAAAGTAAAGTAATTACATGGCGTTGTTTAATGACACGCAGGTCATACAATAAATTAAGACAACTCCTATGGCTCCTGCCGGTTGTCATACTCATCGACATGCAAGTCGTGATTCCTATTACAAGAACATGATCAATCTCATACATCACATATCATTCATCACATTCTTTTGGCCATATCACATCACATAGCATACCATGCAAAAACAAGTTAGACGTCCTCTAATTGTTGTTTGCATGTTTTACGTGGCTGCTATGGGTTTCTAGCAAGAACGTTTCTTACCTACGCAAAACCACAACGTGATATGCCAATTGCTATTTACCCTTCATAAGGACCCTTTTCATCGAATCCGATCCGACTAAAGTGGGAGAGACTGGCACCCGCTAGCCACCTTATGCAACAAGTGCATGTCAGTCGGTGGAACCTGTCTCACGTAAGAGTACGTGTAAGGTCGGTCCGGGCCACTTCATTCCACAATGCCGCCGAATCAAGATAAGACTAGTAACGGTAAGCAAATTGAACAAATCATCGCCCACAACTACTTTGTGTTATACTCGTGCATAGAATCTACGCATAGACCTAGGCTCATGATGCCACTGTTGGGTAACGTAGCAGAAATTCAAAATTTTCCTACGCGTCACCAAGATCAATCTATGGAGATACTAGCAACGAGAGAGAGAGGGGAGTGCATCTACATACCATTGTAGATCGCTAAGCGGAAGCGTTGCAAGAACGCGGATGAAGGAGTCGTACTCGTAGCGATTCAGATCGTGGTTGATTCCGATCTAAGCGCTGAACCACGGCGCCTCTGCGTTCAACACACGTGCAGCCCGGTGACGTCTCCCACGCCTTGATCCATCAAGGAGAGAGGGAGAGGTTGGGGAAGACTCCGTCCAGCAGCAGCACAACGGCGTGGTGGTGATGGAGAAGCGTGGCAATCTTGCAGGGCTTCGCCAAGCACCGCGGGAGAGGAGGAGGACATGGAAGAGGGGGAGGGCTGCGCCAGAACTTGGGTGCGGCTGCCCTCCCACCCCCCACATATATATAGGGGCAAGGGAGAGGGGGGTCGGCCCCCTCAGATCCAATCTGAGGAGGGGGCGGCGGCCAGGGGGGTTGCCTTGCCCCCCAAGGCAAGGGGAGCGCCTGCCCTTAGGGTTCCCCCAAACCCCCAGGCGCATGGGCCCTGGGGGGGAAGGCGCCCAGCCCACTAAGGGGCTGGTCCCTCTCCACATACAGCCCATAGGGCCCTTCGGGGCAGGTGGACCCTCCCGGTGGACCCCCGGAACCCCTTCGGTGGTCCCGGTACAATACCGGCAACTCCCGAACTATTCCGATGACCGTATGATGACTTCCCATATACAAATCTTTACCTCCGGACCATTCCGGAACTCCTCGTGACGTCCGGGATCTCATCCGGGACTCCGAACAACATTCGGTAACCACATACAAACTTCCTTTATAACCCTAGCGTCATCGAACCTTAAGTGTGTAGACCCTACGGGTTCGGGAATCATGCAGACATGACCGAGACAACTCTCCGGCCAATAACCAACAGCGGGATCTGGATACCCATGTTGGCTCCCACATGTTCCACGATGATCTCATCGGATGAACCACGATGTCAAGGATTCAATCAATCCCGTATACAATTCCCTTTGTCTACCGGTATAGTACTTGCCCGAGATTCGATCGTCGGTATCCCGATACCTTGTTCAATCTCGTTACCGGCAAGTCTCTTTACTCGTTCTGTAACACATCATCCCGTGTGTTGGAAATATGCCCTAGAGGCAATAATAAAATGGTTATTATTATATTTCTTTGTTCATGATAATTGTCTATTGTTCATGCTATAATTGTGTTATTCGGAAATCGTAATACATGTGTGAATACATAGACTACAACGTGTCCCTAGTAAGCCTCTAGTTGACTAGCTCGTTGATAAACATATAGTCATGGTTTCCTGACTATGGACATTGGATGTCATTGATAACGGGATCACATCATTAGGAGAATGATGTGATGGACAAGACCCAATCCTAAGCATAGCTCAAAGATCGTGTAGTTCGTTTGCTAGAGCTTTTCCAATGTCAAGTATCTTTTCCTTAGACCATGAGATCGTGCAACTCCCGGATACCGTAGGAGTGTTTTGGGTGTGCCAAACGTCACAACGTAACTGGGTGACTATAAAGGTGCACTACGGGTATCTCCGAAAGTGTCTGTTGGGTTGGCACGGATCGAGACTGGGATTTGTCACTCCGTGTGACGGAGAGGTATCTCTGGGCCCACTCGGTGATGCATCATCATAATGAGCTCAATGTGACTAAGGAGTTAGCCACGGGATCATGCATTGCGGTACGAGTAAAGAGACTTGCCGGTAACGAGATTGAACAAGGTATTGGGATACCGACGATCGAATCTCGGGCAAGTAACATACCGATTGACAAAGGGAATTGTATACAGGATTGATTGAATCCTCGACATCGTGGTTCATCCGATGAGATCATCGTGGAACATGTGGGAGCCAACATGGTTATCCAGATCCCGCTGTTGGTTATTGACCGGATAGGCGTCTCGGTCATGTCTGCATGTCTCCCGAACCCGTAGGGTCTACACACTTAAGGTTCGGTGACGCTAGGGTTGTAGAGATATTAGTATGCGAAAACCCGAAAGTTGTTCGGAGTCCCGGATGAGATCCCGGATGTCACGAGGAGTTCCGGAATGGTCCGGAGGTGAAGAATTATATATAGGAAGTCCAGTTTCGGCCACCGGGAAAGTTTCGGGGGTTATCGGTATTGTACCGGGACCACCGGAAGGGTCCCGGGGGTCCACCGGGTGGGGCCACCTATCCCGGAGGGCCCCATGGGCTGAAGTGGGAAGGGAACCAGCCCTTAGTGGGCTGGGGCGCCCCCCTTGGGCCTCCCCCTGCGCCTAGGGTTGGAAACCCTAGGGGTGGGGGGCGCCCCCCTTTGGCTTGTGGGGGAAGCCACCCCCTTCCCCCCCTTGGCCGCCGCCCCCCCATGTAGATGGGTTCCAGGCCGGCGCCCCCCCCCCCTCCCAGGGGGCCTTTATATAGTGGGGGGAGGGAGGGCAGCAAGACCACAGCCCCTGGCGCCTCCCTCTCCCCCTGCAACACCTCTCCCTCTCGCAGAAGCTTGGCGAAGCCGTGCCGAGATCCCGCTACATCCACCACCACGTCGTCGTGCTGCTGGATCTCCATCAACCTCTCCTTCCCCCTTGCTGGATCAAGAAGGAGGAGACGTCGCTGCTCCGTACGTGTGTCGAACGCGGAGGTGCCGTCCGTTCGGCACTCGGGCATCGGTGATTTGGATCACGACGAGTACGACTCCATCAACCCCGTTCATTAGAACGCTTCCGCTCGCGATCTACAAGGGTATGTAGATGCACTCCTTTCCCCTCGTTGCTAGTATACTCCATAGATGGATCTTGGTGATGCGTAGGAAATTTTAAAATTCTGCTACGATCCCCAACACCGTGATCAACTCCTTGGTCACATTGTGCACATTATGATGATGTCCTACCGAGTGGGCCCAGAGATACCTCTCCGTCACACGGAGTGACAAATCCCAGTCTCGATTCGTGCCAACCCAACAG